>NC_063047.1:5889029-6240529 GCF_018812025.1 Megalobrama amblycephala
CTCTCTCTCTCTCTCTCTTTCTCTCGCTCGCAGACAAAGAGCCACTTGTAGGAGCTCTGTCTTGAGAATGGACAATCACATGACCACCACACTCTATACATACACCCGGCGTCTCCACATTGAGTGTGTGTCTGCTTAATGAGAGATAGGTGACTACATTTTCCCATTGGATATGTTACACATCAAAAATAAAACTAAACTTTCCAGACTTTAAATTGTAAAATAAGAGGTGTGCGTTGTGTATATATAAGTTGCCGTTGTTGGTCCATTGTGGAGGTTAGACTTAATGCCAAGACATGTGATTACAGCCCCTTCTCAGAATGTAGACGCTTGTGTGTTAAGAGGTGTCTGTGTCTCTCTCTCTCTCTCTCTCTCTCTCTCTCTCTCTCTCTCTCTCCCTCCCTCTTGAATGAGGCTGATTTGCATGGCTGCTGTATTCAGTATTTAATTGGTGCCATTCAGTCCTGGTCTAATCCCGTGTTCACTTGTTTAAAAAGCGAGGAGGCCTCTTATTGGGTGTGTGTGTGTGTGTGTGTGTGTGTGAGAGTGTGTGTGTGTGAGCTTGTGGGTCTAACTCTGTTTCACACATTGCACAGAAACTGAAGTGCGTATGTGTGTGTGTGTGTGTGTGTGTGTGTGTGTGGATAATTACATTTACAATTTGAATTAAGACATCTCCCCCACTCTCTAATGTGCTACTGATTTAATTCAATTTTAAGCAGGAAATGGCATTTGTTTATTATTGATGTCCTTCTAGAATTTTGTTATTCTGACTTATCTTTTATTTTTAAATATATATTATATTTAAAAAAATATTATAATTATACAGAGTAAAAAAAAGAGAAAAAATAAGAGTAACTTTTCTTGTATAATTATTAATGAGAATTATTACATTATATAAACCTGATACAGATCATCAATGTAAGTTCTATAATTATTAATACTATAATTAATTAAGTATATTAATGTATATTAATATAAAATATTTTTATTTTAATAGAGTTAGTGAAGTAAACAAGCATTAATTATAAAAAAAAACCCTGATTGTCTGACCTATCTGATGCGCACATCAGAAATGCATGGCGCATTCACAAACACAGAGGGACACAAACTTCTTAACGTCCCCTAGGAACAGGAAGGGTTACCTAAATGATTATAAATTTGCTGGTGGGATCTTCTCAGAAGCAGCGCTGTGTGTTTTAGGGAGTGAACTGCCTATTATTGAACCTCTTTGAGCTCCCAACACACACACACACATATTCTCAAACAATCCCTCTCAGGTCCTGCTTCTGAAATTCTCTGTCTGCAGCAGCTGCTGATTTGACAGGAAGTGATGAAGTCTTTTCTTCAGAGTTGAGGAGGTCAGATTCCTCCTCCTCCTCACTCGCTTTCTCTTTCTGTTTCTGATTTGTTCAGTCATAGCTGGCCGTCAGAGGAAGGGCACGAGTTTGACATCTTCATTGATGGGGAAAAAAGAGAGGGATGAAAAGAGAGATCTAGAAACAGAGGGATAAAAGAAAGGGATAGACAGGAACAGAGAAGAAGCCGCAGACAGAGGAGGCAAATGTCACACAAAGAGTTTAACCCTGCAAAACTCCTTCAGTCATGCAAATCTCTTATTCTCTCACGCGCGCACACACAGATATTCTCTGGTGTCAACGCCTCAGATATCTACTTTTATGAACTGCTACGACATTTGACTAAAATCGCTCGTCTCTGGGCTGATCGTCTACTCACAATACGATGCATTTTGTATATGAATGTTCCTATTTTATATGTCAGATAAACATTGGTTATTTATTATTATATTAAGTTACATATTAGATATTTTTAATTGGTATTCAGTGATTTATTTTCAATATACTTTTCAAAGGTTTGGGGTCATTAGTTTTTTGAAGATTTTCAAATGTTTTTGAAAGAAGTCTCTTATGCTTACCAAGGCTGCATTTATTTACAGTAAAAACAAAAAAATTGTGAAATATTGCAATTGAACTGTTTTCTACTGTAATATATTTTAAAATGTAATTCATTCCTGTAATGGCAAAGCTGAATTTTCAGCATCATTACTCACATGATCCTTCAGAAATCATACTAATATGCTGATTTGGTGCGCAAGAAATATTTCTTATTATTATCAATGTTGAAAACGGTTGTGCTGCTTAATATCTTTGTGGAAACAGTGATACATTACTTTCAGGGTTCTTTGATGAATAGAAAATTCAAAACAGCATTTATTTGAAATAGAAATCTTTTCTAACGGTATAAATATGTCACATATAATGCATCCTTACTGAATAGAAATATTAAATATGATTAATCTTACTGACTGAATGGTAGTGTTTATATATCCAATGTCAACCTTTACCGATACATAAAAAAATCTCTAACATTGGTCGATAACTGATATTGTACAGATTTATTGTTCATACCTACTACTCACTTAAAGACATATTAATTGGTTTTCTGAAATTCCTGAATTTACACACTTTGTTTATAATTTACATTTTTTAGCTATTGATGCATTTCTTCTCTATTCTTTTCAATGACAGAACTGTAAGCTATCATAACTACAGTGTGTATATTCTTGTTTATATAAGTCTCTGTTGCCATTGTTTCCCTTCTTCTCATTGAGAACATAATTGTGCTTCTCAATGGCTGTAATTACTCAGTCATAATTGGATTTCACAATCCTGTACACACCTCAGACATAGACACACGTGAACACACATACAGCATGCCTTGTGAAGTAGACGGAAGTCTGTGCCCCAGTAAAAGGTTTTTGTTGTTAATCCGTCTGTGAAGATGTTTTGTGCGCTCTTATGTGTTAAACCAGTGAACAGCCTGCAGCGAAGAGCGTGTGCATGAGAGCCGAAATAACCAGCAGAATTACATTATACAGAGACAATATTTGAGTTTGATCAGGGCCATATATCAGGGAAACACAAGTTCTCATGATGTTTTTTATTTAAAGGTTTCTGTTTAATTGCCATAGAGGGTGTGTGTCTTTTGCATATGCTTTTGTAGTTTTAGGGGATTTCTGTGTATGTGTTTTTGTCTGTGCGTATGTGTATGTAGTTTCAGGGCATGTCTGTGTGTGTTTGCATTTCTTCTTGTGTGTGTTTGTTTGCGGTTAGCAGTAAAATGGGTGAATAACTGTGGTGCAATCATCTCTCCTTACAGACACATACTGATGGGTGCACACACACACACACACACACACACACAAGTCAGCGTTACTGAGAATGAATCATATATTCCCTAAATGTGCGAGCAGTGTTGATCAGCACATGAACAATAAATTATAAACTCTAATAAACAAAGTAAGATGCTTCTCTTTTCCTGTCCAATAAATCATAGTCAGCAGATTCAGCTCCATCTCCATCCAGCTCATTTCTGACTCTGCTTTTCTGTTGCTCTCTTTCTTTCATATTTGGAATTGTTTGATATTTTGAAATATGTTATTAAAAGGAAAAAAGGAATGGCGATAGTCCCTCTGGAGCATTTTGTGGAGGATCTTGGCAGTCTGGAGGGCTATTTGAACCCAAGTTTTTCCTCTCATGATTGTAAGGTCCACAGAGATGCAAATTCTACTGAGTCAGTCGCAGAAAGGATTGTTTAAATGTGTTTGTGATTTTATTTTATGTTTAACTTTGTATGCTTTGTGTTGCAGGTTTGTGTCTGGGAAGGGCTTGGTGATCTACCCTGAGATCGGTGACAAACTAGACATTATCTGCCCCAAAGGGGAAATTGGGAGACCGTACGAGTTTTATAAACTCTACCTGGTGAGGAAAGAGCAGGCAGAGTCCTGCAGCACCATACTGGACCCCAATGTTCTGGTGACCTGCAACAAACCAGAGAAAGACATCAAATTCACCATCAAGTTCCAGGAATTCAGTCCAAACTACATGGGACTGGAATTCAAACGCTTCACAAACTATTACATCACCTGTAAGTAACACCAGCTTTTCTGTATTTGTCTAACCTTTCTATACTTTATTTGCTAAAATGATTCATACAGAAATATTTTCAAAAATTGAACCTTTAGGAGTGCCCCTAAACATATTGATTCACGTACATATCAGTATTGATTCACTTCTAAAAAT
Source organism: Megalobrama amblycephala (assembly GCF_018812025.1). Lineage (NCBI taxonomy): Eukaryota > Metazoa > Chordata > Actinopteri > Cypriniformes > Xenocyprididae > Megalobrama > Megalobrama amblycephala. The sequence continues at coordinate 5,893,133 of NC_063047.1, forward strand.
CTTTAAAGTTTACAAACATGAATCTATTGTAATTAAAAAAGAGGTTATTTTAAATATAACAGAAGTTAATGAGAAGTCCCATTTTATAAGTTATGTTTCCACCCAAAGTTGCGAATATAACTTGTGCGTAAAATTGGAATTTCGCATAAAACATTTGTGAATTAAGCAGCGTTTCCATCCAATGAGTCGAAGAGAACAAAATTGTCACACACCTGATAAATTGGTTGCTGCAATAGGAGAAGCCACTTTATATAATAATTTGTATATATCCTATAATCAGTGTTGGTGAAAGCTACTTTTAAAAGTAATGCATTACAATATTGTGCTACAATACCCACTAAAAAAGTAACTGTGTTACTTGGTTACTTTTTATGGAAAGTAATGCGTTGTGTTACTTTTTCTCATCTGGCCTGGGCTTTTTGTTTGTTTGTTCTTTTTTTTTGGCAAATGTTAAGGCCATTTCACACCAAAAGTGAAATGAATAAGCCTTAGGCTGAAGGAAATGCAAATAAACTAAACTCTAAAAATAAATGCAAACAAATATCTCAGCTGTACTGCAATTCTGGATCACAGAAGAATAGGATGCAGGAGATGAAAGTTCAACACTCTTTCTTAAGCAATAAAAACAACGAAAAGAAACACAAATGTGATGTTTATTTAAGTCATTTTTTCTTATTAGTAATGTTGAACTGGATCATCAAAGGTCAGCAGCAAAGACATTGCTTAATAAAGTGAGATGAGATTAAATACATTAGTATATTTAACATTATTTAACTATTATTCTATTATTTAATATTAATAATTGCATGTTTGTGAAATATTCTGAGTTTGCATTTCACAGTTTTTATTAATTTTAAGGAATACTGAATCTGTTTTTGTGCAAGTGAGATGAGTATATGTATGCTCATATTTAGTCTAGAACTAGTCTAGAATAACCATCATGTTTACACACAGAGCACACAGCGCTCACCCTCGATTTCTCTCAACATGGGGACAGAAGAAGTCTCAGTCAATAATGGGAAAACAAAATAACTTTTGTTACTTATTTTAAAAAAGTAAAATGTTTTGTAAATATAAAAGTAATGCGTTATTTTACTAGTTACTTGGAAAAAGTAATCTGTTACGTAACTCGCATTACTTGTAATGCGTTACCCCCAACACTGCCTATAATAAATTACTTGTGCCTTAGAGCGCGTGGACAAAACACAATAAACATGGTCATCTTATATTGGTTTCGAAGGTCGATTTGAGAAACACAGTCATGTAAGACAGTTCTGAGAGGTAATACTGAACCACTTTGCATTCCAGATTCTGTGCATGTCACATGACTATGACTATTTTAATGCACATCACGGAATTTATTTGGTAAATGCGTTTACATCGCAGTGCTAAAAGTGTGTTTTTGCCTACTTTATGGGGTCCTAATGTCCCCAAAAGAATAGCAAAACCGGAAATCACATTGTGTGGACCAGACTGTGTGATGGTTTGGGGTAAGGTTAAGGAAGAGAAAATATCATTAGCACAATACAAAAACCGTAGAATTCAATGGAATGTGTGTGTGTATATAAAATATGGAAGCCAGTTTCTGCCTTAGAGTAAAAAATAAAACGGGTATTTGAAATAGTTTAAAATGAGGGATACAGTTTAAAATAAAAAATAAACTCGTATTGTGATACAAAGTCGCAATTGTGGGTAATAAAGTCACAATGATGAGAAATTAAGCCATAATTATGACAAATAAAGTCAGAAAGGCAGGAACAGGCTTCCATAGTAATGGTATTATGTTTGTGTAAATCTGTAAATGCCACAGTCAAGCTTTTGTGAGACAGTTGTACTGAAGCACTGATTAATGATTCAATCAGAATGAAAGATTTCTAACACGTGCAGCATAAATGCATGCTAAAAACAGCAGGGAACAGCATGGTAAATGTAACACACTCCTTTTCTCTTTACCCCGCTTTCTTTTTTTAACTCTTTCCCCAAGGATGGTGGGAGGGAGAGACACTTTCAGTCAGGCATGTCTCATTGGTTGTCTTGCCTCACTGGGTTTTTGGTCTCTTGGCCATGATGCCCAGACATGTCCCATAATCCACTTCACCTCTACTGACCCATCACCACAACTACACCCCCAGAAAGCAGCAGGGCTGCTATTAGATCCAGTAAAACACTCTCTCTCTCTCTCTCTCTCTCTCTCTCTTTTTCTCTCAATCACACACACACACACACACACACACAAAGACTCCCTAGCAACCAGCTCCTTTATCTTGCTCTGGTAAACAGGATGAGTCTAGTTAAAATAATTTTGCTGAAATGTGTTTGTGTTCTGGGTTCAGTGGTTTTTGCTGTCTGGTCATCTTGTTTTCACTGGTCATTCGAGTTAATAACTCAGCGAGAGACTTTAGAGCGTGACAGTTTCACACGCATCCATTCGCTTCTCAGCAAAAGCCTCTTCTACAGTGTGCGCTATTGGTATGTCACATTTACATTGTTTACATACAGTGAGTCCCTGAACTGATTGTACTTTGGCATAAGTATAGATGCAGTTTAATATAAAACTCCCCATTTGTGTGTTAAATGTAAGCAAGATGTTTCCAGACATCTAAACTGACCACTCAAACTGGAATCATTTTTAAAACACACACCAAGTCAAGAAAAGCATATTGAACTCATTATGTTCTCAAAATTCCTGAGTAAAAAAGCATTTACTGTGTACATTTCTACCCGGGTTTGCCTGTCTTTCTTGCATTACTTGTGGTTAAAGTTTATGGTGTGTTTAATTATTACATTTAAAATATTTTTGTTTGCACTATGTTAATGAAAAGTTGTGTGGTTTGATAAAGAATAGTTAACATTTAGCTTGTGATGGCAACTAGATGCAGACCTCATTAATACAGACAAATCATTAGGCATCACTCTGCCCACCCGCCTTGAACGTGTCTGCCAGGATTTTTCAGTTGCTACATCGTCACACCAGGTGCTTTTTATCCATCCACGAGAATCTGCTGTTTCTCCTGTCACTATATTATACCGTTTCGGCTTGGTGTCGAGTTTCTTTCTCTCGGCCTCTGTGCCTTTTCTGTACCCTCAGTATGTTGATTTCTATGATGCTGACTATGTTTCCTTTTCCTGCAGAGCTCAACACTCACCATATCGTCATGCCACCCGCGTCGTACCCTGAAACGGCCCCTTTAATCCATTTTAGGAAGAACTGTCGAGCTCTTTGATTTTCTCTTAGTTCAGCTGCACCCTCCATTTCATCTTAATTTAAATCTTTCAGGACATGTTATAGTATAAATCTAAATTTAGAGATTTCATTTATTTCAAATGATCACCTCATCTAGAAGGCTACACACATCCAGTATTCGCAAGTCGATAAGCAGACAATGTAGTCCTTACAGAGGTTCAGTGCCCTGGCTCCAGAGGCCAACCTGGCATCCTGAAATCTCCTTGCTCCTTTCCTTTATCCATGTAACTATTTGTCAAATCGTCTCCAGTCTGTCTGCACTGGTTCTTTGAAGCCGGCCGGGTCTGCGCTCGCATATCTCTGTCTCAGCCTCCGAGTCATACGTGTTAACTTTATCCTGTCAGGCTGTGCCGCAACGTTTAGCTCAAGTGCTCCGGTCACCTTGTGCTGTTCTCTAAAAATGTTTTTTTTTTTTTTTTTATCAGTATTTTTATCTTGTTTTCCAGTAAAAATATCTAAACATCCTTTAAAAAACATAAAATTTGCAAAAGGGTATAAGGTTACAAGACTTTACAGTCATTTTGTTTCCCTTACCACATTGGCATTTTTCAAATAAATCTCACATAAGCATAAATTTAAGCTTAAGGTTGAAAAGTGAGGTTTATGCTTAAAACATTTAAAAACAATTAAGAAAAATAAGCTTCAAGACTAAATTGCTTCTCAAATCTCTAGTATTCAAGTATTTTTATTCTCAGATTCTGTCATGTAATGTCGGTTACAGTAATGTTTACCTTAGTAAATAAAATTGTTTATTAGCATTGATCTTTGCTCTTTTTTAAAATTATTTTAGGAGACATGAACAAGTTGGTTAGTCACTTAATTTCACAACAAATATTAACAAACCGATTATAATTTTAAATACTTTTGTTTTCAGACTGTTTAGAATTTTATTGGAAAACAAGATAAAAATACAGATGAAAAAAGTTTTTGTAGTGGGCCAATTAAATAAAAAAATATATATTTTTGTATTTCTTAGGTTCTTCTGTAATCAAAATCATTTAGGCATAAATATAAATATGCAGTCCTTTTGTCATTGCTGTCAGTCATGCGTTAAGCTATGCATGTTTTTATTGTTTGGGTATTTTTCAGTCTGGGCTGGGGTCAGCAAGTCTGTGCGTGGTCAGATTCTGTGTCTGTTTCTAATTATGAAGAGAGATTCTGAGAATTCACTGTCTTTTATTTTATTCCAGTACAGTTTAATTCCAGTACGTGTCCCAGAAAGACACTCTTGTGTGGATTCAGAAAGCAGTACAGGTTTGAAATGGATCCTGTGTCATTGTTTGAGGACAGCTTCAGAACTTAAATTCAAATAAGAACCTGTTGGATGAGAATGATTTGAGCTCTTGCGATTCAGACATTAACTTTAGAAGCGTTTCTAAAGGATGTCTGCATTTTAGCATCCCTGATCATGATATTTACTTTGACAGAGATCAGCTCTGACCCTGCAATTTTTTTTTATTGATTTAGAAACCAAACCACACCAACCATTTGCTCATTCATCAAAATTTTACTTCCATAAACGGATCTTGCTGAAAGATATCAAATTGTCAAAAAATGTGTGTGTGTGTGTGTGTGTGTGTACAGTATGTATGTGTTTGAGAAGTTGATTTGAAAAGCATGACAATGGAAACAGTACCGTCATACAGTCAAGGGAGCGCTAAACATGATGGAAAGAGAAAAAAGCGAGGGATGGAAAGTGAAAAAATGGTGAGCAGTCACAAGATTTTGCGATTATCACTGCATGAAATGCACGTAATGACCAGATGAGGAGGAATGTGTGGCAGCTAAAAAGACTCTAATGGTTTGTGCAATGTTTTCAGGATTAAGGGAGTTAAAAAGAGCTAAATTAAGGGTTGTTTAGGGTCAGCTTCTCTTTCGTGTGACTGTGTTGAGTGTGTGTGTGCGAGAGAGAGAGCAAGTATGTGTTCGCTTCTGTGTGTATTTTTGTGTTAAGGCTGTGTCAGCAACATATGATTCTGATTTCAGACAGTCCAGCTTTGAAGTAATTCTGACCAAACCGCTGCACCAGAATGATGAGTGTGTGTGTGTGTTGTGTGTGTGGGTCTTTGTGTAACCTCTCACCATAACTGTCTCTCAGGCCACAGCTGAAGTATGAAAATGAGTGGCTTCATTTCGCTGTGGTCGCTCTGGGGTGAAAGAGGTCAAATATCACATCGAGCTGTATGTGTATATGTGTGTTAGATGCCTAATTTAAACTACCCCTTTAACATGCACAAAAACTAAGAGCAAACAGTTGGTTTTTAGCCGCTTCGTAATGTGAGAAGAATATGGCTCCTATTGCAAAGGGCTATTGAATAACAATCCAATATCCACCCAGCCTGATATATTCTGCTCTCTGAAATGTTTAACCCACTATTGCAAGCAGAAGTCTAAAGTATGTTGTAAGTTTTAAAAAGTTATGTTACGTTGTTACACTGTTTTCCATAGTAAAATAGTTTAATATGATTGATCTTTGCTGTGTGTTGTTTTAGTATTTTTAGTATTCTGACATGCACAAATTGGATATTCACTCAATTTCACAAAAAATACAAACAAGTATAATTTTAAAAATATATTACATATAAAAAAAAGACATTGTTGGTTCATTTGTTTCAATTGTTGCAGTGTTGCCTTAAAGCAATTTTTTTTTATTTTTTTTATTTAGTAACACCTTGGATGGTTGGGGCCACATCATGGGTGATGTGGCCCTCATCAGTGGGTGATGAGGGCCACATCATACATTTATTTACATATTCTCCTTAGGTCCATTTTTTTGTTTGTTTTTAAACTTTTAATATAATATATGTATTGTATTAATATTTATTTAAAAAAAAAAAAAAAAAACTCTCCACTCTCTCTTTGACCTTTACAATTGCATCTTTTTTGTTGCGGTGTAAAGACTTGAGTGGAAAGCAATATATATGTATGTATGTATGTGTGTGTGTGTATATACAGTACAGTCCAAAAGTTTGGAACCACTAAGATTTTTAATGTTTTTAAAAGAAGTTTTGTCTGCTCACCAAGTAAAATTGTGAAATATTATTACAATTTAAAATAACTGTTTTCTATTTGAATATATTTCACAAAGTAATTTATTCCTGTGATGCAAAGCAGAATTTTCAGCATCATTACTCCAGTCTTCAGTGTCACATGATCCTTCAGAAATCATTCTAATATGCTGATCTGCTGCTCAAGAAACATTTAATGTGTACAATTGTACAAAATATTTGTGTACAATATTTTTTTTCAGGATTATTTGATTAATAGAAAGTTCAAAAGAACAGTGTTTATCTGAAATCTAATCTTTTGTAACATTATACATGTCTTTACTGCCACTTTTGACTGATTTAATGCATCCTTGCTGAATAAAAGTATTCATTTCTTTAATTTCTTTTCAAAAAAATAAAAATAAAAATTCTTACTGACCCCAAACTTTTGAACGGTGGTGTATAATGCTACAGAAGCTTTGTATTTCAGATAAATGCTGTTCTTTTGAACTTTCTATTCATCAAGGAATCCTGAAAAAAAAAGTACACAACTGTTTTCAACATTGAAAATAATCATAAATGTTTATTGAGCAGCAGATCAGCATATTAGAATGATTTCTGAAGGATCATGTGACACCGAAGACTGGAGTAACGATGCTGAAAATTCAGCTTTGCATCACAGGAATAAATTACTTTGTCAAATATATTTAAATAGTACACAGTTATTTTAAATTGTAATAATATTTCACAATATTACTGTTTTTTTACTGTATTTTTAATTAAGTAAATGTAGCCTTGGTGAGCAGACGAAACTTCTTTTAAAAACATTAAAAATCTTAGTGGTTCCAAACTTTTGGACTGTACTGTATATATTTTAAAACTTTCAGTCTTGACAAACTTAACTTCAGGTGCCCGTTTCTAATGTTGGGATCTTCTGTAGGAAAGATCTTCTGTTCTGCAGAGTGGCGGGTGCTATACACAGCCAGGAATAGCACAAGGTTTGGCAGACTTTCCCACATTTTACTCTTATCATTAGGTATTCTGGTGTTTGGAATAATAGTATCTATCCTGCTTCCTCTGTGTTACCTCACCATGACTGAGAGGGCCAAGATTCAGAACTCTGAATAGGCATTGTTGATGTGCAAATGTGAGGTCAACTAAATAATAAACTGCATTTTAAATTATAGTGAGCACTTATTGTAAACATTCATTCTGAATACTTCATAAACAAGAGTAACACACAAACACACTGTCTAAATCTGTGGTGCCTTGAAGACAAACAGTGGCTGAATATTCAGTTCTCTGCTTGTGGTATATCTGACCTCTTTGGCAAGTACTAGTACAAAAAGACATAGTCAGCTAAACAACTTTTTCTCCCCTTTGAGGCAGAAGCGAATGAGAGCGAAAAGGAAAGAGACTGAGAAAGAAAGCAATATAAGACAGGGAGTTCATCTTTCTTTGTCTTATGGGACATCGAGCACCAGGTGCACCAAACCGAGCAAGATTTCTGCTGTGTGTGTGTGATGTCACTCTGTCTTACGATCAGTGTGTGTATGGATGTGGTTGCTGTAGTAATGGTCACTGTTGCTGTAGTGATGCCCATGCAGATGTCCCAGTGGGTGATGAAGGTCAGTGATGCATGATGGGTCACACTACCCATGGAGTTAATGCACGTAATGAGTGTTTGTCTGGGTGTGTGTTAGAGACAGAGAGTGAGTGTGTGAGCCACATCAGAACAGAGACTAATTGACGTTTAATTACATTCCCATTGTGCACAGTCTCTGTTCTCTCTCTCTAACACACACAGGTTAAAATATGACAAGGGCAAGCAGGTCTTCAAGGTCAGGATCTGAATGAAACGTGCTCCTGTGCTCATGTTGAATTCTGGGAGTTCTGGATTACTGCTGTTGAGAACACACACATACAATCTGCTTTCCCCTCTGCTTCATTAATCACAAAACGCTTTACCCAGAAATGCTTTTAATATAGTCCGAATTTAATTGGCATAATGGTTTGTGCTGGTGTTTTGAAATGGTCTAATTTGCGAGAACACAGATAGCGATCTTCGATCAGTAACAGAATGTGCTGGTCATTTTCTTCACTTACAGGTAATTTGAGTGAATGGGTGGCAGTGTTTACTTAAGACAGACAGACAGACAGACAGACAGACAGAAAGAAAGAAAGAAAGAAAGAAAGAAAGAAAGAAAGAAAGAAAGAAAGAAAGAAAGAAAGAAAGAAAGAAAGAAAGAAAGAAAGAAAGAAAGAAAGAAAGAAAGAAAGAAAGAAAGAAAGAGGCAAGTTACTAACAAAGAAATGTAAAGAAAGAAAGAAAGAAAGAAAGAAAGAAAGAAAGAAAGAAAGAAAGAAAGAAAGAAAGAAAGAAAGAAAGAAAGAAAGAGGCAAGTTACTAACAAAGAAATGTAAAGAAAGAAGCAGGAAGTAAGGGAGGAAGGAACCCCAAGAAAGAAAGGAAGGAAATCATGGACAGAAAGAAAAAAGCAGGAAGGAAAGAAACAAAGAAAGAAACAGGAAGGAAGGAAACAAAGAAAAACTGGAAGGAAGGAAACAGAAAAAACAGGAAGGAAGGAAATGGAAAGAAACAGGAAACAAAGAAAGAAACAGGAAGGAAGGAAACGGAAACAGAAAGGAAACGGAAGGAAGGAAACAAAAAAACAGGAAGGAAGGAAATGGAAAGAAACAGGAAACAAAGAAAGAAACAGGAAACAAAGAAAGAAACAGGAAGGAAGGAAACGGAAACAGAAAAGGAAACGGAAGGAAGGAAACAAAAAAAACAGGAAGGAAGGAAACAAAGAAAGAAACAGGAAGGAAGGAAACGGAAAGAAACAGGAAAGAAGGAAACAAAAAGAAACAGGAAGGAAGGAAACGGAAAGAAACAGGAAGGAAGGAAGGAAACAAAGAAAGAAACAAACAGGAAGGAAGGAAACGGAAAGAAACAAAGTAAGGAGACAAAGAAAGAAACATGAGGAAGGAAGAAAGGAATATATTAATAGAAAGAAACAAACAAACAAACAAAGATGTAGGAAATAAAGAAGGAAACAGGAAGGATGGAAACAAAGAAATAAAGAATTAGGAAGTAAGGTAGGAAGGAAACCCAAGAAAGGAAGTAAGTCATGGACAGAAAGAAAGAAACAAGTAGATATAAGAGAAAGAAAGAAAGAAAGAAAGAAAGAAAGAAAGAAAGAAAAAGAAGCAGTTGGGAAGGAAACAGAAAGGAAGGAACTGGAAGGGAAAAAAGGAATGAAGGAAGAGGACGAGGAAACAGAAATGTGAAGAAAGGAAGAAATAAACAGAAAGAAGGGATCAAATAAACAAACAAAAAAAAAACAAGCAGGAAGAATGAAAAATGAAACAAACTGAAAGAAAGGAGTGAGTGGTTACATGATAGAAGTGTTGAATTCCATCAGTCCAGTGATCCATGCAGAGAGAGAGAGGGGGGAACAGCAGGCCGAGCCTCCTCTTGTTTCATTCCTCCCTTCCTCAAACCTCATGAGTGTGTTGGTTCATTTTGAAGGATTTTCTACTGGAACAATATAGGCTTTGTTGAAGATAACAAACAGTGACCCCTAAAACACACACACACACCATTATGATGTGCCCACTCAAACAAACACACTCTCCCTGACTGAACCTGTTGGCAGAGATGAGAAATGTATGGGTTTTTTTGTGTTGTTTTTTTGTATTCACATTGAGCACTTCTGTCTGTACGTGGATGTAGAAGCACAGGGAAGTCGGTGAGGTTGGATGGTTATTGCATTTTAATTTTCTTCCACAACACACACACACACACACTCCCAATGAGCTGCTCGTCCTGCGGATTTAAAGGTCGGCCGTTATGCGACTGCTGGAGCAGTGCGGCGATCTGATTGGATGAGCTTTTGGAAGCAAAAGAAGATCTAATCTAGCTGTGTCTGATCTGATGAGTTGTGTACGTTTGTGTGTGTGTGTGTGTGTGTGTGTGTGTGTGCGTGCGTGAGTGTGTGTTGGAGTGACCTGTCACTGGCTCTCTGTGTTATGTCGACTGCATTAGAATGAACACTGACCCAAATCTCACAGACAAACACACATGCTTACCCACCAAAAGACTGAAAACCTTTAGCAGCTACATTATATACTGTCTGTCTCGCACAAAGCTGTTTTTCAGATCTTTCTGTGAGTGCAGTGGTCTTTTCCCCGAAGGTTCAGCCCGGAGCTGTTGGCTACTGTGGCTAACTCACTCAGCGAAGCGTCTTTTCCTTCTGCTCTTTGTTTCAGTTACTCATCAATCAGAGACTCGAGGGAAACAGCACTGGGCTCTGCCGACTGAAACGTACAATGTTACAGCTTAAAAATATTCGTTTTGAATGCCTGACTCAGCAGTGGTTGTGAACATTTTAAGTGTGTTCATTGAGGTTTGGATTTTCTCATTCTGTGCGACGTGATGGGAGAACTTCAGCTCAATCAGAGCCTGTCTTGTTGATTTAACAACTGAATGATCATATTCGAAAATATGCTACAAAAACCAGAGACATGCAGCTGAATATTCAACACTTTCTTTGAAACTGAGCTATTCTTCAGTCCTCACTTTAGAAACTTTAACAATTTGGAAAATAGGGAGATTGACTATGATTTTCCAAATATCTTAAGCCACTGTTTGGAATTATTTTTTATTATTAATATTATGAATAATGATCATCATAATAACACAATTCCATACAATGATTTAAAGGACTTAGATGATGATGATGATAAAAATAAACAATAAATATGACATTATTACAACAACAACTATTATTATAATTATTATTTCTTCCTTCTCATGTCCTCTTACCATTTTAATTTTTGTTGCTTATTACTGATGCTATATATATATATATATATATATATATATATATATATATATATATAAAATCTGTCCATTATTTTTAATATATACATATTTCCTGTCATTCAGTTGCAATATGTACACAAAAATACACTCAAAATGGCCCATATATCAGCCATTTAAACAGCCTGGTGGATATATTGGTCTATCACTATTTTTAATAACTCACTGCAAAACTATGAGATGAAAAAACTTTAATACTGTGTTTTTCTACTTCAGGGATTGTGTTTGTGTTTGAGAAGAGATGAGACAGGCATGAGATGGCTCCATGGTGGCAGAAGAATGAGCATACAGCTACAAACAAACACTGATACACACACACACAGAAAGCACACCCACGCTATATGTCAGTCAATAAGAGGGGACTAACTGGGGCAACACTATATTTATTGTGACAAGACTGAATATTTCATTCTTTGTCTCTCTCTCTCGCTCTCTCGCTTTCTCTCTCTCTCACACACACACACACACACACACACTCACACACAAACACAGAGGCAGATGGTAAATCCCCAGCCCCTTCACATTTTTTTAATGTGTGTTTACACCTTGTTTTAAATCTAAATCACGTTAATCTCCCAGCATGGTCATTGGGGATTTGTGTGTTGTGTTTAAGGTATATTCTTTTTAGAAATACCTGCTGTGTTCTCAGTAATAATTTTGCACTTCTTGGAATTCAGTTCGACATGAGTCTGACTAGAAATGAAGAGTCTAATTCCATCCATGCAGACATTTCGTTTTTTTAGTGCACAGAGGCAGGAAACTATTAAGACCAAAATGTTCTGACCAGTTAAAATCCAGCAGTGATGTAGTGACAACAGAATGTGACCGCAAAAATGCTTCATAGCCAATCCATCCCATTGCTAACAGTACACAGGGTGGGATTACCCTGCCTGTCTGGAATGTCTGTTGTGTTTTAGCCTGGAGTGAGAGTGTGCTGGAGTCAGGATGTGTGTGTGTGTGTGTGTGTGTGTGTGTGTGTAGATCAGCACCGTGTGATGCTATTCCGTGGTTGGCACGGTGACAGGTTGGCATGGCGCTACCGTAAGGAGACTGGCACTCTGCCTACTGCCATACATCTCAATCTGCATGACATCATAGCAGCTCCTAGCAACCACACACATCACCCCTCCCCCATACACGCCCACAAAGGACCATTCACAATCACGGTGCCCTGGCCTTTCTCCCTCACCGGAGTCTCTCGCAGATCTTTACTAACAAGGATCCATACTGCTGCTCTAAAGTTTCATAAAGCCAGTATTTGTCAAAAGAATGATAACTAAGAAAGAAAGTGATGGTAATGTTGAATTGGAACGGACTTCATAAAGTCAGTATTCTCGAAAAAAAAAAAAAAATTACAAGGGAGCAAAACATTTTTAGGGAATTACATAATTAAGAGCCAACTGACTGATGATTTTTTAACTGACAAATCACAGAATCTGTCATTAATGCAATCACCTGATTGTATGTGTTCCATTCTGTTTTGTTAGAATATTTATGTCTGTTTGGAAAAACATGTGATCTACAAAACTCTTTTGTGAATATGTATCTTTAATTACAAGTAATGGTTCATGGTTCATTTCAGATCAGAGATTTACAGTTCAGTGAGGGAGTCCATTGCAATATCCGTAATGGCTCTCAACGATTCACTGACTAGTGATTCTGATTGATTCTGCTGACTCACAAGCAAGATCTGTTATGACAGACTTATTAAAGCGAACTGGTTCATAAGAGTCATTTGTTTGCCAAACGGATATTACTTTTTGCTCAGATGTAATTTGACATTTTTGACTGTTAAATTATCACAACTTTCTTTTCTTTTTTGCATTTTTGACTCTTCTAGTTGGAGACCTGATTTGCTGTTCCATTTGAAATAAATTATATTTTAAATGCACATGATATATTGCTGTTAGCTTTAGAATGTTTAGTTGAACAAGTACATAAAACATATATTCGCACTGCACTACACCTTATTCGGTTCCGCGCCGAACACAGTACATACTATTACAAAATGCATGAGTATGCGAAATGGGACACACCTTTTGTCTTCATATTATTCCTTAATTAACTTTAGTAATAAAACAGGAAATGCTTCCAAATTAAAATGATCATCTTGTTTGTTTGAACTGTAAAAACATTCCTAATTTAAAAAGTGACAAAACCAGTGAGGACTCATCATAGTCTGTGTGATGGCTGTGCATTTTAGTGAATAAGTGTATTTTCTTATCTGACCTATTCTGGAGTTCCTCATTAGTGCTTACACATACACACATGCTCTCTCAGCACTTCTCACTCACACCTCTTAATGAGCACAATCTAATGGAAGTTAATAATGTGTATGTGTGCGCACTTGTGTGTGAGTGTAATTGGGGGTTAAATTGAATGATGGTGGATCACCTGCTGTGACAATATCGGTTTATTTAACTACATAATGGGAGTATGTGTTTGTGCATTTTGCATAAATGCGTGCCTCCGTTTTAAAGCGAACTCACTTTCTCAAACTTATCTCTTTCTCAGACACAGAGCAGAAAAGCAAAAGGGCCCTTAGTACACTGTGGCATATTTTAGGCTTGTCTGTGGCTCCGATCATTCAAACTCACAAGGATCATTCTGTAGGAATTGTTGAGGCTTCTGGGCCTATGCAAGAAAAAGAGAAAATTCATACACATGGCTTTTCTTACTGCATGGCTGTGTGTGTGTGTGTGTGTGTGTGTGTGTGTGTTTGTGCATTCCCATGGGATCAGATTACTATCATAGGGACTAGTAACAGGAGAATACACTGGAGCTTTTTTCATCTTGTCCATATTCTGAGACACACACACACAAACGTTAGTTTGTTTTTGGATGTTTCTAAGGTAATATTAGGTTGCAATGTCTAATGTAAGGGCAGAATGAGCATTTCCTTAGCCAAAGACTGTGTATATATGTGTGTTTGCATGTGCTTGTGTTTTGTGTGTGATTTATAGAGGTAAATTAGGGTTTCCTTTTCCTGCTTTGCAGCAAGAACTCCAATCAAAAGTCCTATAAATCTAAACCTAATTCGCCCTGACAATCACAAAACCCCTCTCTCTCTCTCTCTCTCTCTCTCCAGCAACTTCTAATGGAACACAGGAAGGGTTGGAAAACAGAGAAGGTGGAGTTTGTAGCACAAGATCCATGAAGATCATCATGAAAGTGGGCCAAGGTGAGTTAACTTACACACACACTCACAAAATCACACACACACACACACACACACACACACCTTCTTTATCTTCAGCATGTCCAAAGGTAAAGTAATTTAAGCCCCATTTGGTGAATGATTAAGTCAGCTGACTCATTAACTGGCAATTAGGTTGCAGTAGAACATGATCCAAGTTAGCAAGTTAGTTTCTGTCTTTAGGATTTGTACTCTACTCTAAGGTCTCATCAGCAGAAATGTCAAAATCTAAAGGAATACATTCAAACATATGTTGTACTGAAATTTATTTCTTTGAATGTTTTTTGTTCCTAATTTGTTCTGTATGTGATTGTATGTTTCAGATCCAAATGCACCAGATCCAGATTTAACGGACCTCCCAGACAGGAACCAGGACAATGAGATCAATAACCCCACAACCAGCCCTTCCCGCAAGATAGACCGAGGCCGAGACGGAGACGGAGATGGGAACGGACCCGTAATGCCCGGCAGAGGTGAGGAAACACAAATAGTCTGTGTTTACACCAGCTGGTTTGGGAACATGATGGTGTTTTCCTACAAATGAAGACAAACTGGACAAACTGATCTCAGTTCAGCAGTGAAGATCTACCACAGTAAATTTCACCAAGAAAACCAGCAGATGAAATACAGCAATGCAGAGCTACTGCCTCCCTCAGGCAGCTGTGTGCGTGCAAGAGAGAGACAGGAGTTAATGTAGCATGTCTTTATCACGTCCTAGCAGCCATTAACCTCCGGGAGGTCTAAACTTCATTAGGAGAGAAAGAAAGAGAGAAACAGAGACAGAATCATTAAGAAATAACAGAGGGACCCATGCTGCATCTCTGCAGTGATCACACCGCACAGATTCTTGAGGTCAGATTCTCTGCTCTGAGAGGACACTCAGACATTAACTGCTATTACATCTTCTCAAAATCGGCTAGTCGGTGGGTTATCTGAACAACTAGTCGACTAATTGGTATAATTCATTTAGGTTCAGGATCCCCCTGATTCCACTCGGACATGCTTACATAAGATTTTCAGAAACAGCTAGACAAACAAAATAAACCAGAATGCAAGGGTTTCATGGCAGTATATAAATACAAATAAATGCAGCCTTGGTAAGCATACATTGTACTGATCCCAAACTTTTGAATAGTTGTATAGACAGCTAACCTTGCTAAGGATGACTAGATTGTGAACCGTCCCTAATACTAAACTATGAATTCTGCTTAAATTTTATTTGTAAGCCACTGAAATACACAGCTAAACTCCACATGGCTAGTTTGCAGAGCTAAAAGTTTTGTACATGCTGGACTACCA
The DNA here is from genome assembly GCF_018812025.1 of Megalobrama amblycephala. NCBI lineage: Eukaryota > Metazoa > Chordata > Actinopteri > Cypriniformes > Xenocyprididae > Megalobrama > Megalobrama amblycephala. The sequence goes on from NC_063047.1 coordinate 5,908,744, forward strand.
TTTGGAAGGATTATTCCAGCCTGGGTGTGTGTTGATTAGCCTCATACTGCTGTTAAATATACTTAACAACACTGATTTTATTGTCAAGCAAAAATGTGTATTCATAATGCCTATTTAGCTGCAGGAGTCATTGGAACAGCTACCGGCGCAACAATAAACGCAGCAACAGTTTTATTTACTTTAATAGGAGCTCAGAGCCAATGCTAACAAACACAAAGGTTTGTTTCTAAGGCCATTGTCGGTTATCTTTGCCTCGGACAACAGAGAGCGACTCTAAACACTGATAATCAGAGCTTGCGTTGCTAACATCATCCTCGACGATAATTCACAATGAAAAATAAAAACGACTCTGCACCATTCATAATGTCTGTTCTTTTTTCCTCTCAGGCACGAGAAACCAGGATAACAGTCCTGGTTCAGTAGAAGGGATTTTTGGCTCTAAACCGGCTCTTTTTGCTGCCATCGGAGCCGGCTGTGTCATCTTCCTCCTCATCATCATCATCCTCATCGTCTTGCTCCTCAAGCTTCGCAAGAGAACCCGCAAGCACTCGCAGCCCAGGGGCGGGACTGCCCTGTCACTCAGCACTCTGGCCACGCCCAAAGGAGCCGCCCAGGCTGGCTCAGAACCGAGTGACATCATCATCCCCCTGCGGACAACAGAGAATAACTACTGTCCACACTATGAAAAAGTGAGTGGAGACTATGGGCACCCCGTCTACATAGTGCAGGAAATGCCACCCCAGAGCCCCGCCAATATCTACTACAAAGTCTGAGAGAAAGAGAGCAAAGCAACCGCAATAAGAACTTGTTTTGTAAGGTATTCTGACTCTTTTTTTCATTACCTAACCCCGTCTGCTCCGTGTGCGAGAGGATGGAGAGGGAGAAGTGGAAAGGAGGAATGAAAAAGACTACATGGATGATATTCCTCTCAGATTTCCTTCCCTCCGTCCCTTTTCCGAACACTACACTGTGTGTATGTGTGTGTGTGCCGGCCGCTCTCGATGTGCGTGAAATGGTAGAAAACCACCCCAAGTTGCGTGGCACTCAGGCACAGACTTCACTGCTGAAGAACAGCCGACAACCAATCACAGAGGGACACTAGAGTGACATCACAAAGCAGGAAGCTCTCATTCGTGTGTGTTTTTGTACCTTTACAACTCTTCGCTTAGTTTTTGTCTCTTTTTCATCTCTCACTCCGTGACAGTGTTTTGTTTTTATCAGTATCAACCCGATTCTTGCAGCTTTCACAGTGTCTCGCTCAAAGAAATGTCTTAAGCACTGTTACGAATGCCGATCTCTTTTTCACACACTCTGTATGTCCTCTCATCTCATTTCCTAGCATCTCTCCAGACACTCATTCATTTTACATGCTGTAGAGGCAACTGAACAAAAACACACACTCACACTCATACACACACTTTGGTGTTCACGGGTCAGTAACAAACAGCCTCTTGGTGGAAAAGTAAGTGAGTGAAATAGGGAATTTAATATGTAAACACCAGTGTCAGACCTTCCAGAGCTCCCAGTCTGCTCTTTGTTCATTTACGAAACATTTCAGTTGAAATCCTCTCTCCTCTCAGCCGAACACAAGTAGATATTTGCTATCTGTTGTCAGTGATGCGTGAAGTGCTAATATTTGTATTTTGCCATTATTATTATTTTTTTCTTATTCTGTCTCCCAAAGGTTAGGTCAAAAAAAAAAAATCTTTAGGGATTTGCCTCTACACCATGAGCCTATGACCTCTTTTCAGTCACAAAACATGCTAATGCATATCTTTGCATAATTTAGTTCACTAACATGTCTTTTTTTTGTGTATAATTCATGTCTCGCTGTTTGGATGTAGACATGGACTCTAACCAGTATGACCGTGTGTATGTAGAGTCCAATGCAGAAGCCAAAAATCCATTGACATACAGAACATGTGAAATTATGCCTTCACCTCTCCTTCCTCTCAGATATGCACATAAATTATCCCTGTTTGCATACAAACACATACAGAAAAAAAAAACCTTAATCATCTATGAATCCTGGAAAATCTAGTGCTAGATCTATTTTTATATGGACTGCACGTGAAATGATAAACAGTAAACAGTGGCGGCAGGTGTGTTTACGCCTATGCTAATTTAAAATTAGCAGCATTTGCATCTAGCCTCCAGCGCAGCCAATCAGAGGAAGCCCAATATTTCTCTGTAGCTTTCTCATAAAATAGATTTTTGAAATTATATTTCGTTTAAGATTTATTGCTGTTGTTTTTTGTTGTCGTTTCCTCTTAATTTAGTTTCTAAGGCCCGAGATTATGTAAATAATGTATGTTGGGAAAAAATGTTGAATATAAAGTTCCATTTTATTATAGACCCTGTTAATTAAAATATAATTAGGATTTTTGAAAATGCAAAAGCTTTTGTAAATAGTTCTTTTTTGGAAAAAAAAAAAAAAAAAAGACATTTTGTAAGTAAAATGTTTCCTGTCTCATGGTTTTCTCTTTTATTTTAAATTGTTTTTTTTTTTCGTTTCGGTTGGTTTTTGATTAAGGAGACTTAGAGGTCCCTGTAGAACGGGTTTTTAAAGGTCAGCCTAAAGCTGCAAAAAGACATGTAAGTCCCTTCACATACACACACACACTTTATCCTCCCTTTTACACAAGGGGATGATGGTATTTTTGTTTTGTTTTGTTTCAATTTTACAAATGCTGTGATGGAATCAGGTCAAATATTCCATGACATGGTTCAAATAGGAGGAAAAGAGGAGAGAGAGTTATTACTCAAGAAATGCTTAAACACACACACTTACTGACTGACCCACCAACCAACCAGTCATTCTTATAGCACACAATATACATACAGTATATATAAACACCATTAGATACAGGGAAAGCACCAGCAAACTACATTAACAAAACTAAACCAGCAACAGCTTGTGCAACTAAACTGAATATTTATGTATGTTTGTCTGTGGTTTATGGCAGATCAGGTCTTTACAATTGACATTAGAAGAGCACTTTTTGAAATTCATGGCTTTATTTTTACCATTGAAATGCAGGGGTGCACTGACCGCACCAGTCAGCTTGTGAAATACTAGTCAAAGTATCACACTGCAAAAAAAAAAAAAAAAATTAAAATTAAAATAAAATACAAAAATACCCAAACTACCCAAATCTCCCCAAATGTCTACAAAAAAAAAAAAAAAAGAGAGATATGAATTTTCTTTGTTTCAGAGAAATACAACAGATTTGAGTGAGATTTATTCTTAAAACAAGAATAAAAAATAAAAAAACAGTCATAAATATTTAAATATTTTTAATGGAAAAAAAGACCAACTATAGATTTTTCTTTTTTTTTTTGCAGTGAATTAAAAGGTTATCCCAATTTTGGCATCTCCGTACATAATTTAACAGCAAAAGCTGTGAATAGTTTGTGTAGTTTTATGGATCAGCACTGCTGTAGTGTGATCTTATTTAGTGACTGACTGTCTTTAGCTGCAGGCTTTTTGCAGCTTAGCTTACACATTTGGTTCGCGGCACTCTTAGCAGCTGTAAGGCATACACTTCCTTTGACGTTTGTCTGTACCACCCACAACAATAGAGTGAGGAAAAAGTCGGCCATCTTGTTTATCAGAATAGGCTTTGATTCCTCTCTAATGCTGCAGTCAGACACCTGTGATGTTGTGTGGAGCTTTCAGACATCTGCTAATAACATTTCTCCCAGTGAAGTTGACTTATTTGAGGAGAACTTATTCAAAACTCAAGTATTCACGCAAACATACGCACACACTCTCATACACACCCAACCCCCTATCCTCCCCGGCAAAGAGACAGATTGGTGGTGACTTTTAACCCTGTAAGGATTATCACAATATTATGAGAGAGACAAATCTAATGAGAAAACCTTTTCCCTGGCCTAGATCCATCCCCATTACACACAGTTCATCCACTCTTTCACAAAATTTACTTGTTCATAGAGCGGGTCAATGCAGTGCTGAGGCCTTAGGCCAACCACGACTCCCACAAAAAATGTTCACAAAAAGCTTGTGCTGCACAATGTTTCCTCCTGCTGTTGCTGATTTTTTTTATTATTATTATTATTATTATTATTCAGTGAACTACATTATTATTGTTATCATTTTCTTTTACTAAGATTTTGTTGCAGATTTCAGTATTATTGATTTAAGTTTTGATGTATGTGTTGGCAGTGCTGACGCCCCTGTGGCAACAGCGTTTTTTTTTTTTTTTTTTTTTTTTTTTTTTTGGTAGAATTCACACAGTGTCCTCAGAGTTCCCCGATATATGACACTAAAGCCAAGTCTCAGCCCTCAGAAAGCGTTTTAAAAGGATAAATAAAGTTTTTTCCTATGGAAGCTGCGTGTCTCTTGTGTTTCTGACTGCTTGTCTGTGTGAGAGACACAATGAGAGAGAATGAATGAATTTCAAGTGTTTGCATGAGTGTTTGCAGCAGTCACTTTCTGTCCAGTGTACTCATGCTATATGTCAGTTTTTCTATCTCAAATACACACAAACTGTGCTGCTATTTCAAACATAACAAGCTGTCTCAGCGAGTGACGTTCTCTGTGTCACAAATATTTCATAATGCCTCTGGGTATCTGTCCCCGGCCACTCAAGACTCGCACACAAACACTTGTTTGACTTCAGCGCATTAAAGTTTCAGTGAGTCTATAGTCAGTCAGTGGCTGCAGTGCGAAAGCATTCTGTCTCATGTCTAATGGTATATGTGGAAGATTCTTCTGTTGTCTGCTATCTTGATCCAGGTTAGCATTATGCTATATAAAAACTTTTGAACCATATTTCTGATTTATCTTGCAAATTTAGTTTTGTTTGACCAAAAATTGTGACTTTTTAAAGGGATTTTAAGGTTATGAGATTGTCAGAAGACTTTTGCCAATGGTGAGATTTATTCAAAGAGCAGAAATACCAGCCTAGGCTCATTGGAAATACATGCTTGTGATGACATTTCTGCAAACTGAAATTACATTGCTTCTTGCATGTTTCAAGTGAAATGTCCAATTAGCAGCGCTAAAAGCACATTCGGTTTAATCCGGAACAGACGAACATGAATCCGGCCATGTTTTATTATGTTGGTTGTTGTACGCATCACGGCAATTTGAAAATAATGTCCCAGTGAGTGGCACTAAAAAGTTAGTCGCCATGAAATCGAAACTATTTTTATGGAATATTGCAGTACTTATATGATTTATCTGTGCACATCATTAATTTTTCTAAATCATGTGCCCTTGTAATCTTTAACCAAACTAACTTTAAACAACAACATCCCTTCTCTGATGACGTGTTTACTGACGCAAGGGCGGAACAACCTGTCACTCGCATCTAAGTTGCTTCTACAAGTTTTTGAGCTCTTTTGTCAGGACTCGTACCCAAGCGCTCTGCATTGGAAGTGCAACACTGTACCTGGTAATCTACCAAGGAAGCTTATACATAAGCCATATATATGGAACTGGTTATGTAATGCAAATGTTAAAATATATCAGTTTACAAATCATGAATTGTTGTGTTTTGAGGTGAATTGTACAAGGAACAACACGTGCAAATAGGTGATGATCTGCCCCTGTAATCACTTGTGTGAAAAGGAATAAAAGTTGTTGCCGTTTTACTACCTCTAATGTTAATTTCAGCTGGAAACTGCAGCAAATTGTCTGTTTTTTTAAGTTTTGCACAAACGTAGGTAGAGGCACATATAGAGTGCTGCAGTGATGACGCATTTTTGTAGGCCAACCCGGAAGTTAGCATAACACTGGTTCCCTTGGTAAAAACTTTTGAATTTTCGCAAAAAATATGATCGTGATCAACAAAAGTTTATGATAATTGCACGTTTTTTTCCATCAAGATAACTTTTAGAAATAAACACAACTTTTATCAATTACGAAGCTGAAATACAATCACCAGAAATAAAATGAAATAACCTTAGGCTATAAATGAACACTTCAGGTGCTCAACTTCAACGCCACCACCACTAAGCTTCCAACAACTCTTTCAGTCTTTGTTTAAAAAACACACAAAAAAAAAACATTTTCCCTGAAAGTGTGAGTTAGAATAGTTTGCAGTGTGTGTGTGATGTTCAATGTCTCCAACAACACCTGTAGTCCCATTTAGCAGTTTTTTCAAGACACGTAAAAGCTTTTTTTTTAAAAAGTTGGGTACTACTGGTGTGTTTTATGTCGCAGAATAAAATGTGAAAATATCTCGAGATTGTGTTCACCACTGACCTTATTTCAGGCTTTTAACCGAAATCTTCGGGACGATGGAATTGGATATGTTAAAATGCTAACTCATTTCTGGGTTTTGGCCTACAAAAATACATCATCCCTGCAGCACTCTATTTCCAATAAGCCTAGGTTGAAAACTACAGAGCTAAATACTATGCTAATGCTAACTGCAATACAAAACATACCATCCAGCTATTTTTACTATGGGGCTGAAGTAGTTCTTACAGATGTAATGGTAAACATGACAAACTAGGTCAGCAACAGTCAGCAGAGATACTGTATAATTGTATTTAGGAATGACAAACAATTTACTTTATTCACTAATATATCACTAAAGTTTTGTGCGTGAGACAGAGACACAAGGAGAGACTTAGAGAGTATTAGGCTAGTCATGTGACAGGTGATCAATCTACACAAGACTGATATTAGATTTACTGCCCACTCACCCCAAGTGCATTCTGGGTAAATGCCGTGGGCTCTGCAAGCTTCTATCTGCTACTATTACAGCCCCCAGAGGGAGGGAGAGAGAGAATCTACAGAGAGAACCGGTGGAGGGAGTTCAATGGGTGAAGTTAGACATCAGTGAAGAAAGAAAAGGGAAGATATACGTAAATCTGTGAAAGATTGATTTTATTTTATCATCTGTTGGATGATGCAGCGTTAGATGGAAGAGAACAATCAAGGCTGAGATCTCTCGTCTCGACAGTAATCCAATCAGACTTGAACACTGAACTGCTCCCTGCAGCTGCCATCAGATCACACTTGATTATTATCCTGAGAAATAGTGTCTTCCTGTTTCCAGACAAGTTCCCGCATCATCATAATTTCACATTTCAAGATGCTCAGTGGCTTTTAAAAAAAGAGCTTACTTCGGTTGGTTGACCATTTGAAATGTTCAAAATATTGTAATAATACAAATGTGAATGGTTAATAAGGCCTCAATTTAAAAAAAAACAAAAAAACAATATCCATCATTAAAACACACTCACCCATTATATATTTATATTATATTATATTAGGTATTATATAAACTCATATTTAATGTACAACAGTTTTATTCAGAAAGGATGCATTAAACTGAGACAAACATTTATTATGATTTCTATTTCAAATACATGTTCGTTTCAACTTTCTATTAGTCAAAAAAAAAAAAAAAAGTATCACAGTTTCTTCAAAAATATTAAGCAGTGCAACTGATTTCAACATTGATGACAATAAGAAATGTTCCTTGAGCACCAAATCAGCGTATTAGCGTGATTTCTGAAGGATCATGTGACACTAAAGACTGGAGTAATACTGCTGAAAATGCAGCTTTGCCATCACAGGAATACATATTAAAGTAGAAAAACATATATACATACGTGTGTGTGTGTATGTATATATATTAGTGTATATAGTGTATATATATTATATATTAGTGAGAATATATTCCACTCTCCCTAAAGTGAGGCTTATCCAATATCTATGGCTTAAACCCTCTTAAGTAAACAGACTCACACATACAGAATTGTTTTTCATCTGCCGTTGGTCTCTCTGGGTTGACTTGTATGCCTCGGGAGAAAGGTTCATATGTGTCTGAGAGCCGCAGTCGGGGAATAACATAAATATTGAACTATAATGTCTGCTACCTTGCAAAGCAGAGTAGGAGAGATTGATGCCTGGAGAGTGAGAGACAGACAGAGATGGAGGTCGAGGGATTATACAGTTATTTCATTCTCTTCCTCTATTTTACTTGGTTTAATTGATAATTATTTTTTAACGAGCTCTGTAGAAACAAGTCTTTCCTTCTCTAAATCACTGTTTCCTCCACTCTTCCTTTCTCCCTTCTGTGTGTAGGACACTTTTAACAGGGATCTCAGCAGGAGCAGCAGGAGAATTCTCTTTCTCTCACTGTCTCTCTGCTCTTTCTGCCCCCTAACTCACTCTAATTCCCAGTGATCTGTAGGGGGGAAGTTTCAGGGTGGTTTCATTCATGTCCTCTCATTTGTCTATGTCAGTAGAGTAGCCGCTCTTTCTCACTTTTATCTCTCTCTCTCTCTCTCTCTCTCTCTTTTTTTTACTGAATACCTGGTTTTGCCTGTAATTTTGCAGACTGCGCATATAATCCAGTGCACAAAAATTATAACATATATATTTCATGTACAGTACAGTCCAAAAGTTTGGAACCACTAAGATTTTTAATGTTTTTAAAAGAAGTTTCGTCTGCTCACCAAGGCTACATTTATTTAATTAAAAATACAGTAAAAACAGTAATATTGTGAAATATTATTACAATTTAAAATAACTGTTTTCTATTTGAATATATTTCACAAAGTAATTTATTCCTGTGATGCAAAGCTGAATTTTCAGCATCGTTACTCCAGTCTTCAGTGTCACATGATCCTTCAGAAATCATTCTAATATGCTGATTTGCTGCTCAATAAACATTTATGATTATTTTCAATGTTGAAAACAGTTGTGTACTTTTTTTTTTTCAGGATTCCTTGATGAATAGAAAGTTCAAAAGAACAGCATTTATCTGAAATACAAAGCTTCTGTAGCATTATACACTACCGTTCAAAAGTTTGGGGTCAGTAAGAATTTTTTTTTTTTTTTTTGAAAAGAAATGAAAGAAATGAATACTTTTATTCAGCAAGGATGCATTAAATCAATCAAAAGTGGCAGTAAAGACATTTATAATGTTACAAAAGATTCGATTTCAGATAAACACTGTTCTTTTGAACTTTCTATTCATCAAATAATCCTGAAAAAAAATATTGTACACAAATATTTTGTACAATTGTACACATTAAAAGTTTATTGAGCAGCAGATCAGCATATTAGAATGATTTCTGAAGGATCATGTGACACTGAAGACTGGAGTAACGATGCTGAAAATTCAGCTTTGCATCACAGGAATAAATTACTTTGTGAAATATATTCAAATAGAAAACAGTTATTTTAAATTGTAATAATATTTCACAATATTACTGTTTTTACTGTATTTTTAATTAAATAAATGTAGTCTTGGTGAGCAGATGAAACTTCTTTTAAAAACATTAAAAATCTTAGTGGTTCCAAACTTTTGGAATGTACTGTATATGTAATTTTAATTAAGTCAGTACTTTAAGTGTGAAAATACCTGTACCAAGATTATAGAAGTATGAGCAGAAAAGGCCCAAGTGCAATTTTCTTTCGACAGGTTTATTTTGTGTGTGAAAAGTTTAAATTATTTCGATTAATACTGCAGAAATTATTTAGGTTAAATGAGAATATGTGCCATTTTTTCAGTTTTAGTATCTTGGATATATATTTTTAAAATATACAAAAAATAAATAAATAAATAAACAGACCAAAGTTGAAAAATATAAAAAAACTAATTTATTAAAAGTGGCTTAAAACAGCATAAAATCCCCTATAAACACAGACAAAACTAGATGTTTCTCTTTCTTTTTTACATACACACAAGTGCATAAACATGTCTCTGAAATGTTATTGGTATCACGCCAACATTAATACCTAAACTGTAAATCATTTTAATTGTCTAATGGGTGTGTGTATGAGAAACTGAAATGCACTTATGCACAACAGTGAGACAAAAAAAAATAAAAAATTGCACAGTGCAGTTGTATATTTGCGTGTCTGTGTGAAACATCTTTTTTGAGTTTTAAAAGAGGGCGACTTTATGAACAGTGAGGCCGTATTCGCAGACGTTCATCTGGGAGCAGCTTGCTCCACTGTCTATTAAATCTTAATGTATTTATGATGAAGCCACACGGACATGATAGCAAAGATAAGGAACCTGCTTTACTTCCTCAATCTTAGGCTGAAACACTCGTCCAGAACTCGCAGAACCTCGCTCTTAAATTCTGTCTGACACTGGAAAACCAGCCTGCTGGAAATGTGACCTAAATACCACACCACATGCTCACTGAGTCTCTCTCTCTCACACACACACACACACACACACACGTCTACAGCACATATTGCCTGCTCGCCCCTCTGTCGGCACATACAACTTATCCAACAGCATATAAAACAGATGAGAGGTCATGAACAGTCCAGAGCATCTCTCTAATGAGGGAGTTAATGTTTGTTTATTCAAACAGCAACTGATTGCACTGCTTTCATATTTTGAGTGGCTTCCAAAAAAGGATTTGTTGAGGTTAAAATTAGGTGTGCCTGATAATTAGAGCCTTTATACTTGATGCGGAATTAAAAAGCACAACTGCATAAATATACATAAATATTATCTTTTATAATCCAAAAATAAAAGACTGAAACAGAATGACTTATAATTTTCTCGGAGTCTTGCTGGCTATAGTCTTGGCCGGACTCTGACGTTCTGCTCACTGCACTTCATAATGGCGGTGAACAAACTTTCCAAATGCACTGCAGGATTTCACAAAACATTAAGTATATATAAATGAAGGTTTTTTTTGTGGACTAAAGATTCGGTTGTTGTCTATTTTTTTAGGCAAATGGAAAAATTCTGAGAGGCCTAAAAACAAGCAAGCAAGAAAGGTTCTTATAAATCAACAAGATTTGTGCAACTTATTGGGAAAAACCAAAGATTTATTCAGGATGTGAAACACAACCAAACCCTGTTCCAAATGAATCTTGACCCATATGAATCATTCTACTCTCTCTCATACACACAGAGAGGTGCTCTACGGGTCAGGCCTTCTATTGTGATTGCCATGTTGTGAAGTGGACAAAGGCCGATGAACTGCAGTCATTTAGATTTCATTTCTGAAATAGTGCCCTTAAACAGATGAGTTCATGAACCGCCACTGCATCCTGTTTTCTGTGGAAACCTTTTGACAAATCTGCACCAAAGGACCGAATTCTCAGCAGAACACCCTGAAATTCACCAATCATCAGTCCATTTATGTTAATGCTGTTATTCGCTGTATATGAGACCCAGGCGGCACTGCTGACAGCCAGACTTATAAGCTCATCGTGGTATCATCTTGGGAGACCGTGAGTGTTTAGAGTTTTGATGAGGTGTGTGTATGAAGTTAGATAAGATTATTTATATGACTGTATAAACCAGCTCGCCATTATGTCAATGTGTCACACACACACACGCATACACAGAGATCTCTGTGGATACAGTCAGACTGCCAAGCTAGGCGTGTCAAAGTGAACCCAGCAGAGTGAAATCACCGTTTCAGCATATTTCATTTGGACAATGGCTGATCTTGTTTATAAAAACCTGATATTATATTCTTAAAATATGCATCGCTTGCCAGTGCCTGATTTCTGTGTGTTTGTGTACGAGATGATCGCATTTCTTGTTTTCCTGGAAGAGCTTAAGACTGTCACACAGACCTGCTCTGACTAAAACAAACTCTCGTTTTCTCTCTTTCCATGCACCCATCAAAAGATAAAAGCAAAGCGAAAACAACAAACTGATGGCAAAACACAACAAATCAGCCAAACTAACAAATTTTTGACTATTTACTTGATATATACAACAAGACATATACAGTTAAGTACATAATTTCTTCATTTTTGAACTCGACAAATAACAAAGGCACATATCTGAATGTCACTGAGGGATGGAAAACACTATTGAGGGATTTTATCCACAAAAGACTATTCAAAGAATTGACAAAAAGAAAAGAAAAAAAAAAACATTGGTTTTCATCAGCACATCATAGTTTAGTCTTTCCATTTTCATCTGTTCCTACCGGCTGATGAAATTCTTGATGTTGTTTTGTCTAGAAAGCATCTGCCAAGAATATGCACAAGTAATGATGATATATGAAATTAAATTTGTTGGTAACTCTGCCAAAACAACCACTATCAATAAGTTTTCCCATAATGGAAAGTAACATGTTTAATGATCACACGTCTGTTTGATACATTAAAATATGCATAAAACAATGCCAAACTCTATTGGCTGTGGTGATGTTCGCTGTATGTGATATGAACAAAACAAAACAAAACAAAAAGCAAAAAACAAAGCAAATATCTGTGATATGAATTCTACTTTTGTTTCCGTGTCAAACTAGGTTTTACTCTAGTCCCTTGCGGACTACGAACCTCATTCGTTTCCTCTATTCTTATTCTCCTCCTATATGCATTATATTAATTGGCAAACTAGTGAAATTTATTTTAAGAGAAAACTCTGCACCAAGGAGCTCATTTAGCACTCCAGGATATTTGAATATTAATCACAATTAAGATGATGAATGGTACACGTGTGCTAGCCCTATCTGTGGAGATAAATAGCATTAGCATGTGCCAAGCATATTAAAGTTGTGTTCAGGATAAAGCAAATTAGCCAGAGAGCTGCTAACGCTAACTTTGCTGATGTGTTGCTGTAGTGTCTGACTCGGGTACAAATCATCTGTCCTGCAGATGATGTTTGAGCTCAATCCAGAACATTCATGAACATTATGGGAGGTCGTAAGAGGTTGTATAGTGGTGGAGTGGCGGCCAATAAACTTTAAAACAGTAATAAGAGGTCAAGGCGCTAGGACATTAACTCTGCCGGATTTTTGGCCTGTAACTTTAAGGTATCACCAACAGACTATATTGGGTGAGGAGGTCCATGTTATGTTTCTCTTATTAGGCAGCTGTTAACACATGCTTTACAACCATGGAAACTGCTGGTGCAAATGAGGTGAGATTACTAATGTGCTAACAATTTTACTTTTCTGATCATACGCAATAAAAAAATAAAAAACACCAATCAACAGAATATTGCTTTTTGGGTTATGACTGCGTGCCTGAAACCAAAACGGACATTGAGCTTAAAGGGATAGTTCACCAAAAAATGAAAATGTGATGTTTACATTGATGTTCTAAGACATGAAATGATCGGTTTGTGCAAGAAACAGTATTTATATAATTTTTTACCTCTAAAACACCACTATGTGCAACTGCATTGCGCATTCAGTTAGTGAGGTCTGAACGCGCTCTGACAACAGAAGTGATCTCTCGCACTCATTGAAGTATAAGCGCGAGAGATAACTTCCATCATCAGAACGCGTTTTCAGACCTCACCAATCGGATGCTGAATGCAGTTGGACATAGTGGTGTTTTAGAGGTAAAAAATTATATAAATACTGTTCGGTTTCTCACACAAACCGATCGTTTCGTGTCTTAGGTCATCAATGTGTCGTCACGAGCCACAGGGTTTAATTTGGATTTGTCTGTGCATGTTTTTTTGACTCTTATAGATGGAGTTGCCATTGACATGCATTATACGACTGACAGACCACAACGGTTGGAGTTAAAAATCATCATTGTGTTCTACTGAAGAAACAAAGTCACCTACATCATGAATGCTCTGGGGGTAAGCAGATAAACATCACATTTTCATTTTTGGGTGAACTTTCCTTTTAAGTAAATATTTTAAAATATCTTAAAATCCCTAGCATCCATAAAAATAATGTTATTACATTAAAGTCATGAGTTAATGGAAGTACAGACAAATCCTTCCATATTGTGAATCTGAATAAAATATGAAAAAAGTGAGCATGCAGGTGATTGCAAGGTCAAATTTAACTGGACTAAATGATTGGAAAAGTGCGACATACGTCACCAGAGAGGAGTCTGTTGTTTTACCAGAAGATATGATGTTTTAAATAAGTTTCAAGGTATGAATGGCCTTCTATCTTCTATCTTGAACGTTTCTGAAAGGTTAAAAAAAAGCGATGTATATATGAATCGTAATAAGATCAATAACATGCATTTAGAAAATAGATAAGGTGTATTTTCATTTCATGCCGACTTTAAGCAAGCAATGAGAACATACAATTACATTGTGAATTTGTATAGAAAGCAATATATTATTTTTGTTATTTTTGTATCACATTAGGTTATTACAGTACTTTTAAGCAAACTGAGATTCATTCTTCTTCAGTGTGAGCAATATGCCTGATGCTTGACCATTTTTAAATTAAAAATGCTTTTGGCTTTTTAAATGTTCAAATCTTTTGAATGCAGCATAATGTATTATCGACACAATACAATAATATAATAATAATAATCATATATAATATAATAATATTATATTATAAAATCAAAACAAATCTCAGAGTGGACTAATGAAAACATTTTCAGATTTATTTATAAACTAACTCTGATATTGTTACGGTTTGAGTTGTTTTGTTCTGTTTAGTTCATGTTTAGAGTGTTTTTCTTTGGTCACGTTCCCCTTTGTTTTCAGTTTCCCGCCACTTGTTTGTTGTCATGGTTCCTGATTTGATTAGTGTTTGAGTTCAGATGTGTCTTGTTAGTTAGTCTCGTTTGGATCTTCTGTTCACTGTGTATTTAAGCCCTGTGTTTGTTCAGTTCCTTTGTCAGTTCTCTGTTATGTATACGTTGCTGTTTTGTTTCCTGTTCAAGTGATTCTGAGTTCTGTTCATTAAAACTTGTAAATTGCTGCAATTAGATCCTACATCTCGTCCTTTGCTGCAACAACGTGTTACAGATATTAGCATCAGTTTAGAAAGTACAGTGTTAGTTTACTTATTGCTTGAAAAAGTCATCTTAATTACACGATACCATTTTTTAAAAACATTACCCCCAACGATTGAGATGTCTAACCTAAGAAAAAAACAAAAAAACAAACAACAACAACAAAAAAACATGACACTCCCTGATGGGTCTGATGGAAATTCAGTCTACAGTCACCAGTTACACTGAAATTATTTTTTCCACAATCGTCTCAAATGCATAGCTCTCATGCACTGCTATGTAAAACAACCCCTGCTCATGGGAACGATGATGATGCTGTCTGTCTCACGTGTTATAAGCATCTATTTAGAAATCCTGAACTGAGCCTTTTATCCTTTTGTTTCATGTAATTTCGACTCGGTACATGTTCCACCACAGCTCGCCCTCTTTGATCTGACTGTTAACATTTAATCTTTACCATATCCTCAGACAGCAGACAGTACTCACGCTGCTCAGCCCTACGGTTACGCTACAGGAAACACGTGGCATTTCAACCCAACGCACAATCAACACGCAATACTCAGGAATTTTCTTAAAGGGGTCATATAATGCCACTTTTACAAGATATAAAATAAGTCTCTGATGTCCCCAGAGTGTGTATGTGAATTTTTTAGCTCAAAATACCCCACAGATAATTTTTATAGCATGTTAAATTTGTCACTTTTTGAGGGTGAGCAAAAACGCTCCATTTTTGTGTGTGACCCTTTAAATGCAAATTAAACTGTTCAGCCTTTTATGTTGAAACCAGAGCTGGACAATGATGGAGAGACTCAAGAAGAAGTGACAACGTGTAGAATGCAAGTGGAGTTTAAAGTCATTGATTAGCATATTCTGTCATGATAATCTATAAATCGCTCATGTGGGAACTGTTGTAAGATCATACAGAGCCAGAGAATATATGCTGCATGAAGATAGAACAGGTATAGTTTAGTTTAATTACGGTTATAACTTATGTTGGCATCTTGCTTTTATGACATGCTATTGCATTTGTGTTATGTACTGTATTGCAATAACATGGCCTCACCCTTTTGTTCCGTGTTCTTGGGGGCAGGGTTTATGTAAATATTAGGGTTAGTGATGACTAACCCGGGAAGAAGATCGTTGTAGTCCCTACCAGCCATTTGTTGTAGTCCTTAATAAAGCGATTTTTAAAAAAGAAAATATCTCCCTTTGCTTTGAACTTTTCAGATGTTGTCTGTGCTCTAACAGCAACATTACACACTAACTATGAATGAAATGAAATCATAATCAGCCCCCCTTTTAACATAATCCAGGGTTATTTTATTACTTGAACTAAAATAAACATTAACTGAAATAAAATATATAAAAACTTAAGCTTACTTTATTTCAGCTAGTTGCCAAAGCAACATTTAAGTTGAAGTACTGAATTACTAAAACTAAATGAACTAAAACTAGATATTTAAAAAAAAAAAAAAAAAACACAACAAAATTATTGAATTAAAATGAAAAAGGAAAATACAAAAAATAAAATCTAATAAATTCAAAATATTAAAAACTGTATCAATGATAGTAAAATAACACTTACTTAAACTGATGATAACAGATTACTTTTGTCATTACAGACTGATTCCTGAGAGAACATTTGCCCTGGACTCTTATTTGTGAAAAAATATATGAAGAAGAAAAAAAAAAACACATGTAGGGTAATAAAAATGATGAGTTTGATCCATGCATTGATTCATGTTGTTCATTATATATTATCCACTACTAAAAATCATACAAACACTTTCCTCTGTTCATTTTTAGAGGCAAGAATACTGATTTCTTGTCTAATTAGTATGACCAATTATTTTTTTACTAGCAGTACTTCTTATTAATGATCTTTTTTTTTAACATTATGGCCAGTTGTGCAGCTCACTAATGATGCCTACTAGCGACCAACAGCGACCTGATGACCTGCAAAGATAAAATCGCATAAGACTGTGAGAGAGAGAGCTTAGTACAAGGCTGTTATACTGTATGTCATGGTATAATCTGAGCATTCACAAATAAAGCCTTTAAAGCCATAAAAATGTCTGTGAGGAACACAGAAGATTTAATTATAAAGCAGCATCTAACAGCTATAAGCCTTCAAGTTGTAAACCTGAGAGAGAGATTGCTGGAAACAAAGGAGAAAGAGAGAGTTAAAGTAGTTGTACTGAGGTGGATTTTTTGCTTATGTTATTTTCCTGTGGCTCCAGTGTGATCAGTCACATGATTAGCTCAACAATTGTGTCCAGTGTCCATGAACAAAGATGACAGATTTCACCAATGATGAATGGGAATGCTAACTGATAGTATGTATTATACATCTCCTTAGTTTATAGTGATTTGGAAAGACGACCTTTTTTGTGCTATAAATAGGAAATATTGTGCTTATATGATTTTACCATTGCTTGCTTCTGCCTCTTCTTTCCAGGACAGATGACATGAACTAGAACGAATGCTGTGCCTTTTAGCGAGCTAAAGCGTTCACAGAGGGGTCTGTCCTCTGATAAAGTCTGTTTTCTAAGCACTCCCAGTCACACAATATCAATGACAGCTACAGACATCTCTTTCTCACCCCTCACACGTACAAATATACACACTGCTCATGAATATGTGTTAAATTTAGGGTTGTCAGTTCTGATGCTACTAAAGCTGTTGATGAGAACCAAATGCCCTCAACAAAGGACAAATTTGCCCTCAAAACAAACACAGAAAAAGACAAAAAGAGCAAGAGAGATAAAAGCAGACTCTTCTACGGTGAGGTTTAAAAAGTCCACTCTCGAAATTGCTTTTATTGTGCGTTTATAATTTATTGAAATTTTTTGCTATAATGCATAAACTCAGATCTGATGATCACATTCTCCAGCATGACTTGAGAATGATCCAAAGAGCACATTATGCTTCAATGGCCTCTATAGTCACATGGTTCATGTCGCAAATGTATTTATTTGATTAGTGACCTAGAAGTAGTGCAGAAGTTAATTTTTTTTTATGCATACATGATAAAATTTTTGTTTTAAAATTGTTTAAATTATTTACATTTTCAAAAACATCACTTAGTATGATTTATAACAAAAAAATGTCCCCACAAGGACAAGGATTTCAGACATTACTATCTTTGTGGGGACATTTTGTCCCTATAACGTAGGGTATACCACACGCACGTGCGCACACACACAGAGAGAGAGACAACATGGCTGTGAGACTGAAATGTCACTTGTGTCTCATCCTTTTGCATCAATCACAAACACCTTCTATTTCCCCTCCATCTGTCCTTTCCTATAGGCAGCTGCAGTCTAAAGAGCAGGGTTTATTTTCTGTGTAGCTGAGACAGTCGAGGTTTATATGTGTCCTAAAATCACTGACCCTAAACTACTGCTTGTGTAAATAAATATCTTTCCTGGTCTGTCTTAACTAAGTTATATTTATTTTGCCGCCAACAACAACAACAACAAAAAAAAATTACTGAAAAAATGAGTCAGTGAGCAAGAATACTGCAGAATATAAAGTCTGTAATACTAGTAAGATCAACGGTTTGGGGGGTCTTTGAGAAACTAACTAAAATACTGCTGAGAGCAGAGGGGCATAAATATTTTGTTGACAAACAGGCATGAAAATGTGACATCAGAGCATTTTATCACAATGACATCTTTAATTAAACTGACCATGACCACATGGGAGAGAAAACCACTGCTGCAGAGCATGTTTGCCTGAACATTTTATCTTCCTTAAAAGAAATGTATTTCTTCAACTGATTTATAACTATATACTGTGCAAACCTTTCATGAGCTTTGATATTATCTCTGAAACCTTGAGGTGTGTGCATATCTCCTGTGGATATTATGATTAATTAGTTTGATTCAATAATTCAGTTATTTCTGTGTAATATATGAAACTGTCAGAACTAGTCAATATATTCAGCAGCAAAACACTAATGGCTGTTTAATGACAGTGTTCAGTGACAGTGGCTCAGAGTTTCATTTCTTCACCAGAATTGTTTTTTTTTTATTTTTTTTATCTTTAATATCAACATTCAGTGAAAATCATGTCACTTTTACATGCCAGTCCACTAACTTAACTTAGGTAATGTTTGTCAACATGCAAGAGACAAAATGAAGCAAAGATATGAGGATAAATACTAAACAGGATTAGTAACTTATGTGGGAAGGTATCTATGCCTGCTTTGTGGCAGTGTAATAATGTCACAAATTGAAAATATCAAATTTAAAGCAAAACCATGAAACAAAGATCCCAACATTCAGAGCAATTTTAGAAGGCATTTTGAAAATTGCCAACAAAAGATGTTTGTCAACTAGTAATCAGTTTTCACAAAAGAAGATACAGTCAAACCAAAATTTATTCAGACACCTTCAACATCTCACACATTATCACAGTTTATTTGCTCTAGTTTAGGTCAACCAATTACCAAGGAATGCTTAATTTTGTTCAGTCTGTGGTGTAAAAGGTTTGCATTAGCAATTAAAGAAAAACACTTAAGCAAAACATGGTCAGGTCAAAGTGTCTGAATAATTTTTGCTCCCAAATGTTTTTAAATAAATTTTAATGGTAGTCCACTGTATGAATAATTTTTGGGTATAATATGTCACAGTTTATTATTTTGCTATCCTCATTTACATAAACTATAGTGTCCTGCACCCACTAGTAAAAAATATCAAAAATTATATCTGGTGTCCGAATAATGTTTGGTTTGACTGTATTTTAAAGAACGTTGGTAATCATACAGTAAAAAAAAAAAAAAAAAGATTCCTACTATGGAAGTCAATGGCAACCGTCAATTGCCTGGTTACCAACATTCTTTAAAATATCTGCGTTTGTATTCAACAGAAGAAAGAAAATCATTCAGGTTTGGAACAACTGGAGGGTAAGTAATAACAAAATTTTCATTTTTGGGTGAACTATCCCTTTAAGACACAAGCGCTTTCCTTTAAAGTTTCCATTTAAGCATCAGTGTATAATGCAGGTCTGTTGAATCAAAGCATCCATGTGGCTCCTTTTGAAAATTTGATGACAGTTAGTAAAGTTATTTCACAGATGAATCATTCTTTTGAGTCTGTTCTTTAAATGAGTTTGAATCAGGCTAAAGCAGTTCTTGAGTTAACTCATTGAATCAATTTTTTTTTTTATCATGTCCGACTCTAAATGAGCAAGAAAACTGTGAGCACTACAACTCAAAGCTCGAGTGTAATATTAAACTTTAATTAAAGAATATAAAATGTCTGGGAACATGCAATGACAAACAAAAGCCAATGAATTATTTTTTTAACCTGTTAGTTGAACAATAATAATTGCAGCAGACGAGTCCATCAATAGAACTAAGTAGCAATGAACAGGTGTTATTTATACATGGCAATAGTTTTATAAGTGTTCAGATTGTTGATCATTATGACTTTATCTTTTATCTGTAGCAGCCGAATGTGTGGAATTTTAAAATGAATCAGTCGTCCTGTTTTAAAGTTCACAGTGGTTTAACTAGTCTGCCTTAATCCACTTTCAAAGTCACACTGCGAATTTATGGGCTACCCTCTGACCTTATGAATTACAAACACATGCACACAAAAACACGCATGCACACATACGAGAGATCAGAACCAAAAGGGAACATGTGTAGGCAGCAAGAGGGAATGGGTGCATGGATGATGTCCAGACTTCACAGGCATCAAAAGAGAAAGAATAAGATTGAGTTTGTGAACGGAAAGGAAGACAGAGAGACGTGGAGATATGAAACGTAAGGTTTGATTTATAGCTTAAGCCACTTCATTTTTTCTCTTTTTCCATCCACATATTTATCTTTACTGACTTTATCACACTTCTCGTTTAGAACTGACTTAACACTACAGTAGCTGTACAAACAGACACAATATCTATTTCTGCACTGAAAAAAAAAAAGAAGTGATAACCTGCAATTGTTTTCTCAAGGAGATATTTCTACCTGATCAATCACTTTAATTGAGTTTGGTGACCTACTGCTCTGCAAATTTAGTATATCTTCCTTATTTTACACTCAGTTCAGTTTATGGAGATCTTTGCTAATGATAAATGATATTTATATTTTGGCCTTTATTGCGTAGGACAGTATAGATGAGACGTTAGGGGTACAGGAGAGGCAAAGGACCTTGAGGCTGGACTCAACATATTATACATAACATACACTGCCCACAAGGCTATTGCTCCAACAGATTCAGTAATATTTTAATTTGAATAAAACCTATTTATTCAGATTAATGAATTTACTTCTTATTCACAAGCTCTTCATTATTTACAATCAGCGTTTGATATTGTTCAGTCTCGTCTATGTCAACTTCAACTAGTTTTAAATATAGATAAAAACTAAACTAATGATTTTTTCAAATTCTAAAGCTCTACCAAGTAATCTTCTCTGATATATTATCTTCTCAGGGAGTAAAAATAGAATGTGTTGCGAGTTATAAGTACCTGGGTATTTTATTTGATAATCTATTAACCTTTAAGTCACACATTGATAAATTACTTTCAAAACTTAAGCTTAAGTTGGGTTTTTATTTCAGAAACAAAACTTTATTTTCTTTTAGTGCAAGGAAATATTTGGTATCTGCAACCTTTTTACCATTATTGGATTACGGAGATCTGCTTTACATGACTGCCCGAGTACATTATTTAAAAAAACCTTGACACTGTTTAACATAGTGCTTTATGTTTTATTACTGGTTATAGCTATCAAGCACATCATTGCACTTTATACAACAAGGCTGAGTTGCCATCTTTGTATACTCGAAGAACTTTTAATTGGTATTGTTAGTCTATCTGTGGTCTAGCTCCATCTTACTTGTCTCTTAGCTTTTCTAACACAATTGTTTGTTACAATCTTCGATCAAACAATTTGTTATATCTTAAAGTTCCTCGAGTTCGAACAGAGCTTGGTAAAAAAGGTTTTAAATATAATGCTTCCACTGTTTGGAATACCTTACAAAATGTCTTAAAGCTGACTGTGCTTCCATCACTAAATGAGTTTAAGTTACTTTTAACAGATTATGTGTTTTATCCTTTGGTAAACTGCTGCTGTTATCCTTGATTGTAATTTTTTTTTTTTTTTTGTCTTGATGTGTATTTGTATGTCTATGTTATTGCTGCTGCTTTCTTGGCCAGGTCACTCTTGTAAAAGAGATTTTAATCTCAATGAGTTTTTTAACCTGGTTAAATAAAGAAATGAAATGAATGAATTCTGTCAGCATTTACTTATGCTTATTTTGTTCCAAACCTGCATGACTGACTTTCTGCTGTGGAACACAAAAAAAATATATATATTTTGAAGTATTATATTTAATATAACTGTTTTTGTCAATACAATGAAAGCCATTGGGGTGAACAGGTCACCTGACAAATGATCAGTTGATAGTATCAGGCATCAAGCACTGGGGTTGTGTTTGTGGCATTATAATGCATTTCAAGTTCATGCAATGATTCATGTGGTGTTGTCAGTAGTTCAAGACAATAAGAGTTGGCTCTCTCCATAAGATATGAATCTCTCTTATAATATATGAGATGAACCATTTAAAACCATGCAAATTTCAAAGTCGCCAAATTGGCAAAGTCTTTTTTCACCTATTGTGACACACTGTATATTCAAGCCAAAAGGCTTCTCTAACAAAAAAAATAATAAAAAATTGTAGGGCAGGACTTGATTTTGTCCATGGGGAATTGATTGGATTGTTTGATCATTGTGGTTTGCTATTGCATTGCTATCATCAGAGAAGAGAAGAGATGTCGCTGCACAAGTGTGCTTAAGTCATTTTGATGAAAGATTACAAGGGCACATGAATTAAAAACAATATATTTCTGCACTGAAAAAAGTGATAACCTGCAGTTGTTATCTCAAGGAGATATTTCTACCTGATCAATGATCAACCAGTGGTTCTCAACTCCGGGCCTGGGACGCACCGCTCTGCACATTTTGTCAGAGTTTTGAGGTTACCACTGTGCAGAAGAGTGGTGCTTGTGCTTAGACTGTGGGCGGTTACGTGATTACCACGATGTGCGTTTTTTCACTCAACGATAAATAACTGTGCTAATGTCAGTTCTGAAATCAGACTTTTCTTACTTTCTCATCCTTTATGTTGTTGAACTACAGTGCTCAGCGTAAATGAGTACACCCCCTTTGAAAAGTAACAATTTAAACAATATCTCAATGAACACAAAAACAATTTCCAAAATGTTGAAAAGACTAAGTTTAATATAACATCTGTTTAACTTATAACATGAAAGTAAGGTTAATAATATAACAACTTAGAGAACAAAATTTTCAGTTTTACTAAAACTGGGGTGATGCAAAAATGAGTAGATCCCACTGAAAGTCTCTGGTGCAAAGCTAAATTTTAGACTACAAATGTCTGATTTAACAGGAATTCAACCACAGGTGAGTCTAATTATTTATTACACAGGTGTCCAGCAGACAGTTGACTAAAAAAGGGTGTTAAAACCCCTTCACAAAAACCCCTGGTACAAAAAATTTGAAAAAGATGAAACTGCAACCATCTCACAGAGACGTCCAGGTCGTCCACGAAAGTTAACACATCGACAAAAGCATCTTCTGATGAGAAGGGTTGAAGAAAATCGGCATGCAAGTTCACTGCAGTTATCTAAAGAAGTAGAAAGCCAAACTGGGGTGACTATTTCCCGTGACACAATATGGCGTACACTGCAGAGGAATGGCATGCATGGGTGCCGTCCACGAAAGAAGCCTCTCCTAAAGCCCAGGCACAAAAAATCCTGCCTAGAGTTTGCCAGGACCCATGCTGACAAAGATGAAGACTACTGGGACTCTATACTCTGGAGTGATGAGACCAAGATAAATGTTTTTGGAACTGATGGCTTCAAAACTGTATGGCGTCGCAAAGGTGAGGAATACAAAGACAAATGCATGGTGCCTACAGTGAAACATGGTGGTGGCAGTGTCCTTATGTGGGGCTGCATGAGCGCTGCTGGTGTCAGGGAGCTGCATTTCATTGATGGCTTCATGAATTCACAGATGTACTGCTCTATACTGAAAGAGAAGATGCTACCATCACTCCGTGCCCTTGGTCGTCGTGCATTTTTCCAACATGACAATGATCCTAAACACACATCTAAGGCCAATGTTGGATTTCTGAAGAAGAACAGAGTGAAAGTGATTCAGTGGCTCCTGATCTGAACCCAATCAAACACATATGGGGAATTCTGAAGAGACAAGTTGAGCATCACTCTCCATCCTCTCTAAAAGAGGTCATTCTTGAAAAATGGAAAAAGATAGACGTTGCAAAATGTCGCCAACTTGTTCATTCCATGCCTAGAAGACTTGGTGCTGTCATTAAAAATCATGGAGGCCATACAAAGTACTAGATGTAGTAGTTTTTGTTGTGGGGTGTATTCATTTTTGCATCACCCTAATTTGAGTAAAACTGAAAAATGTGTAATCTAAGTTATATTATTAACCTTACTTTCATGTTATAGGTTAAAAAGATGTTATATTAAACTTAGTCTTGTCAACATTTTGGAAATTGTTTTTGTGTTCATTGAGATATTGTTTAAAATGTTACTTTTCAAAGGGGGTGTACTCAATTACGCTGAGCACTGTATATTGACTCTAGCATGTGCTATTGCTACTTAGCTTGACACAGGAACTTAAATTTACGAAGTTGGTTCAACAAAAGAGTATTAGTTTATTTGAACTTGTTTTTTTTCTTCTTGTACCAACCTAATTACGTGGAAAGGTTTTCCTCTTTTTTTTTTTTTGCAGTCCACAGTCATAACCTTGAATAGTCGGATGTGCACAACAGGTCCAGGTCCCATATTTGGCTCCCACTGGTACAGTGTCCTCATTAGAGATAGCTTCTCTCTGCAGGAGAATCTAAAGCACAAACGCCAGAGAAGAGCATCTAAGGCTCAGACAGAAGGAAGAACACTTTAATAAATCTCTGCAGTCCATTCAAACACACACACATACACACGTTAGACTCGAGTTTATGGAGGGTGACACACACACATATGGCTGAGATTAAGTGATATCATGTATCAGCAGTGATGACTTTACCAGAACTCATATTAGTAGCAGGCATGACACTACAGATATCTCTCACACACACACACACACACACACACACACACACACACACACACACACACACACACACACACACACACACACACACACACACACACACACACACACACACACAGGGACACAGAGCAGGGATTTTCCCAACCAATCAATGTAGAAAGATATTCATACTATCCAATTTTCAATTTAATTCACTCAAGATTTCGTACAAAATTTAAAATGAATTGTTTGTAATTATGTGTGGAGGAAACAGAACAGGACACCGTGTGTTTGTTTCTGTGTGTGTGAATGCCTGCGTACATACGTATGTTTAATTGAAGGTCTATGTATATTTGTAACAGATGGAACTTGCATATCACATAGCTAACGTAACACATAACATCATTATTTTGTACACATGCTCACACACACACACACACACACACACACACACACACACACACACACACACACACACACTAATTGTTAATTATAACCTAATTATAGTCATTACAAACTAACCCTAGCACAAATTTTTATCATTTTTTAATTCTTAACTAAGACATTATTTACTCTTTTCTGTCTTGGGACCGGCCCCACAAGGTGGTTTGGTCAGGTTGTGCTATTCTTCAGGGTATGTTTTCCAATATTTCGTCACCACATGGATCAAAAAAACTGCCGATGTGCATGCATATACACAAATGCTGGACACACACACACACACACACACACACACTCTCTCTCTCACACAGTTTTTTCTATTCTTCTGGGGACATTTGTGGAAATTTCATCCCCACAAGAAAAGCAAAACCTGCCCATATGCGTGCCACCGTACACACTCACAAACCATATGTCAGAAACCTTGTTAACACTTGACTAAACACCAAGAGAGACCATGTAAATAAGAGCTGTTCACCGACATGTTACACAGACAAAAGACACAAAAACAAAACATGAAAAAGATAAACATAAAGTTTAGAGACTGAAAAATCTGCACAGATGATTTTCTCTGAACAACAAAACAAAAAACAAACAATCAAACAAGAACAATTTCATGAAGATCTGAATTAAGAACAATGGCAATTTCCAATTAGTTTTTAAAGCAATCCTCTGTCAGAATTATTGATGTTATTTTTAAGCCGATACACTTGTGAAAAGAGTTTTTCCGTTGGAACAGATCGACCGTGGTACTGTGCATGACAAAGACAGTAACACAAACTCATGTAAGCCCCCAAATATTACATTAATTCAAACGTACAGTTTTAGGTCACCATCTTGTATACAAATGGAAAAACTCTGAACTCAGAGCAGCTGAGAGCATCAGTCCTGTATACAGTAGGACATTCAAGGGTGATTTTCAAACCCTCTAAAGAGTGAAACGCTTAGCTGATCATTAGCAAAGTGTGCTTTAAAAGTTTGCTTCTGTGTGCTTACTAAAAATCTTAAGTTCTCATCAGTATTTCAGCCCAGAGGACATTTTCTCTTACTTCTGTAACTAACACGCACATACCCCCAACACACACATAAAGCCCCGGAGCATAGTCTAGTGTCAGTAATTAAAAACGGCAAACACCTTTAACTTAAAACTGAAGAACTTTGTGTGTGTGGGTGTGTGTGTGTGTGTGAAACATTTCTCTGGTTGTTCCTGTTCTAACCTGTAATTTGAGGAGTGTATCTTTCACAATCCTTTAAACGGAGTAGAACAGCTGCCAACATGGACGATAAATCATAAAAAAAAAAGAATTCTGTCTGCTATGCGACCGCAATTTACAAACGAGTTTTCAGTCAGAAATAGAAATATTTCTTTTTTTAATTTTGAGCAACTATAACTGTGAAGCCACATTAAGCGATACACTTCAGTTATTAAGTGTCAACAATAAACCATAAATTCTAAAAGCTCACACATTTTTTGATGTAAACTTTATTTTTTGCTTTTCATACTAGTTTTAATCAAGTTTCAGTGAACCTGTAACTACACAATTGTCATTAATTATTAAACTGTTTATTATTATTTTACTTTTTTTTACATTTTTAAACAAAATAGTTTTAAACATTTTAATTTTGGCTATTTATCAAGTTATTGACCATAACAAATAAATCTATTGACCATATCATAATAAATCTGTTTTGACCAGAATTATAATATTGGTGCCTCCCTAATTTTAAATATTAATAACTCATAATAATCAAATAAAGGCTGTAGGAAATACCCATAAGTTTTTGCGCTCAAATTATTCAATTATGTGTTTGGTCAAAACTAGCTCTTTTTTTATGAATTTAAATATTTTACAAAAGTGCAGTTTTATGTGCACCAAGTAGTTTGAATTTTTATAAATCCATAACCTTAATTCCCCTTATATACCATATATAACAATATGCTACTAAAATATAGTTTTGATTTAAAAAATAATCCAATTTAATTTAACGATACTTCAAGGTTAACTTTACTTAAATGTTTAAGTTCACTCTTTATGAATAATAAACAGGTTGAAATAGATTAAAAAAATACTTCCATGGAGAAAGTCATGCAATTCCTAGTCCACTTTAATTGAGCCAAATAAGTAGATTTATCTTTTAATGCTATCAGTTTTTTTTTAAATAAATCACGCTAACTATGCTAAATGTCATGGATTACGGTCTTCTCTTGTATAGTTGTTATAACAAAAATATATATATATACCCAAATTCACAACAGAGCAAGAGAAAGAAAGAGCGCATATGGAAATGATCACAGAGATGTGATGGTTAGACGGAAGTGGGGCTTTATGATGGAGAGGATCCTACTGGAGTTTGTTCTCGTACGTCTCTATCTACGGCCAGCATGGGGACGAGGGAGGGAAAAACGCTTGAGACAGCACAATGCCTCAGCGGCAGCAGAAGTAGAGATGGTGTGCGTGCTTTATGGTAGATCACTCTGCCATACGCGTTCACAGCATATAGACGATAGAGGACATTCCGCTTGGAAAATACTTTAAGCTCAGAAACAGATCACTCCCATTACGCTGACCTCCTGCCGCAACCCCACAACGGCACTCCTTTGGTTTCCCCTCGCCTCATAAGTGCATACACACACACACACACAAAACTTTCAAAAATCTCATTACACACTTTCTCAAAGCAGAATGAAAAAAGGTGATAACATATGTCATCTCACAGACGTTTGCAATTTCCGACAAATATGCAGATGTACAGGCAATATTGCTTTGGGTCGTGCACCGTGTGTTGAGGTTATTGTTACTCTACTGTTAAAACTGTTGAACTGCTTTAGTTCTCTGTGCTTTGGGGGAGAAAATCTGGATCATATCTAAAGGGAACATGCAGTCACCGTGTCTTTCTCACGGGCCGTAATCCAAGTTAAAAAAATGAACGCTCACACATACACCTCTGCAGGGTAAATTCTGGGCTCGGCTACAGGAGACCAAGGGGGGAAGTGTGGGATGATTGGTCTGATTAACAGCTAAATGGATCCAGAGGGCAGCACATCACTAAGAGTATTGTTACCCTATTTATATACAAAACACATCCTGCACTTTGATAAGAGAACACACACATGCTGTTTATCTCTCTATTTGTTTTTTTACACAGGATTCGGTGAACGCAGATCAGGATCGCAGAAAGCCTTTCAGGACTGCAGCGAGGCAAGTTTAAACTCTTAGAGTGGCGTAATGCCAGGTCAGGTTGGCACCTCATAAACCGCTGGAAGTGAATAGAGGTGTGTGTGTGTGTGTGTGTTGGGGGGGGGATGTGGGGTGCACGTAGGTGGATGAAATTTAGCTCTCAAAGATTATGGTTCAGCTGTAATTTTACCTTTTATTTTAATGCTTTATTTTGCTAATGGGGTTTCATGTTTAAGCAGCGTTAATGACATGGAGACACCTCCCGAATGGAAAACCTGTATGCGCGCACGTTATTCACGAACCATTGGTTTTGCTTTTTCTTCCACGAATGTGGCAGTCAAACACACACACACACACAAACACACACACATACTTGTATATGTGGTTTACAGGGACTCTCCATAGACGTAATGGGTTTTATACTGTTCAAATTGTATATTCTATTCCCCTACACTAAACCTACCCCTAAACCTACCCATCACAGTAAACTGTGCATTTTTTTAAATAAAAAAAAACAAACAAAAAAAACAACAACAAAAAAACACTGTTTAGTATGTTTTTAAAGCCATTTGGTTTACGAGGACAAAGGAAGTGTCCTCATAAACCATATTTAAGTTGTAATACCCATGTCATTATACACATTTGTGTCCTCATAAACCATGTTTACAAGAACACACACACACACACTCTTTCGAAATATATGTAGCAGGCTTTTACTACAGGAACTTTGTTCTCTGAAAGAATTTTTCTTTTTCATATTTTTTTGTTGTTGTTCTTTTCTCTGTTCAGAGGAACAAGTGTAGTTGTGCAGTCATTCTGTCTGCGGATCTGTTTGTACTAATTCTAAATCAATTAAGCCAACTAAATAAATACTAGAGAAAGTGTTCTGATCGGATCTGTTTTAAATCTAAAAACGTTTTAGCCAAATGAAAAAGGACAGAGACAGATTTAATGATTTCAGCTGTACGGAAAATTGACAGAAATCCTGCTTCCGTGTCCAAAGATTACCAACACACACACACACACATACAGTGGGAAGGTAATTGACTGAGTCTTTGCACCTGTTGTTAAAGTGGCTTGGAGGATCCGTAGCCAGTCACATCAATACAGATACTTTGATACAGTCAGTCATGTCTCTTCTAGAGGGCACATCTTTTATGAATTCCCTGGTCATCCAAAGCACAATCTTTCTTCCTCGCTCTCTTTTTCGCTACACTTGAGAAGGCAGAATTTCTGAAAATGCCAACACAAATATTTTAAATCTTTCTTTAAAAAAAGAAGAACAATTATAACAACTTGTAAGGGTGATTTGTTTTTTTATTATTAGAAAAAACTTTAATTAAAAACAAACAAAAAAATTGCAAAAACATATTTGTAAAGTCTGCAGTTGGGTGCATTTTTGGGTGAGCCATCCCTTTAAGGAGTTTTGGTAACACTTAAAGGGTTAGTTCACCCAAAAATGAAAATTCTGTCATTAATTACTCACCCTCATGTCGTTCCACACCCGTAAGACCTTTGTTCATCTTCGGAACACAAATTAAGATATTTTTGATAAAATCGGATGGCTCAGTGAGGCCTCCATAGCCAGTTTAATACACGCTCTGAACCACTGATTCGAAACAAACGATTCGTAAAGCTTTGAAGCTTCATGAAGCAGTGTTTTGAAATCGCCCATCACTAGACATTGTTGAATAAAGTGGTTATTTTGTTTTTTTGGTACACAAAAAGTATTTTCATCACTTCATAACATTAAGGTTGAACCACTGTAGTCACATGAACTGTTTTAAATACGTCTATAGTAGCTTTCTGGGCATTGAAAGTGTTAATTATCTTGCTGGCAATGCAGGCCTCACTGAGCCATCGGATTTGATCAAAAATATCTTAATTTGTGTTCCGAAGATGATGTATATTATAACGCATTATATTTTTACATAAATAACAGCAACCAAAGTTAAAATTAATTATAATGTGCATTATAATATATTCACATCTTAAATTGGCTGTTTGTCATGTTTTAATATATATACTTTCTGAAGATGTATTATAATGCATTATAACTGTGGTTACAATTATTCATGAGGTGAGGTGGAGCAATTTTGAACACTTTCTTTTAAAGATTAAGATGTCTTCCAAGAACATGTCTATCTTCTGCCTTCCTATATTCATATGTGACTATATTTGTATGTGTCAGTCCTAAATCAAACACAGCAGCATGACCAGCCCCTGCTGGTCAAACCCAGCGATACACACACACACACACACACAAACACACACACACACACACACACACACACACACACACACACACACAGAGAAAGAGAGAGAGAGAGAGGCAAACACACACTCAGGGCCAAAGCCTAGGCAAGCGGAACAATTGCTGGCCTCTAGAAATCATTTAGAAACTCTTTTACATCATTTTTGACCAAAATAAGCAGTAGAAGTGCATTTAATAGTGTTCACATCTGTGTGTCTGTGTGTGTGTCATACCAATGAAAAAACAAACACAGCCATTTTTCCCCTCTTTCATGCTCGACTGCAGAGCGACGCAATTCTAATCCGGACTCACACGGTCATGAAACTACAGGAATTCGGTGCGAGTTTAATGCTGGACACAGACACACTCACATCTGTAGCCTGTTACTGAAAGCAGAGAGGTTATTTCAACAGGGTAATGGAAATAATGGCCACCAACACACGTATGCTGACACAAAACACATTTACACACACACACAGAGAGAACAGGAGGAGGGCTAGGAGGTACAGTGCCTCATGCTGACCTGTGTCAGTGTGATGAGGTGCAGTCATAAAGATAAAGATGGAATTTGAATCTGAGTGGATCCACAGGATACATCTTTGTGTGTGTGCGTGACTGTTTCACGACATACAAAAATGCCAGATTTCTAAAAATATCATTACAAATATACTAAAACCAACTTTTAAATAGGGTTTTTAGGGATGTAAATAATTAATATCTGAAAATGTCAAAAGATATTTGTAAAAGGTGCAATTTAAAATTACTACTGTTGTAGGTATAATTTAATATTTAATAAAATTTAATACTAATAATCAAATCTTTAATATTGAACAAAACATGCATGTAAAGCAAATGTTTTGAGTTACTTGACAAAACTGTAACTGTATAAGCTTCATTTAAAAAAAAAATGTAAATATATATGTATAAAAACTGTATAAGTCTCATTTTAGAAAAGTTTGGTCGGATCTGGTTATATGAATATATTTATTTGATCTATTTATCATTCTACAAATAAGTGTATAGTATTAAAGCATAAACAAAAATCAATTACTGCTCTCATTGGAAAATAATGTGCTTTATGTGGTTGTCAGAGTTATGTATGTTCCTTGTGGCTTAGGCCCTGTCCACACGAACACGGGTATTTTCAAGACCGCAGCTTTTTCTATGTGGTTTGGCCGTTCGTCCACATGCAAACGCATTATCCACTGAAACTGAACATTTTTGAAAACTCCTGCCAGGGTGAAGATTTTTTTTTAGAAACTCCAGTTGCAGTGTTGTCGTGTAGACGGTGAAACCGGAGATTTTGGCTTGTGACGTCAGAACCGGAACCGGTAATAACCTTTTTTCCAGGCCTCTGATTGGCCAACATGGCTTTACAGTTAGGGTTATATTGCCACCTGTTGGTTTGGCATGCTCTTGACAGCGCTTCGTAGCGCTCTAAGCGTTTTACGTTTTCATGTGGATGCGATTTTTTTTTAAAAACAAAGGAGGAAAAATTCAGTTTATAAAAATAACCGTGTACGTGTGGACTAGGCCTTAGTTTACTCTTGCTAAGTCCCTAGTTTGTTCCCTTGGTTACTTATTATGTTCACCTGTCAATCATTATGTCTCCCTGTGTATATAAGCCCTTGGTTTCCTCAGTTCTTTGTTTGCTCTTGTTTGTGTTTATGTTGATGTGGTTGTGATTTCTCATTTCTGTATATTCCTGAGTATTTGCTATTAAATATAATTCTTGTTAAATTCTCCTTCGTCATGCGATTTCTACAGCCACCAACCCTGACAGAGGTATGTCTAAATGAATTGATTTTCAATTTTTGAATCAAATTTTTTTAAACGTCACTCAACCATTCAATTTAAATGCATTAGGTTACACTAGCAAAATATAAATATAATAAATCGTAATAAAACATGAGAATCAGGTAGACATCTGTTACTTCAACTAGCTTGGCAAGACAAAACAGTGCTTGCGAGTTCAGGATTAATAATTTTAATGTAAAAGGAGATGCTCATAAAACATGTTCAATCATGTGATCCAGCCCTTAGGTGTCGTAACACCTTAAAGCAGCAGACAATGAACATAATCCCTCAGCCCATGAATCACAACTCACTGTCTGGGGAATTATTAGTTATTATTCCACTGTGGTTATAGTCTTATGATCTACTCTGTCCAGCACTAACAGAGACTTTCATGTGGCGTCTTTAGCTGTTTTACAGTCACCAGTTGATTTGGTGTTGTAATGGGCGTACTGCTTATTTATGTTGTACGACTTCTCCAGATGGGTCAGTGATTCAGAGCCTTGATATCATAAGACCTCTGCCGTTAAATCTTCCACAGATTTCACACCCTCCCTTCAAAATATGCAGCTGTGGGGGATTATATGAAGAATGAAGAGGCTGATCTGAGTCTATAGCTTGACGCAACCGGCAGTGTAAAAATACAACAGCTTTTGATTGGTTTGTTAAATGGATTCATTGGGAAAACAAAAGGCTGACATGATGAGACTACACCCACGTGGGAAAGACGCCCTCGGCTCATATCAAAGGAGCGGGGAGCCAACAGAGGATTGGCAGAACTCTGGGTTGCACCCAATGATTGTGTGTCTGACACGGATGCCAAACGTTGTGTTTACCCCACGCTGAGCGCCATCCATCAGCCGCACCAGTGCTCTTCAGTGGCCTCCACCTACAATGACAGAGTCGTGGCGAGGATTGCAAAATATCTCTGAACTGTTTGTGATGTGCGAGTGCTCCAATATCAGATTAAAAAACGCTTCTACAAACCTGTGCTAAGTGGAAAGAAGACAAAGATGTCTCGAGTGACTCATCATTCATCTCTCAAGTGAGCCATTGTTCATTTTGGAGAAAGGGGGAGGAGGATGAAAAATGAGCTCACGATATGCATTTAAACTGCAATTCTATTACTGTATGCAACGTTTATGGGCCAAGCAAAGATGATACATAAAATCTTAAGGATGTTTAATTCAAAAACACTCTAATTATACAAAGCCGGCCATCAACGAGCATTAATGACATTAATGACAACATGCCAGTTAGAGCGTATGTCAGCCAACCGAAACTGCTAACTGAGCTGCCACGTTAAAACAGCTAGAAAGAATAAAAAACAAGTTTATGATTTGCCCTGAAACACTCAGATCACCACAAATGACTGTGCTGCCTGGATTACTGGAACTTTTACTATATAAACCATGCATTTTTCACATGCTTATCATCTTGTGGTAATGGATGTTTAAAGTTAAAATGCATATATATACACTATTGTTCAAAATTATGGGATCAGTACTATTAGAAAAAAGAAATGAATACTTTTACATTTGTTTTACATTATGTACTGCTTAACAGCTCATTAGTTAAAACAGTTATATAATTAACATTATTATATAATGTTTGCATTACATAAGTTTATTAATGACTTAATGAAAGTTATTTTAAAGATTAACATATGCTTATGTAACAATACATAGAACAGAGAAAGGTAGGCTACTGTTTCACTAGAAATTTATTTACTGTATTTAACTATAATGGAACAAATGATACAGTCACACATACATATTATTGTTTTTCTGTCAAGTTGCGCCTTTCCATTGACTTCTGTTATATACTGAGCTAATAATATTTTCTATCATAAACCTAACCAGCACAGACATCATTTTGCATTTTATATCCCAATTCAAATATTATCAGTTTGTTTAAGTTGTTTTTACAACATATGCGATTTCATGTTTTAATATGCTTGTGAGTACATTTGGTCCCTCACAAAGTAGCCAAAATCTGAACCCACAAACACAAACACACACACTTACACAAAGCGACAAGTATGACAGAGTGATGATATTTGAGGAAACTCTCAGAGGCAATAAAAGGGAAAATGAGTTCCATTGCACAAAATCATCATGATTCTCTCTCTCTCTCCCCCTCCCTTTCGATCTTAATCTCTTCCAAGTAGAAAGCAGCAGAGATGGCAGAATAATGAGCTCTTACCTAGTTTGAAATTCCCCCTCACGCACATACACAGAAACACACACACAGAGAAAAGAGCCAAGGCCTTGGCTGTAGTCGGCAGAGACTTCAACAGCAGTGAGAAATATCAGTCTTCGCTTTAAACGCATATAAAAAAGTCTGGAAGCCCTTTTCACTGTCACATAGGTGTGTGTGTGAGTGTGTGTACACTTAACACACACTTTAACCCATCTGCTTACCAGACACTACACAGAACCCACTGCAGAAATAACTTAAGACTAAATGAAAATAAATGCCCCTCATCATTCTCCATCATCAAATATATCACCTCTCTCTCTCTCTTTCTCTCTCCCTCTGAGTGTGATGGGAGTTCAGGGATGTTATGCTCTCTCTTAGGACTACATCAATCAGCCCTGACCCGCCTGGTGGGCTCAGAGTGTGTACTTGTGTTTTATCTTCAACAGTTTGCATCTTCTGAGATATCACAGAGAGGAGGAAGAGTGGGAGAGGTTATTTAAACAGAGCGACAGAGAGAGACTACAGTATATGTATGCAGTTTGAGTCAGCACTTCTGCATTTTTCTGTGAAATTACTGAACGCGTATGTGTGAACACAAACGGATTACTCATGTTCTGTTCATTCCTCTGCTGCTCGTCACTGTTATTCAGACACGTCTTAACTGAACCTGCAATTTTGTAATTAGTTTGCAATCGAGAACTAAAAAGGAAAAGTTCACACTCTGCTTTGTAATAACTTGTTTGAAATTCAGAACCTGCACAGCACATTTGCTTTGTTGTTTTAGTTAATGATGTCTATAGAGAAACAGCAATATCATAAACTGTGGCTGGCTGCCAAGGACTAAACACCCGTCAACAGCATTTAGATGTTTCATGCCTATTCACATGCCTCCAATGATTTTTCATCCAAGTGGATTTTCAATGCAATTTGACAAAACATATGAAAAATTAGGTTAAAGTGTAAAAACAAAAGAGAGAGAAAGAAAAAAAAGCGAAAATCCCCATTCACAAGTCTAAATTTGCTCAAGAATTGTGTCTTATTTAAGCAATATTACAAGCAAGACTGCTGAACCTGCAATTTTGTAATTAGTTTGCAATAGAGAACAAATTATGACATAATTGCGAGTTTGATATTGCCTTGACACAACAGTACAATAAGCAAGAAGTTAATACTGAGTAATTTACATTCACTGTAAAATGTTTATTGTCAAATTAACAGTAACTTACTGGCAACAATTATCCAGTAGTTGCTGTATTTAATACCACACTAAAATTACCGTAAAAATAACTACAGTAGTTTTAATCATACTGTAAAATAAAGTACATCATTAAGTATAATGCTGTAAAAAATAAACGCTTACTCATGTATTTTTATGGAAACATAGCTTTATATCTTGGATATAACATCAGAATAAAACATAAAGTGAAAAAAAGAGAAAAGTTAACCTACCATACTGTTGTGGGCTTTCATCTTCATGATGAGTCTGTCATGCATGAGGAGGTGTGTGGTTGTTTTTCGCGGTCATTTAGTAGCCTACTGTATTTAGATATACAGTAGGCTAATATTTTCCCAGAATGCATTGAAATTCTACAGTAACATACTGTACACAGCTTATACAGTTGGAAACTGTTAAGAATACAGTAACAAGCTGTGAAAAAGACAAAATCTACAGTAATATGCTGTACTCGGATTCTACAGTAGGGAACTGTTGAGAACACAGTATAATACTGTGAAAATAACGGAAATTGTTTACAGTGTTTGTTACTCAATTTGGGAGTTACTTTGACCATTTTCGCTCTGCCAATCGAAGTATTTCTAAATCTATCCACAGCCAAAATATCCAATGAGCGTCTTTGGGCAACACACAGGCGTTCCATTCATGAATGAATCAGTATTTTCATGGATTCACTTGATTGAATGATTCAATGACTCCCTCATAAAGCCAGTCATTTGCTTTGTTCCTGAATGAATCAGTGTTTTGTCCAAATCGGTTGAATTAATGGTTTAATATCTCTTTTAAAAAGTTAGTTATCACCACTTACTGATGTAATGATGTCGTCTGATGGTCTTGGACCACTGCAAAACCAATCAAATTTGAGAATCAGAAATAACTGTTGTATAAAATAGATTGGGTCATATTCTCAACTGTATCACCAAACCTCAGAAACAACTTCTGAAAGATCTTTGCTCGAATTTTCTAAATAAATAAATAAATAATAATAATAATGAAACAGGGTCCCTTTTTGTTCACGCACATTTAAAGTCTGTGGAAGTGGCACTTGAATCCATATCCAGGTTATCTGTTTCCTTTTAGTTACAGTTGTGCGCCAAATAAAAGAACTGCGGTGATGGCTGTGGAACACCTGTGGTGCGCCTGTATGTGATATGCCCATTGCACGGGAGAGTTCTCACTTTACGGCACACTCAGGAGTCTGTCTTGATGAATTGTCTGTGTAAATCAGAGCGGCATAAGTTAGAAACATCTGTGGCATGAAGATCTAACCAGCACAACTTCCTTACTGTCAATGAAACAGTGGCACTCGCATACTCGCAGCAGATACCAATAACTACTTTCTGATGATCTTTTGATGAAATATGTAGCAGACTGCAGTGAAGTAAATTTTGTTTATAGTTTGGCCTGCTACGGATTTCATCAAAAGTTTTGAATTCATCAAAACTTTGTTTACATCTCTTCAGCCCGCTGCAAATTTCACTTTGTTTACATCACTGCAGAAACGTGTTTTGATGTGTGGTGTGATGAATGAACATCTTCTTGCTTAACAGAAAAAAGTTTGTCTTTCTAGATCAGTGTATTAGAGTACCAACACAACACATACAAGTCAAACTGTAAGGTTTTAAGGTTTTTGTAGTTGTGGCCTACTAGACATCACCTATGTTTTTAAGCTGTGCTGCGCATTCAAGTAGCATTGGTTTGAATCTGGCTTCCAGAATGTACTGCTTCCATTTCCCCTCTTTCCCCCCATTATTTCAATTCTCTCAAAATGAGCTAAAATAAAAGTAGATTCTGTGTGACATAGTGACTTTACACAGACAGCCATTACAGAAATAAATTCACATGAAAGGCCACGGTAGGTAATGAGAACCACAGTATCCTGCAAGCAGATGGCTCAAAAACATCATATCCCACTGAGAGAGATAAAGAATTCAAAGCCTTTTGAAACACCTGCTTCAGTTCAGCCAGCAATTGCTCAGTTTTAGCACGTCACCAACTGAGCTAATCAGAGTCTGTGCCCAGAGAGGTGTTTATGAACAGAGCGCTTCCGAAAAATCATCTCCTAATCAGAAGCAGAGAGGACCAACACATGTACGGACATTCCTAAACATGCTGTTGTGTTAACAGACTCACTGGCTTTCTGTGAATCTCTGTCTATGTGTATATAGTTTTATATTATCGCATGACTCTCTGGAATTGTCAATTCGAATTGGTTAATTGCTATATTCAGTGGTCATATTATACACTGATGTATCAGACAACGCTACTTTCTTATCTCTTGTATTACATTTCGTACTTGTATCGCAGTCATTGATTTTAGTGGCCACATACACACAGCAGTAAAATTTGGTTGTCATTTCACCTTTTAGTGATTAATCCTTTTCTGTACACACACAGTTTAGTCATTTATGGGAGTGACAACCGCATTCTACGAGTAAATTAACTCCCAAAAAAATCAGGTAGTGACAAAATTTACAAAATTCGACAGAGTGTGTAAGGAACCGAACTGAACATCTAGTTGTTAATGACATATTTAAACAGGCATCAGGGATATATCTCTCAAGAAAACTACAGGAAAAGAGATACAAGCCTAGACTCATTCGTGTTGCCAGATCTGGCTAGAAAAAAAAACAGCCAACAAGAACAAGCCCATTATAAACCTAAATAAATCCAAATGCTTTACAATGAAAATAAGACCAAAATATTGAGACATGCACCTGCCCACTTTATCAACTCAATAACCTGGATCACTAAACTCAAATAACAAGCCCAAAGGTGCATATAATAAATGGACTTGGCAACACTGCAAGAGAATGCTCTACGAAGCAGCAAAAACAAAACACAACACCTCAAACGATGGAGGTTTGGTTAAAATTGCAAAAGTCTTTGTTCGCTGTAATATTACTTTAGTCAAAAATAGCAGATACCAAATGTGTGAGATGCTATAACATTGTTGTGGTTACCAGAGTGTCAATGATTACAATTTGGAGAGTGATCCATACACAAACAAAATTCACTCTCATATTTAAATAACGTTGTCATGCCTGTGTACGTGGCCAGTGAAAATCAACTTAGAAGACTTTAGTATTAATATTACTGTTGCTGTTTTTGTCTTGTTGCTAGGCCGATAGTTTTGCTCAACGTAGGGGTGTTGCAATAGCCATGATATTTAAAAAATGAAAGACTGATATTATGTTAATACTGCACATGCAATAATATTGTAAATAATTCAGCATCAGTAACTATCTGGTTGGCACTCCAGCATAGTAGGCGGCGATATTGCAACTTAACGCTGGTTGCCACCCGTCACAAAAAAAATTGTGTGAGCGTGTAACTAATGTTGCTGCCAATAATCGGAGGAGATAACAGATGAACGTGAGACACTCAACTCTCACCAAAAAAAGTTAGCTTGCCAGTGTGGGAGTTTTTTGGATTTTGGTTAGACACCCCAGTCTGCAGGAAGAGCAGATCAATATTAAGTTCTTTTTGTGCACTTTTGAGTGCGATTCGGTCACATTCATTGAGTGTCAATCAAATAAACAAATTTAAAGATGAATTTGACTTATAGCATTGTTGTTGTTTTTTTAATCAAAATTTCTATAGATGCTCTGATAATATTAGGGGCTTTCGCACTGAAAAAACCATAGAACTATTTTTATAGTTCCTAGAAATAATGGCGGAAGTACCTGCTTTTTGGTGTGTTCACACCAGAGAAAATGGTAATGATTTTAGCTCTAGTGTATGCTGATTGGCCGAACGTATGCGAAACACTAGCATTTAAAAAAAAGCTGTGTACACACACAGATTATAGCTTATATATTTACTGCACAAACTAACTCTATGAACATGGGAAAACTGTGATAGATGGACCTCTCAACCTTAACACTAAGGATAAAATCTGACATGACTTTGAGGGGACCAAGAGAAACATGAGGATGCATTTTTGCTCAACTAACAACACTGGGCATCAACCAAATGGCAAACGCTAATACTTTTTCATACACTGTTTACTTTCTTTATATAACAGTTCTATCTGATAATAACATATCAGACAGGACTGTTAAACAGATCGTCAGCTAATTAAGATGGAGAATGTTTGCTCAGGCTCTCTAGTTCTCAGTGGCGTCAAAATAAAAGTCACAACAAGCGCAGCTTATGCCACTTCAGAGTTCCTACTGGCGGTGTAATGCAACCAGGAAAATGGCTCTAGGGGAACATTTAGTTCTTGGGGAACCACCCTGGTGGCTAGTTCCTATAACTAAGTTCTTATAAGCCCATGGTGCAAAAGCCCCTATAGTTATTGCGAAATCTTTTGGGCATGACAATTGTGTAGCAAAAATCTGATATTGTGACAGCCCAAGTACAATGTAATGGATGGATTTTTTCTTAGCAGGATCTTTAAGATAATATATAGGCAAGATCATAAAAAAAATAAATTAATTAATAAAATAAACAAAAATTTCATGTCCACATATTTTTAAGATAATTTATAGATTATAAAATAATACATTCAAAAATGTAATGTCTGCAAATTTAGTGATTTGTCTTGCTATGTAACATGATAATACACATGTAGGCTGCAGAGTGGACATTAAATTATCTCTCACAGTGCATATAGGTGTGACCGTGTGCCCAGGTGATTATCCTTGTGAAGTCAGGTGAATATTTTATTTGCGTTTTACTTCCTTAACTTGACTGCGATCCCACCCAGTGAAATCATCAGAACATTAAACCATGTTCTCTTTTATCTGAACCTGTCAGGGCTGAACTGAACTCAAAAGGTCTGCTCTTACTGATCTGGGAGCAGTTTGCTTTGATTTTCCTTACTGGGTTGTCAGCAGAGTGTGTCAGGCTTCTGTCTGCTCTCTCAGAGC
This sequence comes from Megalobrama amblycephala, assembly GCF_018812025.1. Lineage (NCBI taxonomy): Eukaryota > Metazoa > Chordata > Actinopteri > Cypriniformes > Xenocyprididae > Megalobrama > Megalobrama amblycephala. The sequence continues at coordinate 5,949,465 of NC_063047.1, forward strand.
TGCTGTTTGCTTCACTTGACTTCAAACAAGCTAGCCCAAAAATACAAAATACGCACAAGACAAACAAGCCAAGAAAAGGACAGAAGGACAAGGAGACTGTTACAAAAGACCCGCTGTCATGCGATTCCCCATGCTGTGTAAGCTCTGTAAAAAGCTGTCTAACCTGGACAATATTGTGCCAAGTCTGTCAATACCTTAGATCTACGAAATCTACAAAATAATCAATTTAGTGATACTTCAGCTACCCCTCTCTCTCTCTCTGTGTGTATATATATATATATATATATATATATATATATATATATATATATATATATATATATCACATTGTAATGCCCATTAAATGAAAAATCTGAACTTCCTATGTTTTTTTTTTTAAACTCTGGAAACAGAAATATCTGACAGCACTGAAACGTTTCTCCCCCATTATTAAGAAAGTGTTGCAGGAATGTTATACTCTGCCTGCAGCAATGATGAGGAGGTAAGAATAGTTGACACACTTTTGCAAAGTCTGATGGTTTTCTCTAGAGGGACATCTCGCACACACACACAGACCTCTTTTTCCCCCGTTCTGTTTGCCAGTGTGAGTGGGGAAGATCTCATTAGACCTTGATAACTGGGCATCCTGGCAAGCAATGTATACAGGTGCGTGTGTGAACGTTAACTCGCTTTCATCAGGAGTATTTCTGTTCACTCAGTTCTAGGTGAATGCATATTCCATTAATATTAATACACTCATTTGCGTGCCTGAGTGGGACCCAATATGGCATCACCCATTTAATAATTAATTAGAGTTTTTGCATATTCATGAGTATGTCATTCCAAAGCACGAGGTTTTGGAAGCCAACAGATGCCACTGAGATGTTTACCTCTTAATTCAGGCCACTGATATAAATTCTCCAATTTCTGTGAATGAGTTGATCTGCCCGAACGGTACAAACCAAAAGGACGAGATAAGAGAGAGAGAGAGAGTGAAAGGGGCCGCGTGAGTCTCTGGAATATCAAACTCTTATTAGAGCTTGAAATGGCAGTTTGAAATGTGACTGGCAGCTTGACATACTGGAGTTGCCATGGTGACAGAGAACAAGACAGAGACAGATTCTTTTGAGTAATCACTCACGAGGGTGTTTAATTAAAGTGACAGATTTCTGTAAAATATTAAAAGAGGGATGTGATTCATTTAAGAATCTTGCCAGCGAGTTTGAGTCACGGAGGTGACACGAACAAGAAAATATCTTGCTGTTTGATTCTTTGGTCCTGGACCAATTCCTGAACTTCAAACATCCCAGTTGGGATTCTGGCAAAAAAACAAGCATTCTGTCAGGCTGGGGCAGTCCAGACTGCGTTCGCTTACTTTGATGTGATCCCCAAAACTTGCATATGCCGAGAGAATGTGTGTGTAACTCTTCCAAGAGTCATGCCGTGGGCTCTTGGCTCCATGTTCGGGCTGATTAAATGATGATCGGAGAGTTTTAACACTTAGGCTTGAGCTGCTTCTGCTGCTGTATCCTTCTCTGAAGCCAATTAAAACAAAGCAGCAGATAATTACTCCCCCCATGGGCTTTAATACCAGGGTGTGTGAGAATGCTGATTAACTGCCCAAGTAACAACCCCGAGTGTGAGTGCGTGCTTCTGAGATTTTATCCTCTTTGTTCCTTGCTGATTGCAGCGTTATTGGTGTGAAAATAATGGAGATCTTCAATTGGTTATGAGGTGTGCTGTGGAGCCACTGCTACAGTACTTTGTTCACTCGCTCCCTCTCATGCACTTCCTAAGCTGATGGAAAACATTTATTACCTGTTGTTCAGGAATGCTCTCCATGTTAAAGCACATGTGCTGCCTTACTCAGTAAGCCACTCTAAGGTATTTTATGCACTCTCTGGACCCTAATTAGATTCAGGATCACATCCTCACCCCATGAGAAAAGAACATTGGATTTTACAGAGAACTTTGTGCTATCATAACTACATCTATGCTCAGTCTTGATTAAGTCCCCAGACTTCAGCCATCAAACTAGCCTTACATGTGATTTTGCACAGTGGAAACTTTATGACTGGCATACATTATATGAAGGATTTTGGATTGTCAGGCATGCTGATGGCCATTGTCACCATATTTTTTCCCAGTGATTTTGGCTTAGCACCTTGTCTGGTTGTAGGAAGTTTGATTTTGATTTAAAGAAATAGTTCAGCCAAAAATGAAAATTCTGTCACTATTTTTTCAACTTCATGTTGTTCCAAACCTTTATGCTGTTATTTTCTCAGTCTTCAAGCAGCTCTTTTCCATTAAAGATTCATAGTGATTGAGTCTGTTAAACTCCAAAAAATGCTGTACATTGTAAAAATTAGGCCAGATGACTCACTAATTGACGATCACACTGAAAGATACAACTTTGGTCTGTTTGTCACACTACACTTTTGCATGGCTTTAGAAGACTCAGAATACTGCAAATCATCTGGCCTAGATTCTTTAAAATTTGGAACAACATAAAGGTGGGAAAAATAATGAAAACTGTTCGAAAAATGATTCATTTTTGAGTGCACTATTTCTTTGATTTCAGGGATCATTTTTCACCCAAAAATGAAAATTCAGTCATCATTTATTCACCTTCAAGTCGTTCCAGACTTGTATGATTTTTTTTTCCTTGAGCAGAACACAAAATATGATGTCTGAAAAATGATTCAGCTGTCTTTGCCCATACAATAAAAAAATACAATGAAAGTCCAGAAATTGCATTTTTGGTTGAACTATTCCTGTTAAATTTAGAATTTAGTTCAGAGGTACCTTAGACTTAATCTCTCTGTGTGTGTGATGTCCTGTTTGTTATATGGCAATATTTATTGCTAACAAACCTCTCATACATAATTAATCAAATATGTATTCAAATCTCAATAAACACTTCTCTAATACTTAAATTAGATGTAGATTTAGGAATTCAGAAAACATAATTTAGAAAAAAAAATTTGGGACAAAATTTGACACCAACTCAGTGACACCCTAGCCCTGCTCTCTCTCTCGCACACACCACACACACTCACACAAGTCTCATCATGCGAACCTTCTTAAGAATCGGGTGGACAGAGATCCAGTCTCTAATATGTTGTGATTTCTTTATGCTCAGGGAAAACTGACCTTTCGCCTTTGTTCTTGTTTTGTATTTCATGTTTCTCTTCCCTGTTTTTCTATCAGATGAAGAGCACGGAAAGGAGAAAATCAAGCAATAAATAAAAAGAGTGACATAAACAAGCTAAAACATGATGAGAGAAATTAATCTGAGAGTTCTCATTTTTGATAAACCAAATCTTTCAGATTAAATGCAAAGGCTGGATCATCCTCGTTCCCCTTGATAGATGGCACGAATAGACTTTTGAATGTTTTTGATTAGTTCTGTGTTGTATTTACTCAATTCTTTGTCTATTTACATATTGTTATTTTAAGCCATCAAGATGGAATTTGTTTAACGTAGTTGCTCATTAGTAGGGTAATTATGCGTGTTTAATCTCGGTGCTGATTGGCCCCCTAACCCCTCACTTCCTGCCAGCATTTAAACACTTCGCCTGTCAATCAATTAATCTATTTTGAGAACTAATGGCAGTGTAATTACCATAATTAACCTCAAGAGAGGGAGAGAGAACCGAGAATGGCAGAAATAAAGAAAGACAGATTTGGAGAAAGACATCTGTACACTGATCCTCCATGTTCCTTTCTCAGCCATGTTTGAGTCTCTGGAAGGTGTATTTTTATTGGCTAGTGAATGCAGCATCACTGCATAATCTAGAGTCAGTGCTAATCACGGTCATTACATTCCCTTTCTTCACTTGTCTCGAAGCACAAGTGGCTCCTATTGATTTTCACGGGAGCCTGTCACCTTAATACTTGGTGATGAACTTGTTTTTTGTTCCTGTGCTATTGAACACACAAATCTATTGTTCACCAGTGACATATCACATATAAAGGCTTTCAATTGGTTTTGTGAACTTCCTACATTCCCTTCTGCATTTTAGGTGGGTCTATTCCCAAATCTGATATGAATTCTTTCAAGCTTAATGCTGCTGGCTAAAAGCCTGACATTGAGAGGGTATGCTTGGTGTGCTCTTAAGGAACATTGTGTGAAGGGCCTGTGTGTGTGTGTGTGTGTGTGTGTGTGTGTGTGTGTGTTCATGCAGGGCCTCTGGGATTGTCCTGCTGTTGGACACGAGCAATGAAATCCCTACTCAATTATACCAGTACAGCCTCCGGACACAAGGACACATAGACACACACTCCAGAGCCATATTGCATTAACCCTTATCAGACCCCATCCTCTCTAATATTAACCCTTCAGTGCTCACTTCCAGTTCATTAATGCCTCCAGGCCAAACCGCCATCCCACTGACATTACAACTGCCACTGCTATGATCACACACATACACACACACACACACACACACTCACACAGACTCTCAGAACACCTAAATGAAGCTATGCTATGACTGTTTGGAGTGTATACTGCTGTTAAAAAAATGTAGGGTTGGTAGGATTTTTAAATGCTTTTGAAAGAAGTCTCTTATGCTCACCAAGGTTGAAATGCAGTGAAAGTAATACTGAGAAATATTATTACAATTTCAAATAACTTTTTTTTTTGTGAATACATTTTAAAATGTAATTTATTCCTGTGATGGCAAAGCAGAATTTTCAGCATCGTTACTCCAGTCTTCAGTGTCACATGATCCTTCAGAATTCATTCTAATATGCTGATTTGGTGATCAAGAAACATTTCTTATTATTATCAATGTTGCAAACAGTTGTGCTGTTTAATATTTTTTTGGAAACAGTTATGCATTGTTTTCAGGATTCTTTGAAGAATGGCTGGCCCAGAGGACAGTAATGACATATGTTGGGATTCAATATGGCCTAACCTCAAACATATCTCTAAAAACCCTAATCATCAATTGATTCACTTCAAGATGATTCACAGGATGTATCTCACTCCCAGGAAGCGTAATTTAACCCTCTACCGCATAGTGTTGCCATATGGCAACATACTCTTTGTGTTCATTTCCTTGCCACCGTCTCTTTAAGAGAACATTCTAGTTTTTTTTGTTGGTAAGAGAAGACCTTAGTTTAGCCAATGATGTGCTTTGGTTAAGTCACATCACATGCAATTTTTTTCTGTGACGCGATATCTGACAGACTGCCGTCTCTTGTCGGTAGTTGCTGAAAGCAAACTAAAACGTCAGTAACAAACAAGGACCCGCCCATGTCACATTCACAACAAATTTTTTAACATCATCTCAGGTAAGGTATGATGACATATTCACCACTCAAAAAAGTTTTTATGAAATTAGTTTTTGGTAAATCGAGAAAATGTCTGTGTTGGCCTCACTGCACAATAATGGAATGACATTATTATAATAGGTTAGATAGCTAGCAAAAGTTAGCTGCAGTCTGTTAAGCTATAACAATAAAAACATTAATGCTAGTGATATAATGTTGATTAGTCATATGTTAAGGACTGCCATGGCATTTGTATTATGGATTAAATCATATCAGAGATCTGCCATCACAGCCAGTATACTGGCCCAGACCAACCACTGGCCTACCATTGTGTCTCAAAAAGGCAGGTGCAAGTGGGTGTAAGTGTATTGTTAGGATGAAGAGCACCAAATGTGATGTGTACATGTGTCTCACCTCTGAAAAAAAATGCTTTTTGAAGTTTCATACAGAAAAAAGGTGAAGTTTCAAGGATTATGGGGGGGTTCATGTTCTTCCTCTCATAAGATTGCGTAATGTTGAATTTTCATGAACTGCAATGTTTTTGGTTTTATGTCAAAGTTTTATGATACATGATGAACAGTATTAGATTTGTTTTTAACTGTCTACATTTGCAATTTAAATAATATTCATGAAAAATGTAATGAAATTTAAAGAATATAAAGCATTATTCAGCAAAAGAAAATGGAAAAGCACAAGATGTTGGAAAATAAGTATAAGGTATTGCTTATATTTACTGCTAAAGCTTATAAAGCTTATATTGATTCAATACAAACAACATTTCTGAGGAAAAATATCAACTATATACACTTACACTTATTCTAAGTTATTTCCACTATTGTACATTGTTGCCATATGGCAACATATCATAAAGTACCTTAAAATAATATTTTTTCCAAAAATATTTTTTTTACAGCACTTTAAGTTAAGCCATTCTAAGAAAAGAAAAACAGTCAAATATTTTTTTTTTATAGATTTATCATAATACGTGCGGTAGAGGAGCTTTCCTCCTCTCCCACATGTAACTTTTGCTCAAGTGGGTGCATAGGTACATATATACACACGTTTTGGGATTGCCCTTGTCAATGAGTTTTGGAGACAGATTTCCAGATGCTTCCAGGACATTTTGGAGTTTGAGATATGTTGTCAGAGACTTTTGCTTCTAAGTGATGATTCCTTTTACACTCTCTCTTTAACTCAGAAAAAGCTGTTTTTCTGTGGACTTACTGCATCTAAGAAAATGCTTGTTTTGCACTGGAAACCTCCACACTCTCTTGCGTGGACCCACTGGATGCAGTCTTTTTTGTGAACATGGAGATCTCAGTGGCAGGGTTACATGGAGCATCTCAGCATGGCTAGATACAATTTAAAAAATTAAGGAGTGGTTGTAAGATCTATGTCTCTGTTACAGATCCCTTGTTCCCCTGGACTCCAATTCCCATGATCCTCCTGTTTCGTCACCTGCACTCACTTCCCTCGTCAGCTCCTCATCTCCACTGCACCTGCACCTGGACTCTATTGTCAGCACTCCCCATATATTGCACTCACTCCCTTCACTCCTCGTCCGTCTTAAATGTTATGTTTACGTTGTATGTTTGGTTCTTCTTGCCTTTTGGATTAAAGTATTGTGTATTGTGGAAATCCGTACCTGCCTCATCTATTCAAACCAGTACAACTCTAACAGTCTCATGTTCCTAATCTATATTTTTTATATTTTTTCTGTATTTGGATTTTGTTTTGCACTGCTCTTGGACTATTTTATGTATGTTCTGAATGTACTTTTGGGAGATGGTGTTTGGTTGCCTAGAAAAAAGTGTTCAGAATGATGTTTATTTTTACTTTTTTATTTTTGTACATTAACATTCTGTAAATCAACAATTTGGTCACAAAAAAGGATTGTTTAATTAATAGAAAGTTTAAAAGAACAGCAATTATTTGAAATAGAAATTTTTGTAACGATGTAAAAGTTACTATATTTTATTTGTAATAAAGTTTAAATATATATATATATATATATATATATATTATTTGCAGGCTCTGTTTGTATTGTTATTAGTCCAGGTGATATGTGCAAAATTTGAGGTGAAATGTTCACAGGGGCTCACTCATAAAAGCATGAAATTTGGTACACTTGTACAGTTTGGGGCCCTGAACATTTTCAAAAAAGGAAGCCATCACAAAAATGCCTCATGGTTGTCATGGCGACCATTTTACTTTCCGCCATAACCAAATTATGTACTTTGTATCATATCTTCTGAATAAAACATAACACAGAAAAGGTGATGTCTACCCATATGTTTCAAGGATTACAATGACACCATATAATACATCATAAACTGTTCAGGTGAATAGTTAATGGTGAATTCAGTGATGTGAGAATTTGATGCTGAATAAATAAGCTTTCCATTGATGTATGGTTTGTCAGGATAGTACAATATTTGGTCAAATACTATTTGAAAATCTGGAATCTGAGGGTGCAAAAAAATCAAAATATTGAGAAAATCGCCTTTAAAGTTGTTCAAATGAAGTCCTTAGCAATGCATATCCACTCACAAAAATAAATGTTTGACATATTTACAGTAGGAAATTTACAAAATATCTTCATGAAACATGATCTTTACTTAATATCCTAATGATTTTTGCCATAAAAAAATTTATCATTTTGACCCATACAATGCATTGTTGGCTATTGCTACAAATACACCCGTGCGACTTTTGACTGGTTTTGTGGTCCAGGGTCACATATCATATCTGTTGCATGCATGTTGTGTAGAGTTTCAAAAGCTTAATCCTTTTGTTCATTAACCCTGACAATACAGTGACTGTAAAGAGTAGAATATTCAATATGACCTTAGCAACATAGCTTAAAATGAATATCAGACACAAAGATTTACTTCAAAAATCTATTTCAGAAACACGTTTGTTTGATTGTTGTTATTGTTGAACCTATTCTTCAGTCTTCTTCACAGTCTCCTCCACATTGGCACACAGCTATTCACTTTAAGAAAGCTTTATACATGTGCAGTGCTGACTGGCAGCATGTCTTGCAGCCACAGCTTAAGACTTCAAGGATGGTCTGGCTTGGCTGTGGAAGAGTTGACCACAATGGTCTCCAAATGCTTGGGTCCAACCAACCCCAGTCTGTTGCCACCAGTACATCCTTAGTTGGGGGATTTGGCCTCTGTTGTCATGTCATCTGGATTCCGGGTATCCCCTGCTATATTCTTGCCCCTGGTTGCAAATGCAGATACTGTGTCATAGCCAGTGAAGGCATAGAACATAGAAAGGGCTTTGGATTTGTAACTGCCAGTAGTCTCCATGTGGCAGATTCCATAAGAACAGGATTTAAAAAGATCATCCTGTGCACTGTGGATACAGATGTTGTGGTCCTAGCCATTACACGTGTCAGGGCTGGACATTGAGGTGATGCGGGTGGCATTTGGGACTGGCAAGAACTTCAGATACATACCTGCCCATAGACTGCCAAGTCTCTGGGTCCTGACAAATCCAATGCCCTTCCTGTGTTCTATATCTTCACAGGCTGTGACCCAGCATCTACATTTGCAAGCAGGGGCAAGAAGACAGCAGGGGATACCTGGACTGCAGATGACATGACAACAGAGGCCTTCGATGCCCTGTCAAAGGCTCCAAAAAGCGTTCCAGAGGAGTTGATGAACCACTTCACAATTCTCCTCTATGATCACACCAGAAGCCAACTCAACATCAATCAAGCTCGTCTTGCATTGTTCACAAAGGAAGGAAGAGGAATGGAACAAATAAAGAGTTGCATTCTCCCTGATAAGGGTGCACACACACATCACCCAGAACAAGAGCAAGAGCACGCCCATCAACGCACTTCGCTCGGGTTACAGAAGCCCGAGAGATTTTTCAACAATGGCTGTGTCCCAATTCAGGGGCTGCACCCTTTGAAGGCTGCATACATCATCGATCTCTTTTAAGAAAAATAAGCGTTAGATTGCAACGTAAGAAAGAAATTATAGTATTTTACACCTCACAATGAATATCGGTCAATTTTATTACGGTTACTTTTCTTAAATAAGACATCCTTGATGACGTATGCAGCCTTCAAATGCGACGTCCGGAGGACACAGCCTCCGAAATGAGACGCAGCTCCTGTTTTTGGTTGTGAGGGAAAGATGACCTTTTTCAGCTTCCCAAAGAACCCAGCATTAAGGGAACCGGGGCAGCAACAGAGTTGTGCAAGTATGTTTGTTTGTTCCCGGGATTTCGGTGATGAATACTTTGCAAACAAGTCCCAGTTCGGTGCTGGATTTGCAGATCGCAGGTGGTGAGTAAAGCTGCATCAGATGTCTGTGTTTTGTTGGCAATCAGTGCGCAAGTGCATAAAATGTGAACAACACAAACGTTTTTGTTCCCTTTTTATTTATAATGATGTCGCAGCTTGCAGGCGATCTCTACGCAAAAGTTGCGCACGCTCTGGACTCTTTAGCTCTGCCCACGGCACTGCTCCAGGAGATCGGCTTTTTCCGGAAATACTCGGTACAGGGTATCTATCTTTTATAAATATGATAAAACTAAAATCTTTTCGGAGATATGTAGGATGCAATATTACTCTATATGTACTCAAGATTAACATGAGATTGGCAGAAACTGTGTGTGATACCCCCCCTTTAAGACATTTTAAACAATTTTCAGCTAACTTTTTTTTTAGTTCACTTTCAGACACCAGTGTTTGAAATAATTTCCTTGTGATCAGATGGGGATTCCGCTCACCGTATGAGGCAGAAATATACTTATATGTGATGCTAAAGTCTACTTATGCTAATCATTGCGATAATAAATAGACACGTTAATGGAAAATACCAGAAACTGCTTGAGGAATGTAGACAACTCATATATGATTATAATCGTGTATTTATTTGGTTTAATGTTTTATCAGTCTCATACACACTACTATGGCTCTACGGTTATGACAAAAATAATTGTTGATTATTCCCATGAAACTGTAATTGTAATCATTAATTACGATTATCACAGTTTACACTGAATTATGTTTTGAATAGCTTTATACAATTGTTTGAAGCAACTGCATGTCATATTTTTATATGAAAAATATTTTTATTCTTCCTGAAAAATGTTTACTTTTCAAAAGCATTAAGCTTCAAATGTCATTGGTTTGGTTTCTTTTTTTTAAATAAAAAAGCAAAAAAATATAATACTTACAAAATAATGTTCTGTAAGTGGACTTTTTGTTGTTGTTGTTTATTTTGTAATTGCACATTTGAATGATTACGTAATTGTGGCATCCATAATTGTAATCACGATTAGAAATATGATTCTACACACCACTGACATTATGAGTTGCTGTGATAAACTTAATCCAAGTTGGATCAGCCTGCAGCTTCAGTTTTTTACATTGATTTTTGAACCCAGCCCTCAGTGTGTTGATGATTTTGGTTTCCATGGACTGTTGTCACAATTTTGTTATTAACAAATTACAGAATGTATATGAATACAGATTTTCAAATTGAATATTTCATTCATTGAGATACAATGTGTGATTTGAGTGTACCATTTTTTTTTGAGCAGTGTAGATTTTTTGTGTCTGATATTCATTTTAAGCTATGTTGCTACGGTCATATTGGATATTCTACTCTTTACAGTCACTGTATTGTCAGGGTTAATGAACAAAAGGATTAAGCTTTTGAAACTCTACACAACATGCATGCAACAGATATGATATGTGACCCTGGACCACAAAACCAGTCATAAGTCGCGCGGGTATATTTGTAGCAATAGCCAACAATGCATTGTATGGGTCAAAATGATCAATTTTTCTTTTATGGCAAAAATCATTAGGATATTAATTAAAGATCATGTTTCATGAAGATATTTTGTAAATTTCCTACCGTAAATATGTCAAACATTTATTTTTGTGAGTGGATATGTGTTGCTAAGGACTTCATTTTAACAACTTTAAAGGCGATTTTCTCAATATTTTGATTTTTTTCCACCCTCAGATTCCAGATTTTCAAATAGTTGTTTCTCAGCCAAATATTGTGCTATCCTAAAAAACCATACATCAATGGAAAGCTTATTTATTTTGAAATTATTCATTATTTATTATGAAATTATTCAATTTCAAAATATTGACCCTTATGACTGGTTTTGTGGTCCAGGGTCACATATTACAAAGTCTAGTCTAGATTCTCAGATACTGTAATTTCCTTCTCACGTCACTGAATTCACCATTAACTATTCACCTGAACAGTTTATGATGTTTTATATGGTGTCATTGTAATTCTTGATCATCAAAACATAGGGGTAGACATCACCTTTTCCGTGTTATGTATTATTCAGAAGATATGATTAAAAAAAAAAAAAAAGGGTTATGGCGGAAAGTAAAATGGTTGCCATGGTGACCACGGGGCATTTTTGTGATGGCTCCATTTCTGAAAATGTTGAGGGCTCCAAATTGTACAAGTGTGCCGAATTTCATGCTTTTATGAAAAAGTAAACTTTTTTTTTTCACATATAACCTGGACTATATTCTATTAAAGGTACAATTTGTAAGATATTCGCAGTAAAATATCCAAAAACCACTAGGCTAGTGTTATATATTTTGTCCAGCTGATTACTAACAATATCTCTAATGTTTTCAACTACTTGTAAATCATGAGAAAATTCCCATTCTAAACAGTGACACGGGGCAGAGCAGTCACCTGTCAATGACATCAGTTACCCTTTGTTACCGCCTTTACTGACGTAGAAACCACATGACAACAGTGTCGTGGACAAATGCGGAAGTAGTGTCTAGCGTCCAGCAAACTACTAGCTTGCTTCAAGCAGCTCCTTATTTACTTCTTGCACGTTTTATGGAGGATTGTGTTACTTATTTATGGAACATAATTACTGTTTACCATCTGCCGCTGGTTCTGTCGACAAGGACAGCTCCCGTAAACGTAAGCGTACGGGCCAACCAAACGATCCAAGAAGAGTTTGGGACAAGAGGAGAGAAAGAGCGAGGATCAATATCGGTGTTGCATTTTCTAGATGTAGAGAGCTTCGCGACAAACTTCACCCAGAAAGAGATGCCGATCTCACTTGTGTTTTACTCGACAGGTGAATTGTTTTGATTCGTATCTTTACAGAAAACGTATGCCATTATAACGATCAACACGATTAGTATTATGGGGCATACACGCCAAACGCGGGGCATCGCGTCTCTAGACCCGCATGAGGACGCGTCTGATCCATAGTTTATACATTTATAAAACTTTACCTCATTCGTTAAATCCATGATTTATCTTTCCGTCTGATTGATGGCCGTCAGCGGTTGGGTAGAAGACAACAAATCCCATCATTCCACGCAACTTCTTAACGTCATCAAACCACGCGATTGTTATTGTTTTGGTAGTGCGCCCTCTAGTGGCAGGTCCTACAAATTGTACCTTTAATCTGCTTTTTTAAATCGCATAATAGTAATTGAAAATAATGAAACAAACAATGACAAGGATTTAAAGTCTCAGTACAGCCTGGTTTAACTGGGTTTTCTTTTTTGTGTGCCGAAAATACTGAGTAAAATACTAAAAAAATTTGTGGCACAGCTAGTGAATTTGAATTAAATATTTGAATACTTTTTCCCACTGCTAATTAATAGTCAATATGTAAAATGAGGTGATAAGGCACTAAACAAGGCACACTTTGTTATAGATCACAGAGAGATTCAAAAACTGCCATGCTGCCCAAAGCATACACTATTATCACTTTTAGAAATATTACAGTTCTTTGCCAAAAGGAACAACAAGCAGAGTCCTGCTCAAACGAACATGAACAGACTGCAATTTTAATGTTGCCAAAAGCATGCTCTGTTGAATCAGCAATAACCTGCTCAGAGACACTAACTCACACACATGCACACACACACACACACTGCTTCAGTTATCAATTATTAAACCCTCATAGATGCTTATGTATAACCATAACACTCACTTTTGATCCACTATATCTATTGAGGCCTTTATTTAGTAATAGATTAAAGAAAATCATTTTACTACAGTATGTTAAAATTATGTGCACTAAACACCGCCTCAGGTCTTTCTGCTTAAACCATCTGACAGACAGAAATCGTGCTGAAAACCTCTTCTAGGATGAGAAGGTCAGAGATCTGTAGCGGCTTGCAGAGAAAAAATATCTACAGAGATCAGAAAACTCACCACCCTGCCCTCACCCGCTCTGACTGTTTCCTAGAAAATGGTTTCGCTTCTCATTTGCATCAGTTTTGATGAGATGAATGTTAGAACAAAACATCCATAAAAGAGCAAAAGAGAGAGAGGGTGATTGAAAAAGAGCTCGCATCTGTAGAGGTTATGCTAAATGAAGGTTAAATTGGTTTCGCTTGTCACAGCGCATAAACAGCTGAGGATCCACTGCAGGGCACTTAGAAAATCCCAAACCACACACACGCACACAACTGATTGAATTTCATTGTTTTAATATCTAATCAACTCTACACAGATATTTCTATAAAGATGCTGCATATTCATCATCCTAATCATCATTACACAGAGCAAATGTGTGTATACAAACACCCAGCATGCCCATCTGTGAATGAGCCCTTATGAAAGCCCAGCTGCGTAGCGAGGCGGAGATGGGGGCATTTCTTCCGAAAAGCTTTCAAAACATCCAAATCCAGACACATCCATTAACGACAGAATCCCGTAACTCGTCATGTGATCTGGCTTTGACGGCACATTATTTTAGGCATCATCTTCGATGAGAAACATCATTAATCTTGCACCTCTCACAATATTGTCCATCAAAACATCTCCGGAGTCATCAGACATATTTTGTCGGGCTTAAGCATGCCGTGCTTTGTCTCAAGGTCGGTGTGTGTGAGGGTGCATAATCACTGTTCCTAAGTGCCCTAGAGAGGGATGTCAGCTCTAAACACTCAAACGGATACTGACAGTGTGTTTACCCGCAAAAACATTCCTTAATGCTCTCGCAGAGAAACAAGCGCATTCTCCAAAACCCTCCTACTGACAGTCAAGCCCCTAATCTCATGTCTTCCGCTGTATTCCTTTACAAGGTGAAACTTGTTTTGACACAAACACACACAGAGCGCAAAACAAATCAGCTCTTCGCATTTATCAAATAAGGCCAGTAACTGCTGTTTGTAGACTGATTAAAATAATCAGCACCTGCTTTAAAGTATCAGCATTATGAATGTGAAGGATTTCATTTAGTTTGACTGGGTCTTTATGGACTCTGTCATGGACGATATGAACAGAATACAACAGAATTTGGCTAAAGAATTGTTATGCGTCATGACAACCTCTACAACAAGTGCAGTGGCGGTGCATTGAACTGTAAAGGTGCCTGTGTGGTATCTCAAAGCCTTCATTCCCAGCATATATTTCATACCCTTGATAATCGGCTTGGCTCTGTCTCACTACGGAGCTGTATACTAGAGGCATGCCATTCTGAATTTTGATCTGGATTAGGCATCATGTCAGCCTCATTCCTGAAAGTGAACTGTGCTCTAGAAAGAGGCAGCACTGACTTGTCAAGGTCATCTGGCTGATTCTTGAGTATATCATAATACATGGGTTACAGTTTCTCAACTACATTGCTTAAATCATAGTGGATTAGTTGATGCCTGTGCTCATTCAGGGTTTGTTTGTTTTTTTGTTTTTTACATAAAAATCAAGGGATGTTTGTTTTCCTCACTGTACATTCAATCTGGCTCAGAACACAATCATGCATTATACATTGATTATGCTGCGAAGAATGATTTGGGTTTTGCACACAGACACATTACAATGACGCGCATATATTGAAGCAACATTACGTGAGCCGGAGAACTGTTGTTATGAAAACCAGCATCATGGATGATGTGGATTGGCAGTATCCGATGTGTTGACATTCAGATCAACAGCAAACAAGAAGTTAACACTTAACTCATTTAAAGGATTAGTCCACTTTTAAATAAAATTTTCCTGATAATTTACTCACCCCCATGTCATCCAAGATGTCCATGTCCTTCTTTCTTCAGTCGAAAAGAAATTAAGGTTTTTGATGAAAACATTCCAGGATTATTCTCCTTATAGTGGACTTCAATGGGCACCAAACGGTTGAAGGTCAAAATTACAGTTTCAGTGCAGCTTCAAAGGGCTTTACACGATTCCAGACGAGGAATAAGGGTCTTATCTAGTGAAACGATCAGTCATTTTCGGGAAAAAAAATACAACTGTATATGCTTTATAAACACAAATGATCGCCTTGCACGTGCTTCCAGTTTCCGTATTCTTCAAAAAGCTTACACTGTATGTCCTACGCCTTCCCTATTCTACTTACGGAAAAAAACGGAACCGGTGCCACGTTCGTTCCATAAGTTGAATAGGGAAGGCGTAGGACATGCAGCATAAGCTTTTTGAAGAATACGGAAAGCGGAAGCACGTCCAAGGCAATCATTTGTGTTTATAAAGCATAAACATTTACATTTTTTTTTCGAAAATGACCGATCGTTTCGCTAGATAAGACCCTTATTCCTCATCTGGTATCGTTTAAAGCCCTTTGAAGCTACACTGAAACTGTAATTTTGACCTTCAACCGTTTGGAGGCCGTTGAAGTCCAATATAAGGAGAATAATCCTGGAATGCTTTCATCAAAAATCTTAATTTCTTTTCGACTGAAGAAAGAAAGACATGAACATCTTGGATGACATGGGGGTGAGTAAATTATCAGGAAAATTTTATTTGAAAGTGGACTAATCCTTTAATAAATATCCTGACGCGTCCAAGCTTTATAATGGCAGTGAATGGGGCCAACGAGTTTGAAGCTAAAGAAAGTGCATCCATCCATCATAAACGTACTCCACGCGGCTCCCAGGGGTTAATAAAGGCCTTCTAAAGCGAAGCGATGCGTTTGAGTAAGAAAAATATTCATATTTAACAAGTTATGAAGTAAAATTTCTAGCTTCTGCCAGACCACCTTCCATATTCAACTTATAAAAAAAGTTTTTTCATAATAGGTGGTCAGGCTTGTTGCCTTGGTACCCTATCAGGCAATGACTTTGCAGGCAGCGTTTGCACAAGAAAGTACCTCTCAAAACTGATTCTGAACAGGCAGCATAACGGTCTAATAATATACAAAATAGACATAGTTTGATAACTAAGCAAATATTTAATTACCACAATACTAATATCTTGCTAGAAATTGAATTAAAAGTTGCAAAATAAATAAATAAAGCAAACAAAACAAAAAACATAGGCTACATTTGTACATAAACTGACCACCAAACCCATTTTATTTTTTAGCTCAAACCAAAACTAAAAGAAAAATAAAGCTAAATAGAAAATAAAATAAAACATGAAAATATAAAAATAAAAGCTTCATTAAAATGAATAATAAACAATATATTAGTATATAAATAATACTAAAATAACACTGAGTGGGGCTACTACATAGATGACAGTCTGTCTGGAAAGCTCAAGCAGAGCGATTCAAAGAGCGAAACCTTCCAGTGCTGTTGGCTTGTTTATCAGCATGCTTGGAACATTGATCAGCCAATCAAACTCAAGACTATACTGTTGAATAGTTATTAGATAGATGCAACAGGGGTTTGTGGCACTAGAAACACAAAGGAGGATAATGATTATGTTTCTATGTAGTGTCGGGATCACACAGTGTATAGTGCGTTTAGGCTGGAAGCACTTCATCACTGCTACATGTGTGCTGAGTTAATGTATAAAACTCCTCCGAGAGCTGCTCAGATATTTCTTCTTAGAGGTTTTCCCATGAAAGCCATTTTGATAACAACTGTGAGTGCAAAGTTACATCAGAGCAGCACCTCTAAAATCCTCTGAGCTCCATACACATGTCTTTCTCTCTCACTCTGCGTGAATATCAGATATGTCCTTTTAGCATTCGAGACAGTGACCCTGCATGGAACAGGCCCAAGCACAGACATACAACACGCTCAGGCAATGTTTTCCGCTTTTAGCAAAGCTGGACGGAGACTTAATTCTCAGTGTGAATATTTTATGGCTCTCTGTGCTGCTAATGCCAGCCAAGAGGAGATATGCTTCTAAACCATGCATACAACACGCCCTCTTCTCTACTTCTCGCTGTGTTTATCTCCAGGAAATCAGCATATGGTATTATCATTTTCTTTTCTGACTGATATTTGCTAATTAATGAGAGAAACAGAAAGAATTAAATTACTGAGAGAGAGAGAGAGAAAGAGAGAGAGAGAGAGAGAGATCTCATACTCTTTTTGTTTGCCACAGGAATGTGTATAAATGTTTTGACATCAGCATTTCAGTGAGTCCATCACAGGCCAGACCTTCCAATGACTTCTATTGTTTGTCTACCATAACACACACCCCTCACAAAAACCTTTTTCTTTTCTTTTCTTTTCTTTTCTTTTTTTTTTTTTTTTTACATTTTTAGTATGTTTATTCATCTGTTTTCCTTGTTGGCTGGTCCACACAATGTAGGCGAACCTGACTCCCACACACATATGCTAACTGAGCTATGTACAATAAATGAGGACATTCCTTAAATTTCAACTGTTAAAATGAAAATAAATAACCATTGAAAATTGCAGCAGACTCAAACCCTAAGTCTAAGCCTAAAAAAAAAACTTTTAGAATTTTTTTAATTTACCTTTTGATGATGTCAGAGAATTGAAAGCTCTAGCGTAAGTTCTGCCGGGAAGACTCTAATGTTACGTCATCCATTAGATCTGATCTAATCAATCATTATCGAACACTTGGGTATAAAGCATCAGTTCTTACACTTATCTGAGTTTGCAGATGCTGACGCCAATCTCCACCTCCATCCTCCCCACCACCACCAGGATGGTCCCTGTCCATACCCCCGGAGGGGTCCGCTACGCCCCTGCCTTAATTCCGGGCAGGATATACTGAGCCTACAACCCTTTGGATGTGTGCTACGGATGGGGCCTACGCCAGAGAACTTTATCTTATTCTGTAGCTTACTGGTTGTTAATAAATTTCATTGTTATGTTATCTTGCCTCCCGAGTCTTTCTGGTAGAAATACAAACACTTTCTGGTTACAATACAAACACTTAAAGACTACCACTATATTCACTTTCTTTTATTTTTTTGAGGATATCCCTAAAATCATCTCTGTTCTCATTCTATTTTTCCTGTTATTTATTTATTCTGTTAACATATTTATAAATTAATATGAATAATTATGTGAAAAAATAAAACAAATGAAATAATTAAGAGGCATTTCAATATTTTAACTGCCACAGGGTTAAAAAAGGCAATTGTTTATTTATGTATTAATTGTGACTTTTCATATTTGCAACTTTTTATTAACTTAAAATAATTTTCATGAATTATTATTTTGCAAATATATCACAATTGTGACTATTTCTCATAACTGCAACATTATAATGTATCTAATAATAGTGACTTTATATCTCATAATTCAATTTTTATATCTCATAACGTTTAATATAATGTGACGATTTATTTATTTAGCTTACTGCTGGGAATATATTTCATTCTGTCCCAAATTTTACAACACACACACACACACACACACACACACACACACACACACACACACACACACACACACACACACACACACATACACACACACACACACACACACACACACACACAACCAAAGACATACTGTACAGAAATATACATTTACAAACACACAAAGACTCCCACTATGCTCCATTTCTTGCTGGTGTTTGCAAAACCCTGGAAACCGGGAGCACCATTAGCACCGCAGAGAATCCGAGAGAAATATGAATATTTGTCATTCGAGAAAGGAGGAAAGCAGATGGCTGATTGACTTAAGAGTGTCAGCAAGAACAGGTTAAGCATGAGCACACATGTACAGAGGTACGTGTGTTAGAGCTACAGGAAGTTATAATGGTCGCCATAGTGGGTAACTATAAAAACACTGTAATCAGCTAATCAAAGCCCTTGAACACACATACACACACACACACACACAAACCCTCTACTGTAGGCCTAAAAGCACATTCAGCCTAATCAAGGTCTTTATGTAACCCAGATATGCCTCTGTTTCAGGCACCCAATATCCATCACACAAACACACATGCCGTGTGGCTACTGTAGAGTCAGGCTCTGTTCTCTCTCTGTGTATCTCAATGATTCGGAGCATATAATGAAGATAAATGAGTATTGCCAGACCACCGCGCTCCCTCGTTCACTGTCGCTCCTGTTCTGCTCTGGGAGAGAAGGAACGGGGCCCAGAACTGTGGTTATGGCTGGCATTTGCCAAAAATCATCTCTCGGACTCAGAGGGAAAGATTAATTTATTCTAAATAAGTGCACATTGATTTTTATAGCCGTGTTCTGTGTGAGGGAATAAAGTCTGTGAGTCATTATAGGAACTCAGATGAAAGTATGTCACACACACACACAAACTGGTGCACTGATGAAGGCAAATAAAAACAGGCTCACATAACATTCATCACCACATAAACACATCTGCCTCTACATTCCCCCTGCGTGAGCAGCGCACCTTTGTGTTCCTTTAATGTCTCTCAGCTCATCTCGCTTTCGCTTTCTCTCTCTCTCGCCGTTCCATTCACCTACAGTAAAATTATAAGCAATGATAAATGTACTTTAATTCACAGACGCTTTGATATTGCTTTTCACTGGCCAGAGGCTGACAAACACACCGCAGCACAGCAGTATTACAACTATGCGGCTGATAATATCTCTCAAGATGAGATGAATGATTAATACTCCAAATAAACGAACAAGCAGTAGGCAGAGCATTTTTTTCACACCCGCTGGCAAGTGCTCAGCACATCTTCAGTACTTCACTCTGGCCCTTGAACACAATACAAATAATGCAATTACGTTTGATGCGTTTATGCTTTCGGTCCGTCTAATCTAATACAGCGACTGTTCGTGTTGAACCGCTCAGGGCCTGGCAAATACAATTCAAATGTCTTGCCAATGGGTTTGTTTTTTACCTCAATTAATTATGAACGGCTAGATTCTCATGTTCCATGTTCAGAGGATGTGTGATCTTGTTTTAAATTTTAAATTCAGTGCTTGAGAGAAGGAATTAAGGAGCGTTTACAGAGAACTGAATGTTTTTCAAATCATGTCATTAAATGACTCAGTGCGAATTACAAGCAAATATGCAAAAATATTCAACTATGAAGTCATCACATTTTTTAAATTCATGTGTCACGCACGCAGAACACCAGAGGAAGATGAAACAGGCCTCATAAAAGGCCGTTCCCCTCTGAAAAAGTGAACCAAACAGAACTCTTTTATGTGTTTTCATCTCATTGGTAGCCAAGGAGAGGTGAGATATGAATATTAATTCACATCAAAGTGAAAAACCTCTTCTTTTTATCCGGTAAACGCAACATTAACAGATGAATTATGGATCAACTCAAATTTACCCAGAGTTCCTCATGTTCCAGCTCTCTGTGTAAAAGGCTTACAGTTGTCCAACAGATTTCTTCAGTAATCTCATCCAGAGCTGACGTATGCTCCTGACCCGTTTCCTCTTTAACTGACTACTGACCCACTTTTATACACACACACACACACACGGGTCACTTGGAATTAACACAACTTAGATCATTTCAGATTTACTCAGCATCTCCTTGCAGCAAAAACACAAACGTTGCCTCCTGCACTCTTGTGTTCCATTTTTGGAAGATGGCTTAAAAACATTTGGTCAACGCACACACACACCGCACGCACACACACTGTGTCTCTCTCCCTGGGGCACTAGAATACCAGGTTGCCCTGGTTACTGATTCTATGGGATGCCAGCCTGATCTGATGGAACAGAATTAAAGTGGCTTTTGTCTGAACCAACAGCAGAGGCCAACACACACATAAACACAGAACACAAAAACACATATACATAAAACACAAGCACTCAAACACACTTGAAATATAATTATAAAGGCCACATGTCATGCACATTACATTTGACCATTTTTTTTTTCTGGCCTCTCTCTCTCTGAAGAAATGACTCACGCATGAGGTTAGAGAGAGATTGTGTGCGGACCGAAATAGAAAAGTGAATCAAATTGGCCTGTGTGAGTCAGTATTATGTCTTGTCCCTTCACATTGGATATTCTCACACTCATAATCAGAAGAAGCTTTTATAATTGCTTTGGTTTTTAAACCCATAGACTCTCTATTTCCAAAACAGCTGACATATATGCCTGCAAAGAAACTTAAAACCTCCACAATTCAGATCCTGACAGAAGCATTTGATCTGCAAGCGCAGTTATTGTATATTCATACCGCTAATAGTGCAGTGTGCAGCTGCTGGCTAGCTGATGACAAGCTCTCCAGTTAAACCTCCAGAGTTCTATCTAGTTAAGCACAGCCATTAATATCCTGTTTCATATGGCGTAATGGGATGTCTGCATTATGGGATTCAAGGAACTCTACTCCTCACAGTGCTTTTCATCATCCACACACCATGTCTAAAAATGATGCATTTCTCTTCCTCTCGAGATGAGGATTTTTTAGCATCAAAAGAAAGCAGGTTCATTTCAAAAAAAAAAAAAAAAAAAAAATCCATTTGCAATATAACATGTTTTACTTCAGGTCATGTATGGTAGCCCGTTTCAGCCTCAGCGTAAAAATGAAAACAGGTAACTGTGAGATAAAGTTGCAGATAAAGTATATAAAAAGTCACAGTTTGGGGGATATAATGTTGCAGTCATGAGTTGAAAAATTACAATTGAATAATTACCTTTAAACAGTTATATATCTATTATAATACCTTATATATATACCTTATATATATACTTTAAAGTATTAAATACTAAAGTCAGCCAAGCTTTGGAGAAATGGAGAAAAGGAATAAAGAAAATGGCAAGAGAAAGCATCGATTTTTTTCTGACTGCAGGAAATCTGTCTGAACAAACAGGTGGAAGTACTAAATTACCAGAGAACCTCAGACAGCAGACAATAGGGCCATCCTGGGTAAACGAAGAGCCAGCCAATGCCGTGGTAATGTCTGAGCATGTGCGAGTGGAGGAGTGTGAATGCTGGTGTGTGTGATATTCATGCCTTGCAAACAAATTCTCTTTTATCTTTTTATGTTCCAGCCTCATCAGTGATCAATCTGTGTGGAGTGAGAGAGGGTTTTAATGATATCTTCCAGATGAGGAATGGTGTGAGTGTGTAAAATGCATCTGTGTGCTTCTGTTTGATTGTGTGTGTGTAATGGAGAGAGAGAAATGTGATTACGATGATGCTGGATGAGGATCAGGCTTAATATGGCTGCATCAACAAGAGACAATAAAGAGCTACAGAGGTTGGAGAGGCAGGGACAGGGGGAGTATCTGAATAAATGAAAAAAATATTACTGTAATAACACTGCTTTGCTTACTCATTCCCTAATAATCTTTTCTATCTGGCTGTACATATTGCTGCTAAACATGACCTGAGTATGTCTGGCGGAGAGATGGATAGATATCCTACTGTATGTAAGTGTTGACAGGTTTTTAAATGTTATTTAAGTTTAACAAGTTCAATGTAAGTTAGCAAGTTAAAATTTAATTATTTAGCTTTAAATAAAATAGTATATGTACATAAAAGATTCGCATTCACATAAGGAAGATACAGGAAAAAAAATAACAGTAATTGTAAAATAACAGATTGCAAAAAGTCTAAGAAAATATGATAAGATAATAAATAGAAAAATAAAAAGAATAAAATGCCAAACTAAGTAAGGAGAGAAGATAATTAACTTGCCTGTGGAAATGCCCTAGTAAACAACTGTTCTTTTTTAAACGTTTCAATTGAGATAACTGCTTGTAGGTCTCTCATATGTCTACAACTTGGAATCCTAGTAAATTAAGACTCTATTTTCACTTGTGGTTTAAGTAGCTGGATGATCTGGGTGATCTACAAGATCTACAAGAGTTTTTAGTAATCATATTGCCGCGGCATGCAGGCACAACACCATGAGGACCTTTAAAACATGAATGAAGATTAGGGTTATGGTTGGATTCAGAGCAGTGTTTGGGTTATGTGCAGAGATAATTTTGATTTTAGGATAAAACCCAAAATTAAATTTTTTGAAGAACATCTTGCGCACTCTTTTCAGTATAAAGTAAGAGAATGCATGACAAAGAGCACCATAAAATTATTATAAATGTGATCCATATGTGCTATATTCCAAATCTTCTGAAGTCATACTGCACAGTCTTTTTGTATCATGACAGATGTTTGATTCATGAACAAATTGTTTTTTGGGTCAAATCAATGAGTCAGTTGATTCAGTTCACAAAACTGGTCTAAATGATTCAGTCGCCAGTCAAACTGATTCAGTTCTCAACTTGAACTCACTGAATCAATGATTCAGGTTCAGTAGGAGGAGAGGATTACCATTAGATAATAACTTAAATTTCAGTTTCTCACACAACGCTACTCTATAACTTTAGAATACTTGTAACATAACATGTGAGTTGTATGGACTTGGAACAACATGAGGGGATGCATAAATGTTGATAGAAGTTTCATTCATGAATGAACTATTCCTTTAAAGGTCCCGTTTTTCGTGTTTTTTTGACGCTTTGATTGTGTTTATAGTGTGCAATATAACATGTGTTCATGTTTCGCGTGTAAAAAAACACAGTATTTTTCACATAATTTACTTATCTGTATACCGCTGTTTCCACTGTCATAAAAACGGGCTGATGACTTCCTTGTTCTATGAAGTCCCTCCTTCACAAATACGTAACGAGTTCTGATTGTGTCAGCGGTTCCTGTGTTGTGATTCGACAGCTCTGAGCGCACCGTGCCCGGAAAAGTCACGCCTCTTACCATAACGGGGAGATGCACGCGCTCAGTGTTATTGTAAACATGTCTTTAATTTTACCCTATCAATTTGAGCTGGAATCAGACCCGGTGATTGGACTGCGGGATGAAAATAACAGCGTTTCGACGACATGGCGACAAACACACTCTACAAACGCAACTCTTGTGTATTCCTGTGGGCGGAGGTTAGTCAAAAAACTGTTTTAGTGACGTCATTAAAGAAGGAAGTAGAGGGATGTAGTCCAAACTGGCCGTTCGATGTAGGCGACTTCTGTTAAATAAAATATCTCGCTTGGCATTGAACTTTGAGCTTTAAAATTTTACAGATTTTATTTATACTCTAACAACAACATTACACACTAACTAAAGTTTGAAACATGGGATCACGAAGAACGGGACCTTTAATTTAGGGTTAGGATGAAATGTACTAGACTCCAATGGTCCAAAAACAGAGTGCAAAATCCAATGCGAGTGTTGCATCAAGGAACTTGATGCATTACACACTTATATTTTAAGAGTCTAATGTATTCAGTAGCAGAATGACTCTTGTAACTCTACATCATTTTTCAGAGGTATGTATAATTCACACACATGCATGTGTATGAGTTCCTGTCAGCAAACTTTCTCAGGTGTGAAATGACTTTCTCAACATCAAATGAGAGGAAAATATGGAGAGAAACACCTTTCACTCAGTGGATAAGCACCAGTGCACCTCATTACGAACGTGTGTGTGAGTGAGTCTGAGTGTGTGCTCTCAGTAGTTTGTGCAAAAATATGAATATGAGTGATTCAAAATTATTTAAATGAACTAAAACAGAGAGAAGAAGAGCAGAAAGTAGATAAGAAAACTGTGAAAGATACAGATGGAAAGATGGAGAGGTGAGAAATGGAGGTAGATTGAAAGAAAAAGAGAAGAGAGAGAGAGAGAGAGAGAGGGAGGCAGAGAGTGGAACGAAAGAAAGAGAGACGCCTTGTCATTTGTCTCACGGCTGACAATTTTTCACCATGAAGGGAAAGGACCAATTAGGTCAATTAAATGTTCCTGTGTAGTGTTCACCGTGAAATATTTAGCTAACCATTTAGCTGTGTGTGTGTGTGTATGTGTGTTGATCTACAGGTCAGAGTCAGGTAATGGCTAAGTGAATGTAATAGGGCTTTTAATCAGCCCTTCCTGACAACAAGATAGACTCAAATCACAAGTAAAACACTTATTATTATTTGAGCTATTATCACCACAACACACACAAATGCAGACAGCCTTGCCCTTGGCGATGAGTGTTTGATTTTAGAGATTTTTTTTTCAGAGAGGGTGGGCTGAGCATTCACATCACTGGTCACAGGGGCATTGGGATATTCTTGAAACTCAATATAACGTAAACCACCAAAGTTGCTTCAATTCATTTGTGAGTTCACATTTTAGTCTAACATTTCTTTGTCTCACATTGTAATATTGATATGTTTTAACAGTGCATATACAATATAACATAGTTTCATATGCAGAATTGTTCTTTTTTTCTAACAGCTTTTTTTGCAGTGCTGAATGCTAAAAGTTCAGTCTCAGAATATCTACTGTTAAGAGGCACAGAACTGCTCCCCATGCAGGGGATGAAAAAAGTTAACGGTCTTCATCAACTGATTATGTGCTACCCTGTATAACAGGAGAGAAGACATCCAGATATGATGCTCTTCTTTCTCTCTCACTCAAAGATGTTTCTGTCTTTTTCCTTTGCCAAGGATGTGTGCCTAGAATTATCTGCTTCTCTCTTCCTCCTTGAATATAAATGAAGGAGTTTCCCCCCTCCATACTCTCTTCTTCTGATTTGGCATTTGCCTGCTCACCCCATCTATGAGGTCTCACCTCATAAAATAGACACTGCTTGAAAGAGAGACAGAGAGTATCTTAGGAATGTTCTTTTTCTTGCAGGCAGAATACAACATGAAATTCACAGTTTGGTCGCACAGTTCGCCTTGCCATTCAGTCACACATGTGCAAACAGTCTTTGCCTTGTTCTGTCCTGTCTTGTTTTCTCTTTACACTGCCATTCCTACACAGAGACTATGAAGAAAAATAATAATAATAAAAAACTGTGGAGAAGTTTATGTGCATATTTGGAGATTTGAAGTTCCTCCATTGCAAGAAGATTTCAGAGGATATTCCAAAAACATCCAGCACTCTACAGGTGACAGCTAAGTATGTTTTATTTTGAGTTATTTTGAGCTGTATATCAGATAAATCAGTTCCAAGATAAAGTAGAAAGTGCACAAAAACAGACACTCCTCTTTATCTGTTCCTTCAGCCCTTGAGGGGTTAATCTAAAAACTTTATCTCAGTGAATGAGCTGATGTAGATGATTATCTAAGCTGCCCAACAAAGTGAGTGAGGTATTCCAACTTTTTATCTTTGACCTCTAATCTTTGATCAAGAACAAGAACAGACACATAAGACACATATTTGCAAAAGCATTCATTGTTTATCTGAGGCTTACTAATGAATTAACCCTCTTTTTCCAGGCCCATCAGTATAGGGCTCAAGTACACTTTCATCAAATCAAACCAAAAATGTGTTCCTTTAAACTCGTTTTATACTGAATATCATTTAGCATCATCATTATTAGTTATTATTAGACACTCCACTTTTAAACTAAAATAATTATTACTGTCAGTAAAAAATAGACTTGTTAAGTGGCTTTTCTCTTTAACGAGACACCTGAGTTTGTTTGTCTTTGCAAGTTTTCACTGTTCATTTAGAAACTGTCTCAGAGAAAATAGTACGTTTATTTATAAATAAGACCCAGATGAATGTTTAACAAAGATATTTGCAGTATTTCTTTGGTGGAATGTAATTATTATCGAAGCTCAACAAGTATGAAATGTGACAAATGGATGAAATATGGTTAGATGAAATATGAAATATCTTTTGTATGTTTAGATGGCCACTGGAGAACTGCTTTAGCAGGTCAGTGCCAAAAACACCTGTTACATACAGTATATAAGATAAAGCCAATAATAAGTGAGTTATGTTCTTGTATGTTTTCCATTATTGCTTATCTTTATCTCATAAGTGCATTTGTAAGTGATGTGAGACAGCTACAGAATATAAATGAAACTTATAAAAGTATGATTGAGATCTATATATGCACATTTGTTTTACTATGAGTAGTAAAAATCTTTCCAAATGCCCCTGGTGGTATGCATATCCCTGGCTGAGAATCACTGACTTAAGGTTTAGTATTTGAGGAACAGATGTCAGTGCTGTTCGCAGGTGGAGAGGAGGAGTGAAGAAAGACAGAGTGAAAGAGAGGGGGGAGTGCTGGACAAATAGACACTAAACAGTGACATTTTAGACATGCAGTTTACTGAGTGATTTATTAGTGTAATAAAGAAATTACCCCAATTATACACACAAACACCGACACACACACACAGCACTGAGGGGCTGCCATATTGAAACACTCATGCTGAGAAATGGCCAGGGTTGGGGTAAAGAATCACACTATTACACACATTCACACACACAATTATCATCTATATGAGCTGGACTAAAATGCCTGAAAATCTTCCAATGAAAGCCCTGGAATCATAATACATGCTCTTTTGTGATTCAATCTGGATTAGTTTATCTGACACAACAAAAGTCTCTTCAGGAGTAATCATGAACAAAGATTGTATCAGTCTCTCTCTCTCTTTCTGTGTGTGTGTGTGTGTGTGTGTGATTGTGTGAGTGAGTGTGTTCTCGCTATCTATGTGCCCACATGGCCAGACGTATTCTGTGCCGCCATTAAAACACCAGAGAAAAGGTCAAGCAAGAGGGACAGACGGCTGGAAAGAATTGAGGAGGATGTAGACAATAAAGAGCATTAAGAGGGAACAAAATAAAGATGGACAGCATGAGAAAATGCAGAGTTAGAGGATAAAAGGAGGGGAGAGACAGAGAGATGAAAGTGTGGTGTGATGACGTTCATCATGTTGATCCATTGAACCTGATTGATCTTTTTGTCCAGACACTCAGCCTGAATAATGGAGTCTAATGCGCGTGTGTGTGTGTAGCACTAATAAGTGGATTTAAATTGGATAAGCTTACTCGTAAGTGCCCTATCCTCAGGGGTAGTGAGGTGAAAATACTACATTATGCTTGCGTTTTATATTGTGTAACTCACAAATTATTCAGTTTCAGATGCGGTTTGTAGAGGAGAGCAGTAATTTTCACAAAAGAATACGATTAATGATACATTAAAGATATATACTGACATTAAAGTTTTTTCAGTTGTTAGACTAGTGTAATGACTGTAACATCAGTCATTGTGTACTTCTACATTAGTTTAATTATCTGATTCAATTACCATACATTTAGTTGAGATGGATAATGACTGCTATGATGTTTGAGGCAAAATTTGTTTTAGGCTAATCATTTTCTGAAAAAATTAGCAAAAAAAAAAAAAAAAATGGAACAGTGTTACAATCTCACTCTTCCCTATTCGTCAGTTAATATGCTCTATGGATGTGCGTTACACAGAACACTGAGATTATGAATAAGAGAAAATCAGATGAAAACCATTAATGATAATGTTAAATATAATGCTTTGTTGCTACTTTGAGTGGACACTTGAAGATAAGTTAGTTACATTTCATTCTGTAACTGTTATCTGTTTAGCTAGCTGGTCCGGTCAGGGTTTTTAGGTTAGGGGTCAGGGCCAGGGATTACAAGTTAATCTCCTAAAGAAAAAAAAGAGAAGAAAAATCCTCACAGACCTGTTTTACAAGTACCCTGTGCTTGATGTCTGACAGTTGACGGTTATTGATGTTTAGATTGTTAGCGGTGAGATTGCTGCTGCAGTGGCATTCACATTTTCCCTTGAGGTCAACCTCTCTGAAGCAAGTTTTGTGTTTTCTCAGCTACCTGTGCTTGTAATTGCAATTAACTGAATTTGTACTCATTTGTACTTTATCATGCATTGCTTTGGCAAGGACGCATCTGTTTCTGCTTATGCCTATGTTTTTTTCCTCTGTAAACTAGTATTTGTTACAGTCAACATGAAATCAAAATTACAATTATTATTTTTTATGGTATACTGCAGTATTTATTATAAATGGCTTATCTATACACACTTACATTAGATCACAGTAATAGTAAACCACAATGATCCAACCATCCAATCAATTCCCGATGGACAAAATCAATTCACGCCCTACATTTTTTTCTTGTTCAAGAAGCCATTACACTCAGATAAGTCATAATAGGGAAGAAAAGACTAGTGCATAAATCTTTTAAAAAATCTAGTTAAAAGCCAAGTTCTCAGAAACGCAATCTGTGAAAGAATGTTTATGGAATAAAAAAATCATTTCATGACTCTTTTATGACTTTACAATGTTACGTGATGTAATAAATAAGTAAAAAGTAAAAGAGTATTTCCTTTTACCTTGAACATGCTTGAGTGCAGATATCTTAACCATTTTCATGTATAAAAATATATAATCTACAGAAAACAAACAAACAAACAAGTATCCTTACTTTTAATAGTATAATGACTTTCATTAATGAGGTATAATGGGGTTACTCCACCTAAATTGACAGTGACTTTTGACATACACACAACTGTTCAAAAGTTTGGGATCAGTAAGTTTAAAAAAAAAAAAATGAAGTCTCTTCTGCTCACCAAGGCTGCATTTATTTGATCTAAAATACAGTAAAAAAAAAAACAGTACTATTGTGAAATATTACAAATTAAACTGGTTTCTATTTGAATATATTTGAAAAGTAATTTATTCCTGTGATCATATCTGAGTTTCCAGCATCATTACTCCAGTCTTCAGTGTCACATGATCCTTCAGAAATCATTCTACTATGCTGATTTGCTGCTCAAGAAACATTTCTGATTCTGTTTCTTTCAAAAACATTAAAAAATCTCACTGATCCTAAACTTTGGAAAGGTAGTGGTAGTACACACACACACACACACACACACACACACACACACACACACACACACACACACACAACAGTTCTTTCTGGTTCTCTAAGAGCAGTGTGATATTCCCCCCAGTATCAGCACTGGAACCATTTCATCATTTGTATCACTCTGCTTGTGACGACTGTATTGGCGGTCATGACTCAGCATTCCTTCATTACTAGTTCTAAAGTGACATTTTAGAAATAGTAACGGAGTCTTGGTCACAACTGTCAACTTGAGATTTGAATCCATGGTGGAAGGAAGTAGTTCTGCACAAAAGGGTTTTAAAAGATATTCTGTCCTTGTTTCTTATTTATTTACTCATTTGTGCAGTCAAACTGTTGTATAAATGCAATATCATACTTGTAGCCATGCAATATTGCTGTATATCATCATGCTGTGATTACCTACGGCCAAATAACAGCCGTGCTGATATAAAGCCATATCGCACGGTTACTCCTGTGATATTGCTCATATATAAACTTACACACAATGATGGTCTACATGGGTCCTCTTCCTGTTTAATGTTTTCTTGTCAAATTACAACAAAATGGCTTCCTGATTTGGTGGATAAAAGTTTCCATGTAACTGCTTCAGTGATTATATAAAGAACATTAAAGGGTTAGTTCATCAAAAATTAAAATTCTGTCATTTATTACTCACCCTCATGCCGTTCCACACCCGTAAGACCTTCGTTCATCTTCAGAGCACAAATTAAGATATTTTATTTGAAATCCGATGGCTCCGTGAGGCCTCCATAGGGAGCAATGGACACTTCCTCTCTCAAGATCCATAAAGGTACTAAAAACATATTTAAATCGGTGCATGTGAGTACAGTGGTTCAATATTAATATTATAAAGCGACGAGAATATTTTTGGAGCGCCAAAAAAACCAAATTAACATCTTATTTAGTGATGGTCGATTTCAAAACACTGCTTCATGAAGCATCGGAGCATAAAAAAATCAGTGTGTCGAATCATGATTCAGATCGCATGTCAAACTGCCAACGGCTGAAATCACGTGACTTTGGCGCTCCGAGCAGCAGATTCGACACACTGATTGATTTATGCTCCGAAGCTTCCTGAAGCAGTGTTTTGAAATCGGCCATCACTAAAGTTTTTGGCGCTCCAAAAATATTCTCGTCGCTTTATAATATTAATATTGAACCACTGTACTCACATGAACAGATTTAAATATGTTTTAGTACCTTTATGGATCTTGATAGAGGAATGTCATTGCTCCCTATGGAGGCCTCACAGAGCTATCGGATTTCAACTAAAATATCTTAATTTGTGTTCTGAAGATTAACGAAGGTCTTACGGGTGTGGAACGGCATGAGGGTAAGTAATAAATGACAGAATTTTCATTTTTGGGTGAACTAACCCTTTAATGATCATCAGGTGATAACAATCAAGTAGCTCAATTGATTAATTCATAGACTCCAGTTTAATTCCATCTGAAACAACAACAAATAATAATAATAATCTCTCTCTCTCAAAAATTTTAGCCTTTTAAGGAAACTACAGTAATTTTTTTATTTTTTACAATTTCGGGACAGCTACCCCACCTTGTTTTTTAAACTTTGTTGCGATCGCAACACCCAATAACAAAAAAAAGTAGTGATAAATTGAAATTGATAAATTTATTAATTCATAAAATGAAACATTATATTCAAGTCATTGTATGCATTGCAACTTCATAATGCTTAATTGACCCACAGTCTAGCTCCCCACATTACTGCCTAATTTTCCTGTTTCTTCACATTTCCAAAATAATTGACTGTTCTGAATGTTTTATTTTATCAGGGATATTATCACTGTGATAATCTATTCAAGATGTTATTAATGTCATAGTATACTGGACGTCTGTTTTAAAATGAAAACTTCACTGATTAAATTCACCTGGCACAAGCTTTTACTACAACAGCAAACTTTAACTGATTCAAGTGTGCATTTTTTCCCACTGCAAGTCAAAAATATTTTTGATGAGTCATATTTGACCTATTTAGCTTTAGCCCAGGGCTGTTGCTACCGTTCAGCACCGCTCTAACATGCACCCTCTGACATCCTTTAGCGTGTCCTTACGCTGTCTGAGGAATGTGACTCTCTCTCTCTCTCCTTCTCATTTCCTTTAGTTAGGCAGAGAAAACAAAGTGGTTGAAATTCAGTATTCCTGACAGAGAAGAACACAAAAGTACAGCGTAGCTTTGCCACTTTCACCCTGCACATAGATGAGAGGGGAAAGAGTGGGAGGTCAAATTATTTGATCTAAGAGTTCTGAGAGAGTAAGTGAGAGCGAATGGGAGAGACAGCATCTAAACGAGCTTTGTTCTTCCCATATGGCTTTAATTGTGTAGCTGGGAAACAGTAGTTTAGATGATCACATTGTTTGCACATAGTAAATTAATGCTCTGACTCCTCTCCAAAAATAACATTAGAGCTGGCACTGGTCGGCAGCGGAGCCTTCAGGCCCAAAATACAATAATACACACAGGAAACCTTCTTCACGCTTCAGTGCAAACACACACGATGGCAGACTGACTGCCTGTCAGAGTTGAATTAAAACTGAGGAATGTCTATCAGATATGGACAAGCCTGAATGTTTTCTGGTAGAACTACTTGCCAGCAATGGTGTAAAAAGGAAGTTTGTTTGTGAGAATCTCAAGGTCTCTCTCTCGCTCTGTATACGTTACAGTTGATTTGCTGGCATCAGAATGCAGATCTGATTCAGATTAAGTAAACACGAGTGGAAGTCAATGACAGCTTGTAGAGGGCTGTATGTGTAAAAGATGTATGAAGTAACACTTTTTACCCAATCTGTTCTCTTAACCCAGCCAGCTACCTCCAGAAACATGCTTATTTTCAATTCTTTATACTTAAGTATTTTATATTTATGAAGATTAAAAAAAAAAACTTTTTATGAAATTAAGTTTTGTGTTCTTTTCGCTAGCTTCAAGACAATCTTTGTAAGCATACTCTTCTCTTCTATCAACTTTTGGCAATTATGCACAAACTGAATCAGTATTTTTCAAGGAATCAGCTGAGTGAATGATTCAGTGACACACTTATAAAGACACCTATTTCAATGAATGAATCAGTATTTTTGAAAGAATCATTTGAGAAAATTACAGTCACTTGTCGCCACATACTGGTGCAACAATATAACCTGCAGAAAGAGTCACTGAAAAAAAATCCACCACTAATACACAAAGTGTGCCGGGAACAAACACAGTCAACTGAAGTGATACAAACAGTGAGTCCAAGTGATTAACTTTTGGAACAATGTTTGGACAATCAAATTCAAGGACGTACAGTATTCCAGAAGTATTCCATTGCTCCAAATAGCAATTAAATGTCAAAAAAGTATTTTGTATATTTTCTGAGAGGAGTACCTTTCCTTTGTCCATGAAAAAAGCTGTTTTTCTCTGCTCGCTTCTTGACGACTGGCGCTTCCCCTCAGCACAAGTTTGGTATGTTTTAAAGCACAGCATTCCAACTTTCTGAATATTCATAGCGAATTCTCTTTGGCATGAGTCAATTTATTGAACCAATAAAATGTGTTTTTCATATTCATGCTGATGTAAACAAAACAGTCTTAGTCGCGCTGATATAAACATCCGAAGAGTGCGCACAAAGACGCCTCAGACAACATTTGATCCCGATATGCACATATAGGCTACACAGAATTACATTTCAAAATATCTGTCTTGCCGAGTATTCACGCATCTCATGGGGAAAAAAGTTGAATGTATATTTTATATATTTTTCCTATATATATTGGGTTTTGACTTGGTTTGTCAAGTCAAAGTGATTTTGTTTTAGAACCTTCTGAAAACTCTAACTCCATTTTTCTCAAAATTGACTTTGCTGACTCTATCGACTTCAAACAGGTGTAGTCATTTTTTGTCTGATTCCAACAAATCATACATAATTTACGTTTTTTAAAAGAGAATGTGAAAATAATGCACAATAACTGTGACTCATTTTGCCAGCACAGGTCACATATGGCTTTTCATCCAGAGAAAAGGAACCTGAAGCTTATGTTCACTGTGAATGTAGAGGAGGTACATATTCATCACATGAACTCTTCATCAAGGTTGCTCTTGTAAAGAAATGATTTTTGAAGGGCCTCTCACATATGAACTCTTCATTACGGGCTCTCTCATATATGAACCCTTCATCACGGATACTCTCTTTTACATCAACTCTTCATTATAGGTCCTCAGCTCTCATATATGAACTCTTCATCATATCAGTAGATGCTAATGAGATCTACAGAACTTGACACAGTCAGGGTCCAAAGTTTGACTCAGACTGGACCAGGATTCTCTCTCTCTCTTTTATTTATATTTATGTATTGCCTTCATTAGATCATAGGCTACAGTGTAGATAATAGGTAATTTATAGATAATTTCCTAAATATGAATTTCCGTAGCAAACAGGATGCAGAATTGCAATTGAAATGTATTTCAAATGAATTTAATTGCAATTCGTGCAATTTATAACTGAAAATTAATGGTTAATACAAAGTTTGAATGATGACGACGCACAAGCACACACAAATATGGACAAACATTTAATTTTCCAGAAGTATTACCTGTTGAATTTGAATTTGATTACCTCTGAATTGTAATCGAGTAAACTACACTTCCTGTATTTCCAATTCCACTTCCTGTGGTTTGAGGCCAATTTAATTTAAAGGATTATCCAAGATGTTCATGTCTTTCTTTCGTCAGTCGAAAAGAAATGAAGGTTTTTGAGGAAAACATTCCAGGATTATTCTCCTTACAGTGGATTTCAATGGCTACCAACAGGTTGAAGGTCAAAATTACAGTTTCAGTGCAGCTTCAAGGGCTTTAAACGATACCAGATGAGTAATAAGGGTCTTATCTAGTGAATTGATGGGTCATTTTCGAAAAAAATACAACTTTATAAACAAAATATCGCCTTGAACGTACTTTCCGCTTCCGCATTCTTCATAAGGCTTACGCTGAATGTCCTACGCCTTCCCTATTCAAGTTACGGAAAAAAACTAAACTGGCGCCGCGTTCGTTCCGTAAGTAGAATCGCTAGATAAGACGCTGCACTGAAACTGTAATTTTGACCTTCAATCTGTTGGTAGCCATTGAAATTCACTGTAAGGAGAAAAATCCTGGAATGTTTTCCTCAAAAACCTTAATTTCTTTTCGACTGACGAAAGAAAGACATGAACATCTTGGATGACATGGGGGTGAGTAAATTTATCAGGAAAAGTGTATTTAAAAGTGGACTAATCCTTTAAGTTCACACAGTTTGCTCAATCCTGGCTGTTTGAGGAGACAGCGAAGACAGAAAATGGACTACAAGAGTAAAAATGGTCAAACAAGGTGTTTGTTTTTTTTGTCTGTTTCTCTCACACTATTATTATTTCTCAGTAAAAATAGAGCTGGCTTTGCTTCACCAGTTTGATTCATCTTTGTCTTTCTACTGAACAAAACCACCTGTGGGGAAAAACATTGAACTGGAATGTTTACAAAAAAAAAAAACAAAAAAAAAAACAATCTGTATGTATATATATATGTGTGTTTGTGTGTGTGTGTGTGTGTGTGTGTGTGTGTGTGTGTGCGTGCGTGCGTGCGTGTGTGTGCGTGCATGTTTTGGCCTGGCTGAATGGTAACTGATGGAGTCACTCAAGGCCTATCCAATTCAATTTCTCCATCTCCTCTTGGCCTGATGTGAAGCTAAGATATGGTGTGTGTGTGTGTGTGTGTGTGTGTGTGTGTGTGTGTGTGTGTGTGTGTGTGTGTGTGTGTGTCTGATTTTCTTTTTATCCATCTTCCCTCCTTTTGGCTTTTTCCTGGCATATTTTCGCTCTCCCTCTCTTCTTTGTTTTCCTTTTTCAATTGTCTATGCATGCAAGTGTGTGTTATTTTCTGTCCTCTGTCACTTTCCATCTTTCTCACCTCCCTCTCAATCTTTCTCTTGCCAGCGCGTTGATGACAGCTACAGCACCATACGGCCTTTCTTCACATTTCCCATGTATTTTTAATAAAGAGGCTTATGCTTCTGTTTACAATCAGATTGTGTTCCACACCTGCGTGCTCGCACACACATGACGAGGCCCAGCCACTTGGGAAGGTGTAAAGCTGATAGGTTTAAGGGAGGAGAGATAGAGATCTCTGACTAATCTGAACCCTGTTGGCAGGAGGTTTAACCTGTAGATGAGAATCTCTCTCCACTCACTGCTCTGAGGCCTGCCATTTAGATCTGTTTCCCCAGCTGTGTGTTCATAAATGATTCAATTAAGCTCAGCTCTGATCTGATCCAAGATTAGTCTGAATGCTCCGAGATAAAACATTCTGAAGCTCAGTGAAGAAAAAACATACTGTATGTCCCCTGATTCATATTTGCGTAAAAATGTATAGGATGTTTAATTAACTGCCTGTACACACAGCAGGTTTGGACAACATCCAGAACCGAATAATTGGCTCCCTTTCAATTCATGACTTGGACTTTGCAAAGAATTTACCTCAAGCCACAGGATGTTGAATTGGAACTAGAATCGGAATGACAGGATGCAACACTTTCTGCATTGCAATTTAAAATAGGCACACAGCAGAGACAACAGACTTTCATTAGTCTGACTCAAGTTCTCACCGATTCATTTTGACCTATTATGCCTATTTATTCCCTGATATGCAGCAAGCTTATAATAAACAAGAACTACTGGAAACCAGGATGTTATGAGGAATAATTTGTGGCTAATAGCCGAAAGATAATAGTCAGAAATAAAATTGGTTACCACCATGAAGACTAAAATTTTAATTAAAAACAATAATACAAAACAACAAAAAGAAAGTATAATTGCAGTTTGACATATTCATCTTGATATGTACCATTCTTTTTTTCAACTGATTAGGCATATTTCTTTAAGCTCAATTCAATGTTGTCAAAACCATTAAAAAACATTTTCATTTTTCCATACGGTATTTCCACCACAAATACATTGCATTATACCACACGAGTGTACTAATAATAAACATGCATAGTTCATTAATTCTGTGGCAGTTTCTTATATGAATGGAAGATCCAGAATTTATTTTTTTCATTCAACAGGCACTTTTATCCAAAACGACTTACAAATGAGGAATACACCAAGTGATTCACCTTAGAGGGGGCAGTAACACAGGAAGTGCTAGCAATATAAAGTTTCAAACATTGCCTGGAATAGGACAAGACTGCATTTTGGATTCAATGGACTGAATTATTGACACCAGTCACAAAAAAGGGCAAAA
This sequence comes from Megalobrama amblycephala, assembly GCF_018812025.1. NCBI lineage: Eukaryota > Metazoa > Chordata > Actinopteri > Cypriniformes > Xenocyprididae > Megalobrama > Megalobrama amblycephala. Next base: position 5,986,765 of record NC_063047.1, read on the forward strand.
TAATTATAAAAATGTATACATGTACAGTACACTCACAATAGCTCATAAATGGTGAAGCCATGTGCGTAGAATATGTGGGGGATGTGTTTTTTACTTTTTTTGGGCAAGTGTGTTCATGAAGAGGTTTTCATGGGCCAATGTGAATAAATCTAGATTTAAACTCAAAGAGACAAGATAGTCTATGCATGACTGGACATTTTATTTGTATCCAAAACGAGGCAATGTGAGCAGCATTATGGTGCGCTAAACACTCTCATGAAATGTAAGTTTCATTAATACTTAATGACGGAGGGCGCTCTCTCACAGAAAGTCCAAAAGTGACTCACGGAAGCAAAAACGTTACAGTAAATCGGTTTATATGGACAAAGGAGTCCAGCTATCACTGTAGCGGAATAAAAAGCAGGAAAGTTCTGACTGATAAAACATGAAAACAATAAACTCACGATTACAACAATATGGTTTATGTGTGTTTTTCAAGCTCACAATCTCTGTGTATTTTCATAACAAAGAATATGAATAATGCAGTGCTAATTGACATAGCCTTTATTACAGTATAGAAACAAATATATTTCCTGCCTTATTCTGTGAATTTTTTTTTTTTTTTTTTTTTTACGTTGCATAAAATCCATGATGACACAATGCACAAGTGCACAAGTGTTTGTTGTACATAAATCAATCATAAAATTGTCATTTGGAAAATATAGCGAAAAATATTTAGAATGCAAATCATAGGTTGTTCAGCAGTGAAAATAAATAAGAAAATAGGAAATAAAACCTGTCAATTAGACATTGGTCAGAAAAAAAAACAATGGTATTACACTACATTTCTGTCACCCTCACTGTTGAAATGATGGCTTATGGCTACGCCCCTGGGTGAAGCCACATAAATGATTGTACTGTAATTTTGTTTGTGTTTGATTCCATCTAGAAGAGTAAATAGAGCATTCTGGAAAAAAGTGAAGTGTTCCTCCACCAAGGTCAGTAATGTTAAAGGTAATTTATTATGAAAATACCCCATTTGTTATATATTTGATACCATGTTTATGGGTAATACTCACTACACTTCCTCTATTTGAATATATTTGTCTGCTTCCTGAAATTCAAATTACAATTCTGAATCCAGTTTGCAACCAATTCAAATGTAATTACTAAAATTTAAATTACATTCTCAATTCAATCCGGAAAGCCTGAAACGCAGAGGAAGAAATCTATGCATTCATTAGTAGTCCATGAAAAATGCAGCTCATTTTTAATATGATAATTTCTTCCTCTCCCCCGAGTTCTGGGTTCAGTAACGTTTAAAAGGCTTTAGTGTTTAGCGTAGCTGCAGAAAAAACCATCTGCCTTCAGGCGTATAAGTTAACAAAGCAAGCAGCCCCCATTCTCTCGCTCTCTGATGTCTAAATGGGCATAAAGAGATATTACACAGCACATTATCATCACTGTTATGAATCAACATGGATGAACAATTTTGATTTCGATAACGGTGGTAGCCCTGAAGAATTACAATGCAAAATCATATAGCACAGGAGGAGACAGACTGAAAGACGGACGGACGGACGGGCAGATGGATGGATGGATGGGTGTATTGCACAAAACACTTGGCCCGATTCAGTTCATAAAGGAAGAGTCACCTCAGCGCACTGTATTCATTCTCGCATTCATTCCCTTTCCTGCCAACGCAATTCAGCTCAGAGAAACTGGAATCCGGACAGATCCATTCCGGCTCTAAGCCGCCGGCCACTGGCGCCCCTCCACATTTATAATGTGGACTAGCGGATCAAAGCGCTGAGAGTGTGTGTAGTAGTGTATGTGTCTTAGTCAGAGGCCCCTAAGGGTCCTCACTGAGCCTGAGGTGGCCAGTGCATGCCTGAGAAATGGGGGTGAGATTTCACGGAGCATGAGTGGCTTTAGACTGTTTGCTTTGCCACAGAGTTATTGCGAACATATGTGATACACACACACACACACACACACACAAACACACACACACACACACACACACACACACTCGTACAAGATGCTGAAGGCATTTTAAAGCTCTGTGGCGGGACAGTGATATAATCGCTCTCCGTCCGGTCTCCTGCGGACGCAGATGAAGCATCCTAATGAAATGAAATGAGAAGAATTCACTCAAATCTTACAATATTAGTGAGGACTGACATATTTTATTGGTCAAATTTAAAATCCGATATAAATCTTTCCCTTGTGATATTATGCCTTTAATAATATTATAAAATCAAATATTTGGACCCATCTATTTCCGTCCTCATCAAACACAAAGCCTAAGGTCATCGTCACTATTTACTGCAGGAAAACAACATTAATCTGTCAGGGTTCACCGTGAGAGCACACAAGGACAGACGTGTACGCATACAACTCTCATTCATCTCCAGAAACGCAGTCCTGCTCTGCCGCAACTTCTGTTTGTGTAGGGACTTTATGTGTTTGGATGGGCAAAACACTGGGATCATGAAGAGAAGAGCTGACAGAAAAAGAGAAGGAAAGTGGGAGAGAAATAGAGAGGGAGAAAGAGCCTGTCCAGCCAGTATGTGGGGGCTTACCGCTCTCAGCAAGTGCTGACCACTACAGCCAAAGAAAACTTGCCTAACCCTGCAAGATGTTTTCATTAATGTTTATGCTCTCTCTCATTTGGCTACATCCGTACCCCCCGTTTCAATGGTTTCTAAAGGAACAAAGATGTTAACTGTCTCCGTGACCACTAGTAAAACAGAAATCAGGATGCGGACTTTACGACACCATTGTTACTTTAGCAGAGAGCAAACAGCTGTTAGAGCTCTGGGTCGTGATGGCTTGACGGTGAAGGGTCTGGACTGCTAACACAAAGGTTGCAGGCTCTGTTTCAAGTAGGGCTGAGCCAGCAACCAGAGGGCTGGGGTTAGGTTTTGGTTTAGTGTTATGAATTACCATTAGCCCTTGTAAATGCAGGATTTTAAGCTGTTCATGCATAATAAGTATGTGCGTATGGCTCCGTTCCAAAACCCAGCGAGATGTCTGCGTAGGCAGAGTTTTAAGGCAACACGGGATCTTTTCAGACATGGAACCTGGTGCAAAAGATTCTAAGAAGACAGACTTCTTAGTAACTCCATTAGCCAAAGAGTTCTGTTAACACGATTAATCCAAACTTTCAGACAGAAAATAGTACTGTATACTTGGGATTCATTCAGTACTAAAAAGCATCTATGACTATTTTACTCAATATTTGTATTTAGGCTTATTAGAGTTTCACATTTTTAGCTTAACAACATGCCAAACTCTATTGTGTTTTGCTATTTGTGTGAAGTACAGTTGCTACCTATGTAGTGAGCTCCAAACAGGTCACATTTTAGTTAGTATGCTGCCCTATAGAAAACAGTAAACAGCTAGGCAGCACACAAGATTTTGGAACAGAGCCGGTGTGTGGGAGTGTGTGTGGGCCACTACCCAGGAAGTCCAATTTGCTGACTAGCAAAAAACAAAACAAAAAAAAAGGGCTAAAAATAAACAAACACAAACAATAAAGTCAGCACAAACATTCAGAAAGATTATGTGAACAAGCAGAAGTGCGAAGTACTTGAATAATTGTACTTCATTACTAGTTTAGTCTTATTTTGAAGAACTAATTTTTCTGAAGTAGGCCTGTTACTGAAGAATACTTGTGCTCTGCTCAATTACATTTCCAAGGCAAACATGACCCAGTTTCTTTACAGAATTTCCTAGACCTCCAAAGTACAAAGTACATTGTTTTGCAGGTCATCATGACTTAAATCTTTTGTCCATTTTCCATCTGGAATAAACTAATCAAATTAAACTCCCAGTTTAAATTACAGCCAATGATATACAATTAGCTGTAAGTTCTATTTGACAAGAACTGCAATCATTTGTCCTACTAAAGAGACATCTAATTTGTCAAGTATGACATTTTAATTGCAGACGCTATAAAGATGAATGAACTTGACTTAAGTGTGAATGCAGTTGATGATTGGACTCTATTCAGATTGCATTCAAATATCAAACAGCTATATAATTGGCTGCTGATTTAAGCCTTCTTATTTTTGTATTCATAAATTGTGATTAAACAAGTTACTTTAATGAGAAAATCCCCATCTCTTGATTTCACTGGTCAGTTCCAAGAGATACATTACTGTTCAAAAGTGTGTGGTAGTAAGATTTTTACAAATATTTTTCAAAAACATCTCCTATGCTCACCAAGGCTAAAGGATATTAAGTTCGATAAAATATTTATTTTTTGATCAAATATATATTTGATCAAAAAATAAATATTTTATCAAACTTAATATCCTTTACATATTCCTGTGATGACAACATTAAACTTTTCAGCAGCCATTACTCTTATTTGCTGTTCAATATACATTTTTTAAATTAATAATGTTGAAAACAGTTGTGCTGCTTGATGAATAGAAAGTTAAAAAGAATAGCACTTATTTGAAATAGAATCATAATAAATGTCTTTACTGTCACTTTCGATCAATTTAATGCATCCTTGCTGAATAAAAACAAATCTTACAGTTCTCAAACTTATGAACAGTAGTGTATATTTTTATTTTTAAATATTTTTTTTCATTACTTTTAAATTTGAACACTTAATGTGAAGGTAATGTGACTTTCATTAAAGTATGATTATCTCACCCCATAGACATCTTCTCACGGCCCTGTGCATAAAGAGGATAAACCAACATAAAACAAATGTTTAAGAATGAGTCCTTTCATTAAAATCGCTCTCTCGTCAGAAATAACACCACTAAATTGAGACCTTTCTCTCCTCACCACACCACAGATGAGAAGATTTCAGTCACATAGGATGTAACGCTCTCAGGGGAGTCATTTCAACTGGCCAATGCAAACACATGCTTAAAAAAGTGCACAGTTTCACTTCTTTGAACAATTATATTAACACACACACAGGCATATCATATCACCTGTCAATCTTCAGAGGCTGTAATATAGGAGTGTTTTCCTTCATCATGGCTCATAAACTCCACTGCACTCCACAGGGTGTTATCACAACACTAAATCGACCAGAGGGGTTTCTCACACAAACACACACACACACACACACACAACCTGGTATACCCTAATATATTACTGCTGACAGCTTGCAAATATAAATGTATACATAGACATGCGCATACACAATGAGAATGTCCAACATGTCTCTGCTACCCCTATGATGAGGACAGTTTCCTCACAAAGACACACGCATACTTTTGCACATATCCACGATGGGGTGCAAAGTGAGAAAGACTGGGAAGGAAGTCTTCCATAAGCCTCACATTCCTCACTGAGAGCAGCGTTAGAGTGGTTTCATTTCCACAGAGTACAATTTCCTGTCAGGAATTATACACACACACACACACACCACTGGCTATGCATTAGGGAATCACCTTACACACAGTGGACCAAAAATCCTCTCAGTGGGAAAATAACCGTTTCGTCTCAGTAAGAGAGTGTTTTATGCCTTTCTGAATTGTCCTCTGCATATTTGGACTGCAGTGTGCGCAGACTATGAAATCTAAAGGATAACAATGATTCTCTCTCGTTGATGTGCTGGAGAACTGGAAAGACAAATCCTGAGAATCTGCAAATCACTTAAAGGATTAGTCCACTTTTAAATACACTTTTCCTGATGAATTTACTCACCCCCATGTCATCCAAGATGTTCATGTCTTTCTTTCGTAAGTCGAAAAGAAATGAAGGTTTTTGAGGAAAACATTCCAGGATTATTCTCCTTACAGTGGATTTCAATGGCTACCAACAGATTGAAGGTCAAAATTACAAAAATGTCTGACATGTGTGATCAGCAGGATCATTGTGAGATGTAAGATGAAAGGTTTCTTCAACTGATCCCAAGGTCACAGAAAGAGTGCATGCACGTACACACACACACACCAAACAGGATAAAGTGAAAGTTGGAAGAAAAAAAAAACAGGATAACATTCAAAAACATACCCACACACAATTCAAATAACGGATATCCCGCTTTTGAACTATAAAAATAACCACACAATATTTCATAAATTAACCTCCTATTGTTTTTGATAAATAAATAAAACATGATTTATTTTTTTATGATTTATGATTTTTATGATTTATAAATAAAACATAATTATAATATATATAATATTATTGTTATATTTAATATTACAGTATTTATTTAGTTTTTAAATATTATTATTTTTTTTTTTAAAGCGAAAACATACATCTATACACTACAGTTCAAAAATTCTAGGCCAGTAAACATTTTTTTACGTAATACTTTTTTTGGAATTAATCATTTTAATTTGTTTTAAAAAAATGACAGTAAAACATCTAATGAAAATTTTGTCATCACAAGAATAAATTACATTTTAAAATATATTAAATTTAATTCTATATTATTTCATATTTCATATTATTACTGTTTTACTATATTATACCGACCCCAAAATTTTGAACGGTAGTGTGTATATTGGCTTTTTTTTCATGCCACAGTAAGGCTTGTGATGTTGTGTTAAAGTAACAGACCTCCAGAAATTCACAAGGATTACTTTATTGTAAGTAACCCAAAAATTCCTTTATGAAATATGGGTATTTCTCATGAGGATAAAGTGATATGGGTATTTAACAACAGGAACCTATGGATCATTGTTGATTTAGACTTGAGTTTACAGAAAAAATTCAGGTTACTTTGAATAATTAGCATTCCGTTGCTGAGACTGCTAATGTGCATTATTTGTGTCTTTATTCTTGGGTTTCATTTGGAACCGGGCCTATAATGACTAAAGACAATACTAAACCAGAGAGAGAGAGAGAGAGAGAGAGAGAGAGAGAGAGAGAGAGAGAAATTCAGATTCCTTTCCTCTGTATTCATGCTGTGGTTTCTAAATCAAATCCAGCATGTTCATCTGTTCTCCTGCTAGTGTGTGTGTTTGCTGATTGATTGAACTGGGGCACTCTAGAAGTAACACACTGTATCATTACTGTATTAAGTTTTTATTTAATAACCACAGACCATTATTACATAAATGAATTATTGATTAACTATTGAATTTCTATCATCTCATGACGTTTTATGCACAATTACAATGAATTACAATTATGGATAATGCTTCAAATGTATCTCAGTGTGTGTGTATGAGTGCAAGTGCATGTGTGTGTTCTCATTAGGACTGTAGGAAAAGAGCAGCTGTCCACATTACGCCTCAGTTCCAGCCTATTTCACACAGCTGTGTTAACAACACAGAGAGAAGGAGAGAATGTTACATTCCGCCCATGTCAGTTGGACTACATAAAGAAATATCACAGCTCTCGCAGTGCGTGTGTGTGTGTGTCTGAGTGTACACATACATACATTCATACATACATATATACATACACAAATGCTCCTCCACAAACCCAGTCTGTCTGCGTGATGTGACTTGTCTTAGAATTTCCCACGTGGCATCCCAATAGAGAGCAACATGCAACCACACACTCTTCCTCAGGCACACACACAGTCTCTCTCAAATACACATCTTACTGCAAACATACATACAAACACTTATTCAGAAGACTCATAATGACATGTCTGTCATAGATTGAATAAACATCATTTCAAATAGTTCAGGAGTCTGAGCCAGGCCAAAGTCTTTTAGACAGATTTAGTCTACTAAATGACATAGTGAGCAGAAGTGCTAACAACTATTTAAATACAGTACCAGACCCAAATGTCCTGACCTGAATCCTGATTTTTAGCAGTGTTTGTGCATCTTGATGTTCCATATTTCTGTCTATCTATCTATAAAAAATATTTAAGGTTTTATTCACATTTTTAGACTCATTGGTTATAGAAAGTTATAGTTTCCATCTTTAAAATCTATAAACTTCTGTACATTAATATACACAATATGAAAACTTTCCACAGTTAAACAAAATCCTCCAAATTATGATGTGTTTATATGCTCCTTTGGGAAATTTGCGCATTGTAAATATTTATGAGTTATGTCTGGCATCTCAATGTCTAATTTTGCTCGCTCTCTCTCTCTCACACATATAATGTACAGTTGGGAAAGACAGATATAATTTGTAAATTGTGTGTATTCTGATAGAAAAGCAATATATTTGTAAAAAAATAAGTTAAGCTCTAGTGAATACACTTGTATTTTTCCTCTTTTATTTCTGTGTTTGTAATTATCTATTAATGTAGATGTTTTAGGATGCTTTTAAAATGGTTTTGTGAGATGTTATTTATTTATGATATGGCAATTATGTAACAAGAAGTTAAACTTTTAAATCAACTGAAAGAAATGCAAAATTAAATGCTCTGGTTAAAGATTTATGAGAAATTCAGTAAAATTGCCAGGAGCAGTGTGAAAATCTGCTGTTAAGGAGAATATCCAGAAGTTTGTATTTAGGTGTAAATCATCTGTATTTGGTAATACATTTGGTAATGATTGTGGTTCAGAGTTTACTCTCTAAATCCACTTTGGTTTGGCTGGTGTGAAAGCTCCTTTTTGCATCCGTGTGTGTGGATTAAATATTCAATCTCTCCTCAACATAAAAATGCCACTCTCAAAATGATCCCATATGGAACCCGGTTTCGTTTTACATATAAAAGCAGTCCTACCCAAATGTCTATAGTACAGTAAATAAATTGCTGACATGTTGAACTTTGTGAATGCAGTGTTAAAATCCAAAATCTCCCAAAAACTGAGGGTCACATTACGGAAAGTAACAAAATAATTGAAAAATTAACTAAGTGAAAACTATATGGAAGCACTATTATTAACTATGTTGCCTTAGGGGACACTCCACCCAAAATTCTGGCTTCATTTACTCACCCTCATGCCATTGCAAACCTATTACTTTCTTCTGTGGAACATAAATGTATATTTTGAGGAATGTCTTCTTTGTCTCTTTTTTTTGTCTATACAATAAAAGTCAATGGACACCAAAACGGTTTGGTTACAAACATTCTTCAGAATGTCTTCTTTTGTGTTTTGTAGAAGAAAGAAAGTCATACAGATTTGGAATGACATGAGGGTGTGTAAATGATGACATCATTTTCATTTTTGGATGAATTATGAAATTGCATCTCTCATATTTTCTTTATTATAGTGAGTACATCCCACCTCTTCCTTTGACCAATGAACAACCTGCAGACACAGTCGTTTATTGATATTTGAGTTGGCTTAGTTCAGTTTGAGGCTGGTCCAAATCAAAGTAAACAAAAGTATGCAATACTTGTGATACTTTGTGGTTTGTGTCATGCTTTTGCATCAGTGTGTATTTATCGTGTTCAGTAACGTGTTATGCGATTATAAATGTTGTTAACCACCAATTTATTTTATTACTTTCAATCACTGTCATGATCCGGATCCCAATGAGTTCTGGAGCTACGCATAGGAACGCACACAAAATGAACAAAGTTTATCAAGCGTTCAACAGTTTAAAAGTTGAGTGGGGAAAATATTCCTTGATGCTTTCTGTCCAGCAGAATCTTGAACCCATTTTGAGAATGTCATTGTTCTAGAATGTCAGAGATTGCTGTCTCCCAGCCAATCATCCTGCTAAAGAACCACAGAAAAGCTCGGCATCGAATTCAGCATGGATACTCTGAACATCTGGACAGCAGAGAGGCCCCGGTGATTACACTGCTCGCGATACGCACCGCAGACAAACTCACTCTGAGCTTTACAGAGAATGTGTGAGCCCTGAAGGGGGGGGGGGGGGGGGGGGCGCACAACAGGAGAGAAAACGAGAGAGGGACAGAGAGAGAAGCAAGAATTAGCAGGCCAAAGGGAGGAGTGAACGGCAGCTGTAGTGTGGTACTGATCACCGGGCTCATGTGAAAGGCTCATGTGTTTGGCCGCAGCTCGCTTTCAGCTCTCCTGAGGAATGCTGGGAGATCTGTGGCTCTTTGGAAGCTTTCCAGACGTTCACACAGCTCAAATGGAACGCTGTAAACCTTGCACAGTAAGCATTCTGAAACATATTCCTTTACAAGGATGGGGAAAGGTCCCTGCGAGGTGGGATTCAGCAGGGAGAGAATAGAGGGGAACCCCCACGGACTTCAAACTGGACCACTAGGGTGAATAAAGATGGTCTGCTCTTTCCATTCAATGCTGTGTTTTACACAAAGCATATTTGAGCATGTTAGCATGTGTTTATGATGTTGTTTATGATGTGCTTTCCTGTATTTAAATGACTAAAGAATAAAAAAAATAAAATAAAATAAAAGTTTATGTTTGCACTTCTGTATTTCAAGCAGGGGTGTCCAAACTCAGTCCTGGAGGGCCACTGTCCTGCAGAGTTTAGCTCCAACTTGCCTCAACACACCAGCCTGGAAGTTTCCAGTATGCCTAGTAGACCTTGATTAGCTTGTCCAGGTGTGTATCTGGGGTTGGAGCTTAACTTTGCAGGACAGTGGCCCTCCAGGAGCAGAATTGGACACCCCTGATTTAAAGTAAATGCCGGGCAATTTTTTTGGGAAAGTGTGTCCTGTGGTCTACACTTTGATTAATGTTGTGTCTGATTATTCATCAACAAAAAGTCATTGTTCACATCCTCTCCAAAAAATCAAACGATTTATGGTTTTTCATTACTTCAACCATCACACCATATATCATTGTTAAACAAAAAATGTGTTTGAAAAATTGACCTTGAATCAAAATAATGTTTTCCAAATGGCCCATTTTTTGGTTCTATCTTGGCTGAAAGCTTGTATCAGAGAGGGGAAAGTTTTTTTTACTTTTACAGCAGGCATCCAAGTTAGCCTGAGAGTTAAACTGTTGATCAAATCATTTTCTTTGATTGCGAAATCAAATACTCAACATTTAGCTGTAACAGTCTGATATGACATTAGATTGAATGCAAAGTAAAAAGTTAAGCAGAAAGGGATGACATTTTTTTTTTTTTCAATTTTATGATTTTTCCCCTCATTTTGAACTAGTTTTTGTCAATTATCCTTAAACTAGTACCAAAAAGGCCAATGATATTTAACAAGTTGTTTGTGTCCCCTGAAATGCTGCTGACAGCCATACGTTTCATTTTACTTCTTGTTTACAGATGCCTCTGTGGGAACATGTATGCGTGTCCCAGACTAGTTTCCTCAGATAAAGCTTAAACCCACAGGTGCACTATCACCATGGAAACTCTTGGAGCAACTGAGGGGAGATTACTGGCTAAAACATCCACAGCTACTAGTATTTCTCAAGTTGTGTTTGTCAAGACACCTGGAGAAGAGACAGTTTTGTTGTGCTGCAAGTGCAAACTTTCCTTATCAAGATAAAAAAATACTTTTATTTTGATCAACACATTGTATGTTAAATGTTGCAAAATGAAAGTTTCCTTTCAAACAGTTTGACATAAATCATTTATGGGAGGAATTTAAAAACAAAGTAAAGTAGAAGAAAATGTAAATATTTCAGTGAAAATGAATTGCATGCAGAATTTTAATGTCCCTCCTGTTTTAAAGCAACTGAAATTAAATCAGTCTGGAGTTACTTTATTAATTAGTGTAAAATAGTTTAAGTAAATCAGTAAACATCAACAATAAAAAATAGAAGTTGTATGCACATGTGATTATAAAAGAACATTTCCCATATTAAAAATGGTTAGATAAATATCAATGAAATTAAAAAAAAAGCTCTAATATTGTGTGATTTCAGTCACGGCAGTTAAAGCTTGCGTGACATGTCCTTTCAGATCAGAAAGGAGGCAGTTTATCTGTTATTAAAACTGACAAAACACCTCAGACTTCACTGTGATGTTCCCTCTAGAGCAGCACGATATCTCACATCAGTGCTGCTTTCAAAGCTACTTTGAAACTGTAGTTTGCCCTGCTACAGGCTAAAGTATGTCAATACAGTCAAGCTACCCTCTTGAAAACTCACAACTCTAAAGCTATTTAAGGCTGTTCCAGCACTTCTTATTTGCCACAAAAATAATGAAGATTTCAGTTTCAGCATTTAAACAGATGAATTTACATTATACAGATGAATTTACATTATAAACATCTAAAAAACTATTTATATTCATAGAGTCAAAATCAATAATGAATGTCAGGGTTCTGTCACTTCTGTCTATAAACCCAATTCCAAAAAAGTTGGGACACTGTATAAATTGTGAATAAAAAAGGAATGCAATAATTTACAAATCTCATAAACTTATATTTTATTCACAATAACATATCAAATGTTGAAAGTGAGACATTTTGAAATGTCATGCCAAATATTGGCTCATTTTGGAATTCATGAGAGCTACACATTCCAAAAAAGTTGGGACAGGTAGCAATAAGAGGCCGGAAAAGTTAAATGTACATATAAGGAACAGCTGGAAGACCAATTTGCAACTTATTAGGTCAACTGGCAACATGATTGGGTATAAAAAGAGCCTCTCAGAGTGGCAGTGTCTCTCAGAAGTCAAAATGGGCAGAGGATCACCAATTCCACCAATGCTGTGGTGAAAAATAGTGGAGCAATATCAGAAAGGAGTTTCTCAGAGAAAAATTGCAAAGAGTTTGAAGTTATCATCATCTACAGTGCATAATATCATCCAAAGATTCAGAGAATCTGGAACAATCTCTGTGCGTAAGGGTCAAGGCCGGAAAACCATACTGGATGCCCGTGATCTTCAGGCCCTTAGACGGTACTGCATCACATACAGGAATGCTACGGTCATGGAAATCACAACATGGGCTCAGGAATACTTCCAGAAAACATTGTCGGTGAACACAATCCACCGTGCCATTCGCCGTTGCTGGCTAAAACTCTATAGGTCAAAAAAGAAGCCATATCTAAACATGATCCAAAAGCGCAGGTGTTTTCTCTGGGCCAAGGCTCATTTAAAATGGACTGTGGCAAAGTGGAAAACTGTTCTGTGGTCAGACGAATCAAAATTTGAAGTTCTTTTTGGAAAACTGGGACGCCATGTCATCTGGACTAAAGAGGACAAGGACAACCCAAGTTATCAGCGCTCAGTTCAGAAGCCTGCATCTCTGATGGTATGGGGTTGCATGAGTGCGTGTGGCATGGGCAGCTTACACATCTGGAAAGGCACCACCAATGCTGAAAGGTATATCCAAGTTCTAAAACAACATATGCTCCCATCCAGACATCGTCTCTTCCAGGGAAGACCTTGCATTTTCCAACATGACAGTGCCAGACCACATACTGCATCAATTACAAGATCATGGCTGCGTAGAGGAAGGATCCGGGAGTGAGGATCCTGCAGTCCAGATCTTTCACCCATAGAAAACATTTGGCGCATCATAAAGAGGAAGATGCGACAAAGAAGCCCTAAGACAGTTGAGCAACTAGAAGCCTGTAATAGACAAGAATGGGACAACATTCCTGTTTCTTAAACTTGAGCAACTTGTCTCCTCAGTCCCCAGACATTTGCAGACTGTTATAAACAGAAGAGGGGATGCCACACAGTGGTAAACATGGCCTTGTCCCAACTTTTTTGAGATGTGTTGATGCCATGAAATTTAAAATCAACTTATTTTTCCCTTAAAATGATACATTTTCTCAGTTTAAACATTTGATCTGTCATCTGTTATATTCTGAATAAAATATTGAAATTTGAAACTTCCACATTGCATTCTGTTTTTATTCACAATTTGTACAGTGTCCCAACTTTTTTGGAATCGGGTTTGTAGTTTACTACTTGGTTTTGTGACAGAGCTCTGACACTCCCGTTTTTGTCCTGTCTTTGAGTGAGCATACGGTCTCAAGTGTTCTCGAACCGTGCGCTCTCTTGTCTGCGTGTCTTGTTTCATGTTGGGAGCGTGGCGTTCGGATCCCGGCACTCATGTCTAGTTTGGTTTCGGTTTTGTGTCGGGATTCGGACACTCGCGCTCCCTGTTCTGTCTTTATTGTGAGTGCACGGTTTGTGTGTACTTTCACTTGCAGTGCGCTCTTGTCTCATGTTTTGTGAGCACCTGGTTAGTTCTTATTGGCCAGGCGCTCTTGTGTTGTCATGTTCTGTGTAGCACGTGGTTTATGTATATCTGCCACGTGCTTTCATGTCGTGTTCTGTGTAAACACGCAGTCTGTGAGTGTTCTCGCTGGCTGCATGTTCTTGTTTTGTTTGAACACGCAGCTTATGAGTTATCATAGTTGCGTGTTCATGTCTCATTTTGTGCTTGTGTTTTTGATATGTTTGGTGTGAGCACATGGCTTGTCATGTGTTTCTTTGTGCCATGTGCTCTCATGTCTATTGTCTTGACCCCGCCCATCTTGTTATCTCATTATTGGTTGATTTGCACCACCTGTCCTCCCTTGTTACCTGCCTTGTTTGCTCTCCTATTTATTCTCCTTGTGTTTACAGTCCTGTGCTGGTTTGTTGTCGTATGTCACCTTGTGTTTGAGTCCAAGTTGAGTCCGTTTTCCCCCTTGGGGTATTTTTTTTTTTTGTGTGTTATCATTAATAAAAGCCTATTTCTCATTGCAATTGAGTCCTCACCTCATCCTTCCACCACCCAATACCTGACAGATAAACAGAAGCACTTGATGTAATATTATATATATTTAAATGTTTATTGTATTTGAATTTATATTGAATTATCGCTCATCAAATTTCGCACAATTACCCCCAAAAGATCATATAAAGCCATTGTGTTAAATGAGAAAAGCATCAAAATGTAGCTTTAGGAAAATAAAATATTTGATTCAATATAGATTTTTTTTTTTTTTTAATGAAATGATACTCTAAATAAAAATTGCCAGTAGGTGGCGGTACATATCTAAATGAGTAAGTCATTGAGTAATTCATTCATTCGATTCGCTCAAAGGGCTGATTCATTCAGGAATTAAGTAAATGGCTCTCTTAATGAATGGGCCACTGAATCATTGGCTTTCCTGACTGATTCGCTCAAAATGCGGATTCATTCAGAAACGAATCACCACTGTGTGTTGCTCAGAGATGCACAAGTTCGGCTCTGGCTTTATATTAAAGGTAATATTTTCCTTGGAAAAAGTGAGCAAAAGCAGACAATATTGCTTATAAAATATAACACAATATTATCTTCTTATTTATTGAACTGTTGTATAAATATCAATAACACACTTGCAATATCACACTATCAATATCACACTAGCACTTGTGCTATTCGGGACAAAAACAGCACTCGTGTGATATTGCGCTTGTTACTCGTGTGATATTGCTTAACTATGTCATGATATAAATATGAGACAAAAACTCATACAAGGGCATATTTGCCTCAATATCTTGAATTTTAGAGGCATCTACCTGCATTCTATAGGCTATATCACGCAGTGAGTTGTTGCCCTACTTCATGTTTATCATCAATCAACTGTATGAAATGTAAGATGAACTATATAGGTCTGGGACGCAAAAAGGTTAAATGCGTTAATAATTTTAATACATTATTTTTTTTCCCATAACTAATTATGTACTTTATTCCTGTTGAATTTTCAGCATCATTACTCCAGCCTTCAGTGTCACATGATCCTTCAGAAATCATTTGCTGCTCAAGAAACATTTCTTATTATTATCAATAATTAAATACCATACCATAATTAGATACCATGATCTTTTTTTAGAATTCTTATAGAAATATTATAATAGAAATATTTTGTATCATAATATGTTGCTACAGTCACTGATCAATTAAATGCATCCTTGCTAAATAAAATTAATTAATTTTATATTAAAACATCTTACTGACCCCACACTTCTGAACAGTATGTATAATATTTATAATATTTGTGAATGAATATAATTTGAATGTCGCAAAACAAATGAGATAAAACAAATTATACTTAAATGAGTCAGTGAATCATTTTGTGAACTGATTCATTCAAAACAAATTCTCTATAAAAGACAAGACCTCAGAGATGAGAGCAAGGATGCAAGTAATAATTCTACTGTACTAATGCTGTTTCGTTTGGAAAGATACATGAGAAAGAAAACGTGAATAATACTAACAGTGAATATATGTGTGTATGTGCTTAGATATAAATGTCTTCTCTCTAGCCTCTTTTGATTAAATTTGAGATTATTCTCTCAGTCCATTATCAAACACAATATATCGGAGAAAAGAGAAAGTCACCAGGAATGCTCCAGAGCAGATGGACTAATGTAACACTCCAGCATCACTAGATCATCTCAAGATTTGGAGACTGTACACACAAAACCGTCACATGGGCCCCATTACCATCCATATTCAGCGCTTTTAGAATTGCACGGTTGTTTGTCTTTATAGATTTCCAGGGCTAAATCTATTCCATCTTTGCTTTTCTCGTGAAAAACGAGTCGCTTTTGATGTCATCAATCAACAATTCCACCTCTGACCCTCTTCAAAGGTCATTTGATATTTACAAAGGAATACTTCTTGTCTAATAACCCGCATCATTAAAAAAGGCTCACCCTGATGGCACATGCACTGAGAAAGTTGGCGTCTTAATTGCAATCATCAAATCTTGCCTTTTAAAACACCATCAGTATTTGTGCACTCTCTTTCTCTTTGTGCACTCCGCATTTAAATACTAAAGATGAGCACTACCTGAAGCAGAAGGGAAACGTCACCTTTGGCCTAACGAGGAGGGAAGACAGTCACAAGCATGCAAGGGGAGAAAGTGACTCATGTGGATGAGAGACCAGGAGAGAAAAGAGAAGGAAAGAGTCAGTTTTCACAAGGCAGAGGGAGGCTGTGGCGAGTTTAGGCCTGGTTTTGGAAACACTATAAAGACAAAGAGCCGTGCAACCCTAAAAATGCCTGTCTGTGACACGCACACTAAAGATTTTACACACACTCATGCATTTAGCAGATGCTGAAACCTTGTGGTCTGTGCAAGTGTGGAAGTGCAAAGCATCTAATGTCTGATAGAGGTCACAAGGGTGAGTGCTCATTGCTGATCTGAAGAGATTTTCTCACATTTTAAAACCTTAAAGACACAAACTTGAGCAAAAACTCTGGATTCTGGTATGTGTTAAACGGCTGAACTTTGACTTGGTTCATCTTATGAGGCAAAGTAAGTCTGGCTGTGTCTATTGGCAAAACAAATGACCTTGTAAGAACCCTGTCAAATACCTCTGACAACCTGGAATTGGGAGAGTTCAGTTGAACTAGCTACACTGTAATAGTTTTTCATTTCATAACAAATATAAAATCACTGAACTGTTGAGCAATAAGCCACCACTGACAGCATTTGCAGACAGCTTTTTTTTCTCATATTTCCTGCATGGATTTTGGGGGGGAAATTGTGGAATTCGTTGGAAAAACGTTTTGTAAAGTAACACACTGTAGGTTCAATTTGCTATATTTAACAATGAACAACTTTTTTTTTTTTTTTTTTTTACAGCATTTATTAATCTAGGTCAATGTTAGCTTATCAACATATTTATAAATGAACATTAACCTAGATAAATTTTTAACCTAGAATAATATATTAATTTAGTCACAATGTCACAGTGTTTTTGAACAAATCGGTTGACTTATTCAGGCATGAAACAAGTAACTGTCTTAACGAACAAGTCACTGAGTCATTCAGTCAACTGATTTGTAAAAAAAAACAAAAAACAGATTCATTCAGGGATTAAACAAATGACTGTTATTATAAATGAATCACTGAATAATTCAGTCAACCGATTGTTTCAAAAACACTCATTCATTCAGGAACAAAACACCTCTACTTTTTAATTGCTCTGAAATGCTCGACATTGGATTGTGCTGTGGCTTTGTTTGAAACAATTTTTACAAACTGAGCAAAAACTGACAGACTAACTAACAATATTGTGTCTATAAAGTAAGTAACTTAATATAAAATTATTGGTTATTGATCAGGGGCTGTATTCACAATACATTTTATCTTACCACTAAGAGTTCTCCTAAATAGCAGTAAAAGTTCTTAGCTAAGAGTTTTCTCTTAAAACTTATTCACAAAGCTGCTGAGACTTATTAAGAAATAGAAATAAGTCTTAAAGGATTAGTTCACTTTAGAATTAAAATGTCCTGATGATTTACTCAACCCCATGTCATCCAAGATGTTTATGTCTTTCCTCAAAAAACAATTTGGACAGTTTTATTCTCCATCATTCAATACATTTTGCGAGCCTGAGCCCGAAACACTGAGTCCATTCGGGCCGGGCTCAGGCCAATGTTTTTTTTTTTTTTACAGATCGGGCTCGGGCTTCTCTCCTTTCATTGTGCCCATATATACGTGCAACGCTCACATAGTCTACTGTATGAAATACAGGCAGATAGCTGAGTATCTCTTAAGCAATCCAACGGGCAAACTACCGCAAATAAAACTGAAAATAAGTCACAGATGCTCAAAACACAATCATCTTCATTAAAAGTAATGAGAATAAATTATCTTACCAGTGCTCTCTCCTATTGAAATTAGCTGATAACAAATAAAATACAGCTCATATGTTACTTTGAGAATACGTATCGTGTGTGTAGTCTCGTGGAATATATACGCCGTACAAAGAGTACAAAGCATATTATTTACACGCCATAAAGTGTGTATAATATGCATGCCAAAACTCATTTTGGCGTATATATTCCACAAGATTAAACACACAAACTATTGATACACATTCTCACATGATCGTGTTGGAGCACCAGCGCCATTGCAAGCAGCAGAGCAGCCTGCCTCAGCTTGTCAAAAATGCCTTTTTACTGTTGTGGTGATAATATGATAAATGTTTAAACTAACATTGTGATATGCTTAAAGTGTTTCATATCTATGGATTTTATTGTAGGCAAGTCAAGTGTTGATTTGAGAGGCTAAATTGATCAAACATGTGGTTAACTCACTGTCAGCCACTAGCCGCTTGGTCATCGCTTTAAAAAACAAAAACTTTAATTTAACAAACAAAAAAAATGCTCCAAACATTTTTCTTAATTAACTTAATAAAGAAACAAAACGAAATATAAGTAGGGCCGGGCTAGGGCCTAGATTTGAGGCCCGTGCAGGGCTCTAAACTGTGGGAACGTTTTCACACATCGCAAAATACTTACCAATACGTACATATCACTGCAGTTTCAATGTGAAATGTCCACTAAGTGGCGCTAAAAGTGTGTTCTTTTTTTCTTTTCTTTTTTGCCGGAACAAATAAACGTGAATATGGTACGTTTTTATGACATTGGTTTTTATATGAATCACCGCAGTTCTGATTTGAAATTTTTATGGTGAATGGTGCTAAAAGTGTAATGCTCCATTACGTTTTAAAATAACGTAGCACCAACACTACACCTAAACCTACCTGATAGTGTTAACAAAAGCAAATGTGACATAAAAAGTATCCATAATCGACCTCCGTGAAGTTGGCACCCCATAAAGCGAAATAATCCCCAAAACTATGTCATTCGTTTGTGCTACGTTTGTGCTGATTTGTGCCACAAAAACGAACGTTTGTGCTGGTTTGGTGTTTGAGATATTAAGCATTATTTTTTTGGTCGTGTGACGTCATTCTCCACCCCATGTCGTTCAAATCGCTTCAAACCGGTGCCATTCGTTTGTGCTCGATTTGTGCTGGTTTGTGCCGTTAAAACAAACACTGTAACTGTTTTCCTTCCACAGATATAACAAATTTAATTCGGGAGCTGTGACGTCATTCTCCACCCCACTTCGTCTAAATTGCACGAAACTGGTGTCGTTCGTTTGTGCTCGATTTGTGAGGGGTTTGTGCCGTTAAAACAAACACTGTATCTAAGACCTCTTCTTAAATATAGCCTAACGAAAAAATGTTTTATGTTATGTAACTCTCCATGCCATATTGCTACAACCCGGTATTGTTCGTTTGTGCTCGATTTGTGCCGGTTTGTGCCATTAAAAGAATCCCTGTAATTGATTACCTTTTTAAAAAAAAAAATAAAAAAAATAATGAAAAACCCAATCTCCACCCCATGTAATCTAAATCGCTTCAAAACTGGCATATTCGTTTTTGCTCTATTTGTGCAGGTTTCTGCCATTAAAAGAATAACTTAAAATAACAACAATAATAATGATAATAATAATAGGCCTAAAAAATTAAAAAAAATCTCCTCCCCGTCATCTTAAATCGTTCCAAAATGGTGCAGTTCGTTTGTCCCTGTTTGTGCCATTAAATAATACTAAGACCCCTTCTTAAATGGACTAAATTTGTGCCAGATATTGTCACAACCACTTAGGCCTACATGTTACCTGCCTACTTCTGGAACCAGGCGTGTTCTATGCTGTGCTATAGCACTGGGACAGATATTTGAATAAATAATAATAATAAAATACTATACAATTGCATGGTAAATTTTCAAATACATGTTTAACGTGTTTCTGCGCCCTTCAAAAACGTTAAACAATGCATAGGAAGGTCTGCATACGGAAAAGATGTATGCTCTGAGACTAAAAAAATCATGTGTGCAGGGTAATTTACAGGTTAATTTAAAATTTGTTTGACACTTCAGAGAAGTGTATTCTTTTATTAATTATTGTGCAATCAAGAAACTCACAGGAACGCGTGTATAACACGCGAAAGATAGTGCCAAAGATAAAACGCTGCAACTAACAGGCCCAGTGGAATCTTGTGGAACTGCTTATGCTCAGATTATTTCATCATCTAACTGCAATTTACCTTTCAAACAAACACAGACTTTAATCAATGTAAAGTAGCATATAGGCGAAGGCTATTTTCTTTAAATAAAACAATAATAATGAAGAAAAAAACAAAAAACAAATACACTGTACAAAGTGAATTGCAATTGTTACATTAAATAGAACAAGTTAACGGATAAAATTAGTGTTGTTTATAAATTAATTCATATAGGTTGATTTTGAGTCCTTGTTTTTCCCTTCTTGACTGGAACCAGTTAATTAGGCCAAGGTGTTTAGATTAGACTACTTGATGTTTAGATGTTTAGATTGACTGTTATTTCGATAATATTCAGGCTGCAAATCAAGTTTGCAATGCTAAAATATCGTGTGTGTGTGTGTGTGTGTGTGTGTGTGTGTGTGTGTGTGTGTGTGTGTGTGTGTGTGTGTGCAGGGCCGGTTCTAGACATTTGGAGGCCCTAGGCATAATTTATGTTGGAGGCCCCTGACTCTTCTCCCCTCTTTAATATTGTAATAATTTTACCGTTACTCTCCAAATTAATGTAGAAACAACTTAAAGCAACAGCTTAAAAAAAAATGTATCTGTGGCCTGGCCCAAATAAATGTATCCATATATTTCCTACCTTTTAGACAGGTAGGAAATGTATAGTAATTGAATAAATTTATCAAACACTTTATGCAGTCTTCACTGCATAAATTCTAAATTAAACATAAGCCTTATTAAAGCAATTGTCTCTGTTGGCTTTGTTCTTTGATGAACATTAATGACAGACATCACAGTAACTGGTTTATTAGGCTGCTGTCACTTTAAGAGCTCCCGCTGATGTGACGCGCATCTCATTTTCTCACAACTCTTTAAGTTCATTTAAGACGTTATTTAACTCTTTTAAGACTACTCTAATGAGGATACTTGACAAAACAGGCATAATTCTGTGTGTTATTGTTTGTTCAAGAGTGAAAGGGAACTTGATATTGCTGCGCATTTCTGTCTTTTCTTTTCTGTGAGTCTTGTGTGTCAAATGCAGTGCACGTTATTAAAAAAGTAATTAGTTATAGTTATTAGTTACTTCTCACAAATAGTAAATGAGTTAATAACCGAGTTACATTATTATAAAAGGAACTGATTACCAGGGAAAGTAACTATTGTTTTTTACTTTTAAAAAAATGCCCCCAATATTGAATATGTTAAATAAATGAAATGGACATGCAATTTCTCTGTACTGTATACGTGTTGGTAGCCATTAAATACGTATTTAGTTTAATATTTATGTTTAAATAGGCCTATTATAATGTTATTTTTAAATTGAATCTATTTGATTATGAAAAGTGAACAGCATGAGTAAGATGCATCATGCGCAATATATCGGGACACATGGAATGGGTCAGACATGATTTTAAACACTTCATTAAGTTTTGTTTTGTAGAAAGCCTTTCTTTAAAGTGAATTTCGTTTTGTAAAAATTGTATCTTAATTTTAATCAATCAATCTGGATTTAATAAATAAGAAGCAAATATAGCAGGCAATATAATAATGACATGGAGGTGCCGGCGCGATCACTGGCGCGTGAACTGGCGCGTCTTATAAATTAACCGAAACTCAGCGGCTGCTTGCCTCACAGACATGAGAAATATATAGAAAGCTTGAAATGTCTACTTTTAAACGAAATAATTCAAAACGAAAAGAAATAGGCTCTCTGATGATCATCCGAATGAAATGTGCATTCTCTCTCTAAGCGCGTCCACGGAGATGATGAGAGTCAGTAATGTCAACTTCATCTTCGCAGCCGACACTGATTCAGAAAACATTAGTTTATTAATAAACAATTAAAATGTCTCCTTGCTGTTTTTGTCACTTTCATAATCATTACTTTTGCAGGCTTTTAATGGCAAGCTTTATTTAGCATTTTGCTTCGCAACACCCACAGGATGTGTTCGTTTTGGCGAGTCCATCAGACCCACTCTGACTATGGTTAAGATAAACATCGTCACTATTTTTAGTTAATTAATAAATATTGAAATAAATTGTAGATAGGACATTTGTACATTTTATTTTTTTTTATTATTTTTTATTATTATTATTTTTTTATTTTTTTATTTATTTTATTTTTTTGTCCGTTCTGTCTGGGCCCCATCCCGCCAATCGGGCCCTAGGCACGTGCCTAGTTTGCCTTTGCGTTAATCCGGCTCTGTGTGTGTGTGTTTGTGTGTAAAGACATTATTTTTTAATTATTTTACTTGAAAAAAACAAAAACAAAGACAAATAACTTGTTTTATTAAGAAACTGAAAAATTAGTTGAGTTTTTTTGTATTTTTGGTTTAAGGGAAAAACTTAAATTAGTTTATGCTTTAAAATTTGTTTCGAATGTGTGGACGGCCCCTAAAATACTCATTTTGGCTTTGTCTAAAACAACATTGAGGAAATTTTTATTTATTTGTATTTATTTTATTATTAAAAGGCCTAAGAAAAACCTCCATGATACAACATGTTTCACTCACTATTACAAGAAGATTTTTTTATTTTTATTTTTTATAAATAATAGCATAATTTATTGCTTCATTGGAAAAACCCAAAATATCAGAAAACAATGGAAGGGATCGCGCCGGCGCCTCCGTGGACAAGAGAAGTGTGTTGTTGTGCTCTGCATGAGACAGCTACAGTGGCAAGAAATATATGAAACAACCAAATAGAAAAATTGTAACTAATATGCAGAGCAATAGCCTACACCAGATGAACTGCGTGATGGGACATGCAAGACATGCTGAGTTGAACGGCGTTTCAGGGCCACTCATGCGAAACAAATAGGCTATTAAAGAATAATCACATACCCATGAATAAAATTACGATTTGTGATTTGTGTATGATGATTTGTGTACCGGGAGGCTATTTTCTATGATGATTCCATATTTCTTTGAAATATGAAACTGTTATACTTGTTTTTGTTTGTTTGTATGTTTGTTTTTACATATTATGAGAGAAAAGAGTCCGATGTTTTTTATTCAATCTTTTTTCGTTTTTGGCTAAATATTTTACAAGTGTAAAGTTATCAGGCTAAAAGTAAACATTTATTTAACCTTTTACTTGAAGACTTAAAGTAGGTTATTTAGGCTATTAAGCTTTTCTGATTCTTCATTCAGGCTAGTGAGTTCATGCCTATAATTTAATGTCTTACATTTTAAAAACCGAAGCAGCACAAACGAAAATTTCGCCGGCACAAACCAGCACAAACAAATGAGACTATTTTGGACAAATTTGGAGCATGTGGGGGGGCTGGGTGACCTGAAAATGACCTATAGCCTATATATATATTTTTTTATATATATATTTTAAAAACCAAAGCAGCACAAACGAAACTTTTTACCGGCACAAACGATTTTGAGCGAATTTGGAGCATGTGGGGGGCACCGGTTTTAAGCAAACTGAATGTAAAAACATTTTTCGTTAGGCCTACTTTATATTTAAGATTTGCCTGTCATTGTTGCTTTTTTTAACGGCACAAACTGAGCACAAACGAACAGCACCATTTTGTAACGATTTAAGAAGACATGGGGTGGAAATTATTTGGTTTTTATTTATTTTTTTTTTTTTAAGTCAAAAAGTCATCATTTAGGGATTCTTTTAACGGCACAAACCGGCACAAATCGAGCACAAACGAACAATACCGGGTTGGAGCAATTTGGATGGCATGGGGGTGAGTTACACTGTTCATAAAACATTTTTTCGTTATATTTAAGAAGAGGTCTTAGATACAGTGTTTGTTTTAACGGCACAAACCAGCACAAATGGAGCACAAACGAACGACACCAGTTTCGTGCGATTTAGAGGAAGTGGGGTGGAGAATGACGTCACAGCTCCCGAATTAAATTTGTTATATCTGTGGAAGGAAAACAGTTACAGTGTTTGTTTCAACGGCACAAACCAGCACAAATCGAGCACAAACGAATGGCACCGGTTTGAAGCAATTTGAACGACATGGGGTGGAGAATGACGTCACACGACCAAAAATTAATGCTTAATATCTCAAACACCAAACCAGCACAAACGTTCGTTTTTGCGGCACAAATCAGCACAAACGTAGCACAAACGAATGACATAGTTTTGGGGATTATTTCGCTTTATGGGGTGCCAACTTCACGGAGGTCCATAATCGTGCTGTTTTAGCTTGTTTTGATCTCTCATCTTTGAGCTCTTTTACCGTGACTCGTTTTCCCCCGGATTCATTCCCAAGGCTTCCGCATCCTAAGTACAACTCCGCATCAGCTGAGCTACCGAGCAAGCTTGTTATGTCAGAAAAGCGAAACATATGGAGCTGGTCAAGCGATGCAAAGGCCAAAATATATTCGTTAAAGGTCCCGTTCTTCGTGATCCCATGTTTCAAACTTTAGTTAGTGTGTAATGTTGTTGTTAGAGTATAAATAAAATCTGTAAAATTTTAAAGCTCAAAGTTCAATGCCAAGTGAGATATTTTATTAACAGAAGTCGCCTACATCGAACGGCCAGTTTGGACTACATCCCTCTACTTCCTTCTTTAATGATGTCACTAAAACAGTTTTTTGACTAACCTTCGCCCACAGGAATACGCAAGAGTTGCGTTTGTAGAGTGTGTTTGTCGCCATGTCGTCGAAACGCTGTTATTTTCATCCCGCAGTCTAATCACCGGGTCTGATTCGAGCTCAAATTGATAGGGTAAAATGAAAGACATGTTTACAATAACACTGAGCGCGTGCATCTCCACGTTATGGTAAGAGGCGTGACCTTTCCGGGCAAGGTTCGCTAAGCTGCTGTCGAATCACAACACAGGAACCGCTGGCACAATCAGAACTCGTTACGTATTTCTGAAGGAGGGACTTCATAGAACAAGGAAGTCATCAGCCCGTTTTTATGACAGTGGAAACAGCGGTATACAGATAAGTAAATTATGTGAAAAATATATTTATTTTTTTTACACGCGAAACATGAACACATGTTATATTGCACACCATAAACACAATCAAAGCTTCAAAAAACCACGAAAAACGGGACCTTTAACAAATTGTGCACTTTGGTAAAAAGTGTTTTGAAGTCATAACATAATATTGTGCAAGGAGACATGAAAACAAGTCTTTATTAATCCATAATCTGACCCTGTAATTGTAACTGTGTATGAAAACGATTAAAAGCGCTTGCTGTTTTTATTGCCTCTAGTGTTTATTTCTGTTGGAAACTGCAGTGATATGTATGTACATATTGGTAAGTATTTTTGCGACTCATGAAAACGTTCCCACAGGTACGTCTTTCCATGAGACCAGGTTGCATTTTGTCTGTACATAAATGAGCCTTTATGTTATGTCATCACAGATTAAAATCTATAAATAAAAATATTTATTGCATTTATGAAGAAAAGGTTAAGCACCCAAGGCTCTATCGCCTATTGCCTCAGTGGTGTACAGTGTCTTTGGGTGGATTGCTGAGGCGGATTGCTGGCAACAACCATTTTAGGATTATTTGTGATTTAGTCTTAGTGACTTAGGAGTCATCTTGACTAACTTTTCACAGATTTAGGAGCTAGTTTTAGCGCTAAAATGCTTTGTGAAATACTCTTAAGGTGATGATACACAGGGCAACTTTTTGAGCAATGTTGCCAAACTATGCTACTTGGGCACTTTCCCATTCAGAATGCCCAAGTAGCATAGTTTGGCAACATTGCTCAAAAAGTTGCCCTGTGTATCATCACCTTTAGAGCAAACGTTTTTTTAGGGTCCTAAATTTAGGAATGACACGCCCATTATTTTTAAGAATTTCTCGTAAATCATCAAGTTAGGAGCTACTTTTAGCCTCAAGATGTTTGGTGAATACGGCTCCTGTTGTATAAAAGCAATAACACACTGGCAAACATGCTGTTGTTGAATAACTACTATATCTAGTCTTGTTCATGTGATACTGCTAGAATATTTATAAATAGTAAATATATGAAGAGTTTGGTTCCAAAACGCAATAACTCCATTTTGATTAATTTGAGTAAAAAGGTGTTTTCTTTACCAAGAAAGTGGCAAGATGAAAACCACTATTTTCTGTTTCAAACTTTCACATAGCATCTTTTGGTTATAAAAACATAAAAAATTCAAATCTACATTTTGATTTTAAAAAGTTTATTATAAAAACGTATTATTTTTTTCCCAAAATGCAATAAATCCATGACACTTTTTTTCAAAATGCAATTAATCCATCAATATAAAAGTTATTTTTCAAATTGAAAATACACAACAAAGTAAGTTGATTCATATACATGACAGAGTCTCAACTTTGCCAATATTTATCTTATATACAGGCATTTTACTAAAAATACATTCAGCCGTCGCTCCCAAAATGAATCTTGTTAAATTATTTGTCATTACCGATTAAAGAGTATCTGGCGCCACCGCACGGTTAAATAAACACATTTGCCGAGTACATTGGTATTAAAAACGGCTTTTAAAAAAGCCTTCAATGTTTACAGTGGGTGGAATGGAGCGCTGTGATCGGTTGAGCGGATATATCGCGTTCTGCAGAGAAGGGAGACTGGCGTTTGTCGCGTTTTGGAAAGAAAGGGAGAAAACATGACAGAATAACACGACGGATATCGCATTTTGCGCAAAATTAATAAATGACTTTTCAATACCGACCAGATACAATACTGATTTTGGTGGAAACTAAATTTTTTGAAAATGGCGTTTATCGCGTTTTGGAACCAAACTCTTCATATACAAATAATAATAAATAAATATTATACACTATTTTTCATAAGTTTAGGGTCAATAAGATTTTAAGAAATGAGTACTTTTTTCAGCAAGAACACATGAAATTGATCAAAGGTGACAGACATTTATAACGTTACAAAATATTTCTATTTGAAATAAATTATTTTCTTTTGAACTTTCTATTCATCAAACAATTCTGAAAAAAAAAATTAGCATGGTTTCATGTAATATAGTAATAAAATTAGTAATATGGTAATAACTGCTGAAAATTCAGCATTGTGATCACAGTAAAAAATTACATTTACAAATACAGGTAAGTAGAAAGCAGTTATTTTAATTTTCAATAATATTTCACAGTATGTTTTTACTGTATTTTTTTGGTCAAATAAATGCAGTCTTGGTCAGCATAAGAGTCTTCTTTTAAAAACATTAAAAAACATTTGACGGCAGTGTATTGTTAATTAGTTTACGCTTGTTAATTATTAGTTTTAAATTAATGTTAATTTACATATACAATGAATTTTAATATATGTATATTGTATTTATTATATTAACATAATAAATGCAATTAATTAACATTTATAGCATTTATTAATCTAGGTTAAAGTACTGTTCATTGTTATTTCAAGATCATTTGACTGCAGTGCTACTCAAGACAGAGTAAGGTTTTTTTATGTATTTATTTATTTATTTATTTTTTGCCTCAGCAGTCAAATGACATTCAAACAGACGTCCTCATGTTCTCATTGTTGATCAAGGTCAGCACGACTCTGTTCGGCTCAGAGCTCCATCACACAAAGTCAGGTTGTCGAGGCACAGTCTCACAGCTGTTTTGAATTGGTTACAAAGCGAATTTCTATCCAAAGTGAACTATACCAATTCCCCCTAGAACAACCTGGAGTTAAGTGCCTTGCTAAAGGGCACAACAGCGATAGGGCTCTCTCAGCATTGCTCTGGTTCAGAGGTTCCCCCTACCTGGAATTCAACTCGCGACTTATGCATTACCAGCCCAGAAGCTACTAACCTCTGCCATTTCACAGCATTTCCTCATCCATGTCAGAGACACTCTACACACAAAAAATTACCTGGTATGTGTATGTGTGTACTAGTGTAACTATGTGAGTGTTTATGTATGTGGGAGGCTGCTCACGCTGAGGTAAATGGAGTGTGAAGACTTTTCCTTCCCAGACATTCATGTCTGTCTCTATGAGATCTGATTACTCAGCTGCAATAGTTAAAAACACACATGCATACACACACCCTTGTAAACAGGAAGTCGGGTTGAGTTGTGGTGTCAGGGTGGATCTGTGGAATCCAGGACACATGCATGTTTTTTTTTTTTTTGCATCCAGACCTCACACATACACACAGGACACCCTTGGAGTTTTTCCACTTCATTTTAAAAGTGGTCTGTTTAATCTGGTGGTCCATTGCTTCAAAACTGAGGCCCATCATTTCCAGCTAAACAGACTGAACACATCCCATTGGAAAGACAGGAAGCATTCTACTGGAATCTCCCTGAAAAAATTAAGTCAAAACATTTACTAACTCAGAGACTAACGTGTCCGTTCCACTCCCAAAAATCTCTCAACTTCAGGAATTTTGCATTTACACAATGGCAATACATCTTTACGAAATTAAAACATTTATTCTGCTGGGTCAATCTCCAGCTGTTTGAGCGGAGGACTGTTTGAGAATTTTGCACTGGGGATCAGCTTGAACACTTTAGTGCAGGCAAATATTATATATGTAATAATGAATATTGATTATTACTATAATATTGATTCAATATATATATATATATATATATATATATATTTTTTTTTTTTTTTTTTTTTTTTGTATTATACTTTTAGTCTTGTCCTCCAATAGTGCTGGGGATTTTTCAATGGTTCTTTCCGCAAGTTACACTTTTACGCCAGTAGGTGGCGACAAGTAAGCCAGTGAATGGTTCTGCCAAACAATTTGCTCAGGTACACAGATTCATTCAGGAATGAAACAACTGACTGTCTTTATGAATCAGTCATTGAATCAACCTATTCATTCAAAAACACATTCATTTAGGAACAAAAGATTGTGGCTGTCTCTTGAACAATTCAGCCAAAGGCTTAATTTAAAAAAACACTGATTGTTTCAGAAACAAAACAAATAACTGTCTTTATGAGTGAGGTATTGAATAATTTAGTAAACCAAAGTGAATAATTCAACACCACTACTGTGTGTTGCCCAAAATAGCCTAACATTTGATTCTGCTGTGGCTTAGTTTAAAGCTATTTTTCTATGGAAGTAAAAGCTGGCAAACTAACTGAAAATATTGTGTATAATGTAACTTACTTAATATTAACTTCTTGTTTATTGAACTGTTGTATAAAAACAATATCACACTTACCGTCATGCTATTTTTGTCTGAATATTAGTTCCATATTATTGTTTGTGTTATATATTTATTTACATAAAATTCCCCAAAGTCTGTTGCACTTTTCTATATTTCTAATGTTTAGAAATATGTTCTCGCTATGTTTAATTGTAAAGACCTTGCATTACACACTAAATATAAGTTGATTTGGTTAAAAAGCAACTGACAAAAATTCACAGAATAATCTGAACCATTTGCGGCAGCAACACATCCCACAACATTTTAATTTATGTATTAGGATACTGGATAAAACAGCATGTATGGAAGAGATTTGTGCAGAATTAATTTATAGACTGTTTTAGAGTAAAAGGGTTTATTTTTACAGAAATTTCAGGGTACAGACTGAACCATACTGTGAGGGATTCCATGTCAACTGTAAACCCTCAGAAACCTGTTATAATACAGATCAATGTACTGAGGTAGAGAGAAGGAGAAAGAGAGAGAGAGCAGGAGAAACAAATAGGACAGTTTGTTGCATTTTGTAGGTGAGACAAACACTATGGGGACACAAAAAAAAATATGGAGTCAGCACAAACCACACACACACACGTGCGCACACACAGACCAGCAGACAGAATTGGGGCGAGAAAAAGGAGGAGGCAGCAAGCAGAACCGATAGGAGAAATGTCCTTATGACGGAGGACACCCATTCTGAGCAAAGTGTTCATTTCACCTCAGCAAATTAAAGTTGCCACACTTATCAAATTAAACCGATAACGCAACAGACCACATCAATAAATGAGTCTGCTTTCAATATTTTTAAACTATCTCTAAGGCTTTTATTTGGGTAAGATCTTCATTAATCTAAACTCTGGACCAGATTTGAGTCTCTCACTGTCACACACAGACACACGCGCGCACACACACACAGACACACAGTGTCCATTTGTCTGGATTATAACACTGCTGACACTCGGTTGTTTAATGCAGGCCTATGGTCTGTGTTCTTGCTATTGACAGTGAACTCATGATTGGTGTTTATTTGCAGTTGGAGTACAGCTCTGTAGTCTGCAAACTGTCTACTGTACTATGCACACATACCACCATTAGACCTTCAACTGTGTTCCAGAGAAGAAGAAAAGACATACAGGTTTGGAATGACATGAGGGTGAGGAAATGATGACAGAATTTTTATTTTTGGGTAAACTATCCCTTTAATATGTGGTAAATTTGCTGAAAAATAAACAATTTGCACACAAAACTGATTTACTATAAAAGTAAATATATGAGACTACACAATTTCTGCAGTTTGTCAAAATTTGCCATCTCAAGTTTAATTCAGCAAGCCAACAAGCCACAAGTTAATATGCTCATTTGCACTTGAGGGATTCCAGGGTCCATGAAGGAGTAATTTGATTCACAGATGAAGTTTAACTCAAGATAAATGTAATTAATCAGCAGATTAAACACAGTTAGCCCAATACTAATATGGTTTAGCCAGGACTAGGTTTAATCTACATCCAGGAAACCTCCAAACCTGAATTAATGGAGTCTTGGAGCCAGTTGGTGTTATTAGCATGACAGGGGATTAGCATGACGATATGTGAGCTGGCATGCTAATGCTGTAGTGACAGGCTATGGTCAGTTAGCATTAGCTAGTACTAATGATACCTCACTGATGTGTGAAATGCAATTATATCGCAACCGCATAATTTGCAATTTTACTCCATATGGTACATAACACTTGTGTTCATGTGTTTTAAGCAGGTATACTTATTTTACTGCGGCGCAACAAGCATGTGTGTTTCATCTGGACTCTGAACTGGGACAAGCTCTCTCTGTCCCACAATGCATGATTGATTTATACCCTGAAGTGTTTGGGAGCCTGGTCAACAAACCATATGTCCTACGCAAATGCAACAAATCTTAGCCCAAATTAAAGTAATTCTTGATCAAAAACATAAAGCCCATAAGTATTTTGGACAAAACAATTCTTCGCCCTAATGAATCTTTTGGCAAACAGGACCTGACCCCGAAAAAAACTGGTCACAAGTAATCAAGGTCCATATTTGGATCCATCTTGATTTTATATCATGTTATAGTAACTTTAGCCCTTCACAGAGCCTGGTCTAAATGAATATGGCCCTAGTGAAAGTACAGTTTGGATGGGATGCTGGTGTTCCCACCAGGATATTTAACTAGATTAACCAGTAAAGAATTCCTAATGCTGGGTTAAAAACAACCCAATTTGGGTTATTTGGCAACCCAGCGCTGGGTAAATATTGGACAGAACACATGCTGGGTTATTTTTACCCAGCTTGCTGGGTTTTATACAATAACCCATTTGTTGGGTCAGTCGATTTAATATTGTTTTTTACTATAGTCAGTGGTGCACACAGCAACATCTTTGTTACAAATGACAGCGATGTCACGTAGTGTTTCAGCCCTAGTCGCGCATTCGTTTGACGACCGTGAAACTTGTTTGTTTGCTTTGAGTGTAGATCTGGTATATGCTGCGTTTGTAGAGGGCTAGCATTCGCAGACTGGTGTACATGTAAAGGTAAAAAAGGTCAAATATGAGACAACAGATGTTTTAATAATTTGATAGGAATATTTCCAGCAATCCTTGTTCCTCGCGTCTCTCCAACCATTTCCTCCTCCATATTCTTCTTTTCTTTTTCTTGTTTTCGCTGCAAATCAGCGCACAGGCAATTCGTATTGCAAGCTTCTTGTGGCCTACCATTTTTAATAATAATCCCAGTCTCACGTGAGAACTTCGGTCTTGCACGCTTGATATTGCGTTTCCTTGTCACATCTCCCGTGTGTTTGGTTGTGAAACGTAGTTTGCGTGCCAGACAGTGTTGTCTGTGATTCTTGCTATTGTAAAGTCATGCAGTGTGAAACCTTCTGTCGCCGATCCATCGTGCAGTATGAACACAGCAGCGACTGAATGCTGGCCAAGATAGTCATGCAGTGTGAAAAGAACAGTGACCCGACTACTTTGAAAATCCTGCAGTCTGAACTCGGCTTTACCCAGTGCTGGGTAGGTATGTGAGGTGGTTCATTGACATTAAAAATGACCAGCAGCTGAGATACAGAAAAACTACCCAACACCTGGGTCAAAATATTTAAAAAATAACCCAATAAAATTACTCAGCAGGCTGAACCAGCATTTAAGTAAAAAAATAACCCAACATTTTCAAAATGACCCAGCACATGTGTAAAAATAATAAAAACAACCCAATAAAATTACCCAGCATTTGGGTTAAAAAACAACAACAACCCAACATTTTTTAGAGTGTAGGTCAACCAGTATCACCAGACACCAGACTAGACAACCTACATTTATTAATCTATGCTGCTGTTCAAAAGGTTATGGTCAGTTAGATTTTTTTTTTAAAGCAGTTAATACTTTTATTCAATTGGTCAAATGTGACAGCAAAAACTTTTACATTGTTACAAACAGTTTCTATTTCAAATAAATTGTTCTTTTCAACTTTGACTGGTCAGATGGCCAAGTCTGTTGTGTCTGGTCTACTGCTTACAGCATGTGTAGGAAACGAAAAGCCTATTATCATATCTGAATTCATAATATCTGGCTTCCTCAGCACTTGATACCTCATCCTTTGGAAGTGCTTGTAAAGTGGATTTGCAGTGCTGAACACTACAACACAAACCAAACTCTTCCAGGCCTCAGCTACAACTACAGTTGTTTGAGAGCGGGTCAAAGTAGATGTCGTTAATGGGCAGCCAATTAAGTTAATTTATGTTAATGTTCTTAATAAATGTTAATTTATAAATATAGGCTACTATTGTTCATTAAATTATGATTGTTCATAATACACTGGGTTAAAACAACCCAATCGCTGGGTTTGTCCATTTTCAACCGAACTTGGGTTGTTTTTAACCCAGCATTTTTGGAGTGGAGATTAATAGAGAAAATACTGTAAAAATATTGTTCATTGTTGGATTATAAAACGTAATGCATTTACTAATGTTAAAGAATTATGCACTTACAAACAGTCAAACTGAGAAATGTAATCACAATTAATGTCTGAGTATAAAACTAATTTTGGATTCTGAACAAAGACATGTCCTCTGTGTCTCTTTCATTGAGAAACAAGGTCTCTGTCTGTGTGGGTGTTTTTGGGAGGACTGCAGCCTGTTGAAAGCAGCTGGTGGTTAGGCTACCCTTGGCCCAGAGCCCGAACCGCATTGAATGACACATATACATACATTCACACACACATACACACTCTGCATTCCATCACTGATCATCTCTGCACACACATGCAAAATATCCTCCAGACACACTCACCAGAGCCTTAACCCAGCACCTGGCCTGCTATGTGTGCGTGTGTGTGTGTGTGTTTGGTCTTGGCCATTTGCAGAGACCTTAAATGTGAACACTGCACATGTCTTCTATTTTATAACAGTCTGTGTATACTTGCCATGATTTCGTCCTGTTTTGAGAAGTTTGAGCTAAAACAGAAGAGATCTGGTGGGGTCCATCATGTATTCAGACACCAACCATACTACCTGTTCATATGCACATCTTTTCTAATTGAAATTCGAGCAGTTTGATGAAAATGATTCCTTAAAAGTGCTTAGTAAAAGTTTACACTGTGCCTTGTGCTGCTCCTCCCTTTCCAGCACCTCCAGCCCATCAGGATCACTCCATCAGCAAGCCACTTACAGCTCATTTTCCATCCATCCAAGCGTATTTTTCTTCCCCTCCCTATATTTATGTATTTCATCCCTCAAACCATCTCTCCCTCACTCGCCTTCTATTATGCTCCTGTGTTGTTCTGATAGTGCTCTATTCTTCCACTTTTTCCATCTTTTTCTGTCTTTTACTCTTATTACATTGCCAGTAGCTGAAGATGATGTTTGCAGGCTTGTGATCTTGACCCTAATATGCTAAATGTCTGTGCCTGCGGGGTCTGTCTCGTATCTCCCTTTTGCTTTTGGAGAGAAGGCAGAATCGAGATCTCAGCTAAAGCACATATCCAGATTACAAACACATAATGTTCCATTTAAGCCAGAGAGGTTAGCACATCAGATCCTTGGAGATAAAAGATGTGGACTAAAAAAAAAAAAAAAAAAAATGTAGACAGAGAGCCATATTTGGTCACTTTATGCCTCATTTCCGTTTTTAACATCAGTTTGCTTTTATCTGAAATGACTATGCAAAAGCCTCCAACAGATGCCAATAAAAATATAAGAATCAGAATCAGAAATCATTTGCAGTTTAATTTCCATGCCAGAAATTTAGACCCTCAAAGATACAAATATATATACACATGATAATTCAGTTAATGCATGAATTAAATTTATCAATTAAAAATAACACATATAACATACTAGTGTTGTCACGGTACCAAAATTCCAGTAGTCGGTACCGATACCATGAAAATTTTACGGTTCTCGGTACCAATTTCGGTACCACAGTAAAATCTATTGGAACTATTTTACTATTTTATATAGCCTATTTTACAAACATTAAATATGATTTGGAGTGTGTGTGTTTGTGTATGTATATATAGGCTACCTCAAGGAAATAAATTTTGAAATATAAAAATAATAATAATAATAATAATAATTAAATGCTCAAACATCCATTGTGTACTGTTGAAAAAACCAGCATATGCTGGTAAGGTAGGTTTTGAAGCTGTATGCTGGTCAAATGCTGGTCCTAAACTGGTCCTGCTGGTCCATACTAGTCCTAAGCTGGTCCTGGACCAGCATAAACCAGCTCAAACCAGCATACCAGCTTCAAAACCTACTTTACCAGCATATGCTCGTTTTTTCAACAGGGGTAACAGACGTGCGTGTTTATTTTAGCTATTCCGTCAGAGAAACAACACACTACAGCCTGTAAAACTATGAAATAAATATCGGTAAATAATGGTAACCTAAATAATAAGAAAGTTAAATATAATTTTAAAAAGCATTCGTTTTTTATTTCCACACAAAGACGCGTCATATAGCCAAAGTCCTGTTATTACTTTGATATAGCCGCTTTGCGCTTTGAGAGGGATGTGGGACACGAGCAGGAAAGAGACCATTTCTCTTTAATAATATCTTGGTTATCTCCTGATGTTACAAACAACTGACACTTGTTGTAAATGGTCTGAAGAGTGTGTTTTATCCTCCGCAGGGGCAAGACATTCAGGCTATGTTTGATTTAGCGCTGCTAGAGAAAACTAATGTAAAAATCACTGGTGTGTGAAACGCGCTATACAAATAAACTTGACGCGCCTTATGAAGTCTAATAACAAGCACAAACTCTGTTAAATAGAAACTGACGTGCAAGCAAAAAGGTTTCTGTCCTACGGTGTTTTTTCTACTTTACCACAGTAAATAATGCGAATAGCCTATAATAGGCCTAAATGCGAACAAAAGAAACGTTATAATCCCCTGCGTGAGTGAAGATTTGGGAAAAGAAACAGATTCCATGTTCAGTGGAATAACTAATAGAATATTGTTAAATTCTCTGCTAATCAGGTGACCAGATCGCGATTCGGAAAACAGAATACGAAGCTTAAATGTATGGACTCACGCACCTCTCTTATTCGGCATTAACCAAAATGTTTCCATGGCTGCGATGTCACATTGTAAACAAAAGCTTTGTGCTTCACTCGTGTCATATTCAAGTAAATACTGGCACAGCCCTATCAGTGGGTACCGAATATACCCGGATTCTCGGTACTACCGCTACTACAGAAATGCTGGTATCGTCACATTTTCAAAATTTCAGTACCGACTTGGTACCGAAGTACCGGTACTTTTGACAACACTATAACATACAGTATATTGCACATGTAAACATGGTATTGCCCAATATACAATATTATCCTAAGTGGCTGTTGAATGCTCGAATCTGATTGGTTGACGAACGTTCTAAGGTGTGCAATTATTTTCAGGTAAACGCACAGCTTAAGTAGTTCTAGACAGTTCTTGACCACATTATAGTTCCATATCACTTCACCAAATGATTATTTCAAAGGTCCTTACAGCCTACTACAACGGCAAAAGAAACAAAACCCACAATGACACTGACCAAGCAAATAAATATAGTAAACACAGGATAAAAATGACAAATTATTGTCATGGTTTTTGCCACAAAACACGTTTTATTATGTCCTGAAAGCACATACCCTCTTTCTCCCATTCTCTCTCTCTCACTCAAACGCACACACATACAGTACGGACACACTCACACAGAAACATGTTGTCCGCACTGCTCTGACGAATTAATCAGTAAAATAGTTTAGCAACATAAAAGCCATATGACATTTCTCACCAGCGAGGTAATAACTGTGCGGTTCTTGAGGTAGATAAACTTACAGTTTCGCTATTAGTAGAGACACTGCTGCCGAACACTGTTGAGAGACGCACAGACTCAGGTAGGCTAATTCACATATACTTATTCTCTCTCTTAACTGCATTAATAACTGTATTAGTCTACTATCAATGGCTCAAGCCTTCGTTACTAGTTCTGAAATAACGTTTTAGAATTAGCAACGGAGGCTTCGGGATGAGATGCGTAAGAAATTAATCCCACACACAAGAGTGTTGTAAGGACAAATACCTGACAAATGTCTTGAAATACAACATCTGAACAGTGTCTTGAGGTGTGGTAACCGTAATATAAGCGGAAGACTTTATCTTCAGAAATCACCGAACCTTTCCAATTTAATAGAGGTATCAGTATCTGCGATATCTTGATAGTTACTTACTACTTAGTGTCAGAACACAATTGGTATCACCCATCCCTGAATTTTCATTGTCAGACATTTGTTTTCCTGTGATCTGATAAGTGTTTGTGCTTCTATGTTCTGCCTCAAGTAGTCAAAACACACAGACTGCAATAATGAATTTTGTAACAAACACTAATTGAGCATTTCAAACTTTTTTGAGGGTTGTTTGGAGCCTTGTGTAGGAGTTTGACATGAAAACAGAGTGATGAGGAGCAATACACAAGAGACATGTAAATTCTGATCTTTCCTACATCATTTCTTTAGAGAACTATATATACTTTGAAACACTGACAATGTGTCATTGTTAAGTTCTCTTTTTGAGCCATGCAAAAGACTCTGAAGCATGCTGATTTACAACGCTTCAGCGTTAAGATCCCACCACCGAATTCTATTCCAGAACCCGGCATGTTCTCACATTCTGCCGCACACCCCCACATCTCTAAAACCGTGAGCTTGTGAAAATCAATAACATGGAAAACACTGTCAAAAAAATCCAGACAACTCATAAAAGAAGACATCTTACAGAATGGAAAACAAACACAAACAGCTGTTCAGCAAGCATGCGCTCGTAAATATCACACGCCGGCCCCGGAGAAAAAGGGGGGCAGAGGAGCTTTAACCTAGTGATGACATCCACTCTTAGCTCTTCTTCTCCAAAAAAAACCCCAAAATCATTGCGCTTGTTAAAAAGAAATCAGACATTCAATATTGTGGTATTTTCATTGTGCTCTCTTTTTTTCTCTCTTGAACAAAAAAACACACACACAAACTTGGCTACGATCCAGACACACTATTACGGGAAATGGGAAGAGGAAACGGAGATCAATAGACTAATCAATGAGACAGTGTGACAGAAAAAAGAGATGTGTGTGGTGTGTGTAAGTGTGTGTGTGTGGGTGAGTGGAACACAAGAAGGGAGATTTAGAGGTGAAATCAACAAGCTTGTTAAAGTTGTATAGCTTTTAAAGGAACAAGCTGTTTCAGTCTAATAACAATCAAAATAAAGCTAAACAGAATTAAACAGGTGCACATCACCATAGTGTCAAAGAAAAATAGATAGCATTACCGCAACAATGAAGTTTGCTTGTTTAGGAATTTATTTTCAGAACAACAGAACTCAGAATACTGCTTAATTATCATCACAACTACTTTAAAATTGCATAAAAATCTAAAAAAATATATTAATGTAAAGTCTGAATAATGTTTGGAAAATACAGTAATGAATGTAGAATAATGAAGATTGTACCATTCATGTAGCATACATTTAAATGTACCAATTTAAAATTTAAAATGTACCATACATGTGCGAGGCTCCCAGTGGTACATGTGTGAGGTTAGTGGTACATGTGTGAGGTTAGTAAACAAGTTAGTACTAACAATAAACCAAGATGTCTTTGCAAATTTATATGAAGGATAGTGTAAAGGTGGATCAATCAGGTTATCCCAGGTAGCTAGCATGTTCTAATGTTGCTAGGAGAGACAATGACGCACAGGCTAAACATAGAACTCAGGTGTGCACACTGTCTGCCCTACCTGTCAGTGGTTACCATGGAAACACCTGGAGATAAATCACCTAACTTCCTGAGCTGAATGGGGTCACTATTTAGCCACTTTTGAAAGGACGTTAATGGGACAACCTCTGGTCCCTCTGGTGTTGTATGTTCTCCAGTCAACCTCATACCCGATGATGCAGCATTTCTTGTTCAATATGGGCAAAATTGCACTTTTCTACAGGAAATTTAAGACACGAAGAAGTCAAAAAGTCAAATCAGTGGTCTCCATGTGTACATAACACACTTGTATTTTCAGTTCGCTTCAGTCTCTCCCTTGTATTAGATAGATGAGACATGCACAAACTCAGAAGCATCTTTATTATATTATTTTATGTAATATTCTATAACTTCAAAATATATATTATCTGTTTGCAGCACTGACACACGAGGTGGAGCCGCCATGGGATCAAACTTTTTGGTACAGCACATCCCACAGATGTTCAATTAGATTGAGATCTGGGGAATTTGGAGGCCAGGGCAACACACTGATCTCTCCATCATTTTTCTCAAACCATTCCTGAACAATGTGTGCAGTGTGGCAGGGTGCATTATCCTGCTGAAAGAGGCCACTTCCACCAGGGAACACCATTGTCATGGTCTGAAACAATATTTAGGTAGGTGGCAAGTGTCAAATTTATGTCCACATGAATGGCCGGACCGAGGGTTTCCCAGCAGAACAGTTTCACTCTCCCTCCACCAGCTTGTGGTTGTCCCACAGTACATCCTGGTGCCATCACTTCCTCAGGTTAACGGCACACACGTACACAGCCGTCCATGTGATGAAAAAGAAAACAGGTCTCATCGAACCAGGTGACCTGCTCCAAGGTCCAGTTTATACACTCGCATGCCCATTGTTGGCACTTTCGGTGGTGGACAGGGGTCATCATAAGCACTCTGATTGGTCTGCGGCTACACAGCCCCATATGTGTTGTGACACACATTGTGCCACAGTAGACCTTCTGTTGGCTTGGACCAGACGGGATAGCCTTCATTGCCCTTGCACTTTGATGAACATTGTTCGCCCAACACCCTGTCGTCAGTTTGTGGTTTGTCCTTCCTCATACCACTGTTGGTAAATTCTCACCATTGCAGAATGGGAGCAACCCATAAGCATTTTCAGAGATACTGTGACCCAGTAACCTTGCCATAGTCGCTCAGATCTTTATTCCTGTTGATTTCTCCTGCATCCAACAAGTGTGCTTGTTGCAAGTAAGTGTGCTTATCATCTAATCTACCCAGACCTTAAAGGTGCTCTAAGTGATGTCACGCGTTTTTAGGCCAAAACATTTTTTGTCACATACAGCAAACATCTCCTCACTATCCGCTAGCTGCCTGTCCCCTGAACACACTGTAAAAAAACCCGCAGTCTCTGTAGTCACCACAAGCTCCGAAAACGGCAATAAAAACAAACTGGTGCAGCCTGGACCACAAAACATAATAAACACGCTCCAGCCAATAACCGACAAGAATGATTTTAAATGCGCGTTCATGACTGTTTCAGGAGGCACGGAGGGGAGGGGAGGAGGAGGAGGAGGAGGGAGGGTCTAGCTATCCTCTGTTTTGTTTGACAACACTTCGAACGTCAACAGAAAGTAACTCCGCCCAGGATCACTCAGAGCACCTTTAATATGTGGCCTTGTCAGGAGATGATCAACAATATGACCTGTGACTGGTCATATTGTTTTGGCTCATCATACAAGGGTTGGAAAATGAAACTGAAACACTGGCCAATATAGTGCCTGGTGACCTGGTGGCCAATCTTCACCTATTTTACATTCCATCAGTAAGAGCAGAGTTTGAAGGTTGAATTAGCAGAGCAATAGCACAGTTGAACATAAAATACTGCGATCCACACAACATAATAGGTGACACATAAGAGAGTTTAAAAAAGGACAAATTGTTGGTGCGTGTCTCGCTGGCTCATCTGTGATTAGGACAGCAAGTCTTTGTGGTGTATCGAGAGCTACGGTATCTAGGGCCCTATGAAATACGTTTTATTTTTTCCCAAATTCCGTTTTATTTTTTCCCAAATTCCGTTTTTTCCATTTTAATTTTTCTGGGTTCCGTTTTTTTCCGTTTTATTTATTTTTTGACTCCATTTTAATGGTTAAATTAAATTTTAGTAATCAAAAAGCATGTCTAATTAATTGAAATAATGAATCTTGTCCAATTTACCAACAATTTAAGAGTTTAACAAAAAAATTAAATTTTTTTAGGGCCCTATGATAAACGTTTTATTATTTCTCCTCAAATTTCATTTTTTACCAAATTCTGTTTTCTGGATTCCATTTTAATGGTTTAATTCCATTTTAGTAATCAAAAAGCATGTCTAATTAATTGAATTCTCAAAAACAACAATATATATTCATTAAAAAATATATTTTTATGATTTTTTTTCAGAAGTTCTGTTGTGTATTTAAATTTTTCTGGCAATCAAATGAACGCATACCATTTAATTTATCTTTTAATCTTGAAATTAAACTTTTTTGTCAAACAATGTGCTACACAACAGAGCTTTACTGTTAAAATTAAAACATGGAAGAAACACTGAGATTATTGTTTAAAAATATATTTTAATAATTTATTGTTAAATTAATTTATCTAAATTCTACTGTACAACAGTAATGTTTCTGTCAAGTTAAATCGAACTTTTATTTTGATGGTTTGCCTAGAGTTTCTCTGTGTTTATGACAGTAGTTTTCTCAAACGAAGCAGTTAAATGCTGATAAAGTGACTTTCAGAGCAGCTCTGGAGATGAATTTGTGCGTTCATATAGTCAGGCGACAGAGGACGAAAACACAGCGAGCGTCGCATGTGCTTCACTGTGCGTGCGTGCGCCCCCACGCGAGTGTGTGTGAGGCGGTGTGAGGTAAATGAAACCGCGCTTCCGCATCATTCATTTCAGAGTCACACAGGCATGCAGGATTCATGTTTAAATAGTCTTTTTGCGGTTTAATATTCAGTCACTAGTCTATATCGCGATTTAATTTAAGTGTACTGACCTGCTTTTAATTCATTCATCAAAAATTTGACAAATTTCGTGACATTCCACGTTATATAGTAAATTCCGTTTTTATGAGTGGATTCCGCAATTCCGTCCACGATTCCGTTATCGCGGAAATTATAGGGCCCTAGGTAGCCAGGGCAATTTCAGCATACTACCACATAAGATGAACCACATCCAACAGGAGTAACTGTCGAAGCAAGAGGAAGCTGTCTAAAAGGGCTATCCAGGTACTAACCCCAGATTGTATCCAAAAAACCTAAATTCACATAAAACCACAGCTGCCCAACTCACTGCAGAAATAAATGTGCACATTGACTCTCCTGTTTCTATCAAAACTGTTCGTCGGGAACTCCACAGAGTCAATATTCATGGTAGGGCTACTATAGCCAAACCTTTGGTCACTCACTCGTACCAATGCCAAATGTCAGTTTCATTGGTGCAAAGTAAACAGTGCAAATCTTGGGCTGTGGACAATGTGAAACATGTATTTTTCTCCGATTGGTTCCACTGGCAAGGACTACTGAACTATTCTGGAGGACCATATGCACCTAATAGTTCAAACATTGTACCCTGAAGGGGATACTGTGTATCAGAATGATAATGCAGGGAAAGAGAGAGGGAGATGTATATTCAAGATGTATATTTACTTAAAATATTTTAATAATAAGTAATTTACAATTAATAAATTATTATAATGTATAAGCAATTTATGAATATGCAAACATAGTTAAAATTATATTGTTTATTGTTATATATTATTAAATTATTATATTTATACTGTGATTCTAAACAAGCACTGAACAAACAGGAAGGGTCATTGAACAAATCATTACACAAATCAGAACAAGATTTTTTTTTTTTTTAAAGAATTCTAAATATTTGGCTGACTGCAAAGTCTCCATTACAAGTGTGTGTTTTGTTTCTCTATGTGTTTTTTTCAATATGTTTCACTCATTTCACTGGATTTTCTTGTGCGCATTCTCTAGTTTCAGTGTGTCTGTGTGCCACATGGAAACTACCGTTTGTGCTGGTGTGTGTCTTAAGGGTATGTGGATCTGTTGGCACTGAAACTGCTTGCAGAGAAAGAATGCCAGTGTGGACATGTAGTCATTACCCTCTCCTGGCCTGGCAATGATGTGGTTAGTGTAGCGTAGCCTATAGCCTTGGGCTCTTACAGCACAGCCTAACCATCAGAGCACCTGCACAACCCAGCATGTCTCGTTGCCTGTAGCTCAAGCAGAACACTGAAGCTCTCGTAATGCCCTTCTATCCTTCAGCTGCCATACGCTCTTAAAATGAATACTGCATCGGTCATACTTTTACAAAAGAACACTTCTACTGTGATAAAAAAAAAAAAAAAAAAAACTGATACTGCAAGTATGATTAACATATTCATATACAATGGTAGTCACATGATACTTTAAGATAATTCAAAGAATACCACAGTATAACTATGGTGCATGTTTAAAGAAACTTGGAACAGCAGTATGTGTTGCAGTCAAGGCTGAGAGGACCTCAAGCGATTAAAACAATGTGACAAAACACATGCAAACTGACCCAACTGTTTAATGTTGCAATTGTTACCAACTATTTGCATTAGTTTATATCCAGCTGGTCACTTATATATGCATTCATATGCCAGCTAAGTTGCATATTTAAAGCTGACATGATTGCTTTCTCAACAGTGATATGTTAACTTAAATCAAAAACACATTCGATTTCAGTTCTTTTTTGTCATCACTGCAATACATATTTAGTTTTTTTGATTAGATAATCATCAATTGTTAGAAGCAAATAAATAGAAGCAAATAAAGTGAGACTATGCATGTAATATACATTTATGTAATTTTAATGCTCTGTCCTTTGTGTAGCTATTTAAAGATGGTCTTTAAAGGGTTAGTTCACCCAAAAATGAAAATTCTGTCATTTATTACTCATCCTCACCCACACCCGTAAGACCTTCG
The DNA here is from genome assembly GCF_018812025.1 of Megalobrama amblycephala. Classification (NCBI taxonomy): domain Eukaryota; kingdom Metazoa; phylum Chordata; class Actinopteri; order Cypriniformes; family Xenocyprididae; genus Megalobrama; species Megalobrama amblycephala. The sequence goes on from NC_063047.1 coordinate 6,030,662, forward strand.
TGCTAATCTTCGGAACACAAATTAAGATATTTTTGTTGAAATCCGATGGCTCAGTGAGACCTCCACAGCCAGCAATGACATTTCCTCTCTCAAGATCCATTAATGTACTAAAAACATATTTAAATCAGTTCATGTGAGTACAGTGGTTCAATATTAATATTATAAAGGGACGAGAATATTTTTGGTGCACCAAAAAAAACTAAATAATTACTTATTTAGTGATGGCCGATTTCAAAACACTGCTTCAGGAAGCTACGGAGCATTATGAATCAGCGTATCAAATCATGATTCGGATCACATGTCAAAACCGCCAAACTGCTGAAATCACGTGACTTTGGCGCTTCGAACAGCTGATTCGACACGCTGATTCATAACGCTCCGATGCTTCCTGAAGTAGTGTTTTAAAATCAGCCATCACTAAATAAGTCGTTATTTTGTTTTTTTCCGTGCACCAAAAATATTCTTGTTGCTTTATAATATTAATATTGAACCACTGTACTCACATGAACCGATTTAAATTTGTTTTTAGTACCTTTATGGATCTTGAGAGAGGAAATGTCATTGCTCCCTATGCAGGCCTCACAGAGCCATCAGATTTCAACAAAAATATCTTGATTTGTGTTCCGAAGATTAGGTCTTTCGGGTGTGGAACGGCATGAGGGTAAGTAATAAATGACAGAATTTTCATTTTTTGGGTGAACTAACCCTTTAAGCAAGACTGTGTGGATGAAATGGTAACACTTTATAGTAAGATTCCATTTGTAACATTAACTTAGGTAATGATAGATACTATATAGATAGATACTGTAGATGTATTGTTTATCGTTAGTTTGTTAATTTCAACATTTACTAATACATTTTTAAATTGAGTTTTAGTTTTTATTTTATCTGTTAACCTTAGTTAATGCACAATGAAATAACATGAATGGTCAAGGTACAATTGTATTGCTCAAATATTAATACATACTGTAAAAATTTATATTGCATAATTATATAGAGTTCTTGTAAGCTAGCTAATACAACAAATGGGACTTGCAAAGAGTTACCTATGTTTCTAGGTTATAGCTAAAGAAACACATTTGACCTGTAATATTTTAATTTTAAATTATTTTCTGTAGAATTTGTTCTGTAGAACTTCTCACTTTAATATATTCATATTTATAATATAAATATGAATATATTAAAGTGAGAAGTTCTACAGAACTTCTTTACAGAAGAATATTTATTGCACATTTCATTTCATCATTGTTTTCCATCATTGTTTTCCTTGGAATGTTTTGTTTGTTTTTTAATCAGCATCCATTTTAAAAAACTATCGGTTCATTAATCGATTATCGGCAAGTACAGCCCAACCTAGTTATCGGTATCGGTAAAATCCACTATAGGTCGACCTCTACCTCGGATTCATCAAAAATATTTTAATTTGTGTTCTGAAGATGAACGAAGGTCTTACGGGTGTAGAACGACACGAGGGTGAGTAATTAATGGCAGAATTTTCATTTTTGGGTGAACTAACCCTTTAAACTAAATAATACTATAATAATAAATAATAAATGCTATAATAGTGTATAAGTAATGCAAAAAAGCAGCATGCAAACTTCAAAGCGCATCGACTTACCATCACTCGCAATTTAACATTCTGTAAAAATGTGAAATATTTTCTTACATTTACATGTAATTTAACTTTCTGAGGTTTTGGTTCCAAACTAGCTAACCCCAACTGAATGAAAGCTTAATTAACCTTGTTACAGACTCTGGTGCACCTATAGGCTACCTGGTACAACAGTTTATAGTTCATTGTTTACAATAATATCTGATCTGTATTGATTGATTGAACATGAGTGGACATGTGTGTTGTCTGAATTCCTTACTTCTGACTATTAAATATACCACCAAAGTATTCAGCTTTTAATCTCAACCCTGCACCTTGCTAATACTGCCTACAGCTGTACACCTAATCACACACACAAACACACTGTCACTCTCACAAACACATGAAACAAACACTCTCTTTCTCAAGTGTCCGGCTTCATCCTTCTTCCACCTCAGTTTCCATCACACACACACACGCAAACACGTCTGACCTGCAGAGATAAGCTGTGGTAAAGGTAAAATATTCCCTCTCTGAATGTTAAACACTGGAGAGTTCCCCTGGAACATCATTTCTGAGACGACCAATCGCACTGGAGGACGAGCAGACAGAGTTATCAGAACAAACGTCAACTCAATTTTCTCTCGCATCTCCAACATAAAACATGACCCTTTTCAAGGTTAACTTGCTTCGGTGTAATAAGTGTAACTGTGAACTCCATCTTACGATAACTCTTAGTTGACTGACTGAATATTTAGCCTCTGTATGAGACAGCAGAATGATTCAATAAAGTGTGTCAAATATTTGAAGCTCGCATTTGACTTGCTGATGTGTTTAACAGACTAATGTCTGGGGAGCTGCCGCTGGATATAAACTTAAAGCAAAGGATTTAACAGATACGAGCTCGAATGAGTAAACCTGAAAAGAGGCAAAGAAGTGCTGACTCTAGACCAGTTCAAAAGCTTAAAGCGCAGCCTCTCAGACTAAAGTCAACCACGTTAATAGATCCCAGATCAGTCAGTGACTTTCTTAGACTTTCAAACGGGAAACTTCCTTCCACCAACAGCCAAAACTAAAAAAAAAAACAGTGTAAAACACTCAACACAATGGCAAATAATAACACTGTGGCTTTGACAGGAAATCTGAAATTGGGTTAGTTTATATGCTATCAATGCAGTGCTTTTGTGTCATAAACAGAGTGACCTGCCAAAAATGCATTTTAGCTGGTGTGATGACAGCATATACATATAATGCTTCCTCCAAACTAAATATTTACAGGCAAGTTTGCAATTTTAAAGCATTGATGGACTTTGCTGGGGCATCGTGACGTCTTGAACCTCCCCAGACACGAAACACATAGAGGACAAACAAGCACACGCATACTGACGGTACGACACCAGATGGTTTCAGATGCTGTTTGTCCTTCATCTGGCCTCGGCAAGAGTTTACTGACTCTAAAACTGTTCACAAATATTTAGAAAGAGTAGCTGGCTAAAAGGTCTTGTAAAGAAAAACTGCATATTTATAATAAAAAATGTTCTATTAGTTTGCATAAGATCTGACCCAGTCCTCCTCAAATCCTTCTATCACAACATTTGTTTAAATAAAGCTTGACAAATTGTAGAACAACAGATGCGCAGAACTGATAGCATAATGGAATCAGCCCATGACGCGAAGGTTAAGACGTGACATTCTTATCTGATACCGTATAAAGGAGTTATTGATTTGATGTTTTAACACGGAAATGTGGGGCTGTTGGATCATTCAGGCAAGAGTAGGCCAAGCACAATCAGCCAGACCAAGAGCTTTCATAATACATGAGCATCCAGTCTGGCAGTGTAGATTTTCAGCTAGATTGAGAGACATAGACATATAGATAGATTGAAATAGAGCGCCAGACAAATGGAGGCATATACAAAGCTGCTTAGCAACCTCATGTCTCTGTTCATTTCAGTGGGAATAGTGCCAGACAAGACCACCTTTACATATCATATAACATCATATGTAGTCGCTGACCTTTAACTACTTATTGTCTAAGCCTGTGTCTTTCCTTGCAGCCTATCAGGTCTGAGTTAGGCCTAAAACATACTCTACACATATTGCAACAGAAATAATTTTTTTCTGGAAAAATATTTTTCAAATATATGCTAAATATGTTGCAAACAGCATGGCTTAAGGAAAAATATTTTTCAAACTGAAAATATATTTTGTTCTTTCAAATGCAAACTGTGCAAAATAATAATAATAATAATAAAAAAAATTGCTGTTTGGATTTTAATAGGCAAATACTTCTATGAATGGATCATTATTACAGTGATTATTATGTTTCTAACGTGTTATATGTTTGGCAACGGTCTTTTAACCCTAAAAGATGGAGTGTGTAGCTTTTCATTTCTTAAACAACTATGTAGGAAGACACATCATGGCCATATTCCAGGATGACAATGTCAATGACAGTGCTCACTTCTTGCATTGTCAATTCAAGATCTTAACCAAAAATTGATGCACCTCTTGATGGAAATTATATCATAACATTTATTTCCATCAAGAGGTGCATCATTTTTTGGTCAAGGTCTTGTATTGACAATGCAAGAGGTAAGCACTCTGTAAAGTCTAATCCAGCACATCCCAAAGGCTTTCAATGAAATTAAGGTCTGGACTCAGAGGTGCCTTCATGCTCTCTGAACCATTCTTTCACAATTTAAACCCTGGTGAATCTTGACATTGTCATCCTGGAATATGGCCATGATATATCTTCATACATGGTTGTTTAAGAAATGAAAAGCTACACACTCCATCTTTTAGGGTTAAAAGAACCGTTGCCAAACATATAACATGCTAGAAAAATAATAATCACCGTAATAATGATCCATCCTAAGTATTTGCCTATTAAAATTCAAACAGCGACTTTTTTTTGGGCCAGGCAGTGTATCTAATATGGTCAAAAAATGAGGAAATGTTGCTAAAACTTAAAATATATTTATGTATTTAAAAAAAAAAATCTATATTAGCAATCTATTTCTTTATTTTTTGCTGTATGAATACACAAGCACGATTTCCTCACATTTGCATTCCAAAATGTTTCAAACTGTGATTCGAAATGCAACGCCAAACCCTGACCCGTGGACACTCCTGTCCTTCACAGCCCAGAGCTGCACACATTCATAGCCCAATGTTACCCATGACTGAGTTAATATTAATGACTTCTTAAAAATGAGTATAACAATTCCGCAATTCATAGGCATATGAATAACGTTTGAAGACTACAGCCCAAAGCGATTATTATTACACATTTCTAGCTATTACAGTATGTCTAGGACAGATCAAACACGCAACCTGTCAAACACACGTGGCATGAGAGAGATCAAGTGTGTGTGTGTGTGTGTGTGTGTGTGTGTGTGTCTGCACTGCAGTAAATTATCCTCCACAATCCTAGAACATTAGAGAACGTGCTTTGATATTGCTTCGAGCCTAATATAGTAGGCAAACTCTCTAACCACAATGAATTTATTATTTCTGAAGAGGGATCCTCAAATGCAGAATTATTAGCTTATATACCAAGGTTGCTCTAAATCTCTGAGTCCCACCACCATGACATTAATGACTCTCAGCTGAAGTTCAGGTCAGCGTTGATCTATTGTTCCACCTCAAATGAAGACAGTGTTTTTGGCTTTCCAGGTTTCATTTCTAATTGAAAACTATTGATTTAGCAATAAGAGGCATTCATACAGGTGGTCTATGTATGGCGGTATGATTTACGGCATAGCATTAAAACTCTATCAATATTTTACTGCTTTGGATGTTGATTCAGGACCATAATTTGGGCATTCATGTCTTATAAGCTAAAACAGACAGAAAATAGCTACAAAAGATGTCACTGTTTTGTTAGCTTTGTGTTCAACATGAAAAACTGTAAAGGATTAAGATAAGAATAAAGTAGTATCGTTCTTCATGAATACACTTTGCCCTACAAATAAATATCACCAAACTTATACTCACACACAAAATACACATACCAGAAATGGAACAAATTCATAAATAAGCTATATGCTCATGCACACACAGATACACACACCTGTTTAGCCAAAAAATATGTCAAATTGAGTGACAGTTAGTGACAAGTGTCACTTATACACACACAAACATACTTTGGCCCCTGAAGGCAAGAGTGAGAATCAGGCACTGATGAGACTCTGACAGGGCTTGTGGCAACCACAGCCGGTAGCAAATACTTAATATAGCAAACTGACATCAAGATTATTAGAGCGGATATTAAACAAGCACATGCTCTTTCTTTGTCTACCTTGTGCAATGTTTCAGTTGAGCCAACAGGAGTACTAAGAAACATTAATGATTAATCTAATCACACATACATTACATGCAAAGATTTATATGCAAACATACAAAATCATGCTAACACAACCATCATAAAGACTCTCTATCCCATACGCACAAATGTTTCAAAGACATCTGATACAAAAAACAGATCAAGGTCATAGTGTGTGTGTGTGTGTGTGTGTGTGTGTGTGTGTGTGTGTGTGTGTGTGTGTGTGTGTGTGTGTGCGTGTGTGTGTGTGTGTGTGGAAGATGATGTAAGTGTTTAAATAGGCAATTTTCTTCTCAAACAGTGGCTGTCCCATTTATTCAATGAGCTGTGGTCTCTCTCTCTGTCCTCTCACTTTTCTATTAGGTTACAGTGCTGTGGCTTGTTGCTCTGGGTGCCAGTAATAATTGGGCAAGTAAATGTGTGATCATGCTCTCTTTACGGTCATCATCCAACTCTCCATCGCCAGACAGATAAACAAGTAATAGTATGCACACACACTCATACACACACGCTGTTCCTGTGTTTAGTGGTAGCATAATCGATAGCTAGCCTTCATCATCATCCTCATCATGGCTTTCTGTTAAATTAAACTGACCAAACATGCTCCAAATAAATTAACATTCTATATGTATGCATATATATATATATATATATATATATATATATATATATATATATATATATATATATATATATATAAAATAATGGTATGGAATTTCCAGTCCATTCCAGTTTTACTGAGCTAAACATATTATCATTTTCATTTTTTATCAGTTTTATAATAGCAAAGATCATAAAGTAAAATACATTTTCATTACTCAAACTATATAAATGTAAATAAAAACTGGCCACAATGGAATTAGAATTTTAGTTTAGTTTAAAGGGGTGGTTCATTGCGATTTCACTTTTTTAACTTTAGTTAGTGTGTAATGTTGCTGCTTGAGCATAAACAGTATCTGCAAAGTTACAGCGCTGGAAGTTCAATGCAAACTGAGATATTGTTATTTAAAGTTATGGCAGTTTAATGCCTACAAAAACGACCAGTTTGGACTACAACCAGCTTCTTCCCGGGTTGGTGACATCATAAACCCTGAAAAACATGCCCACAGGAACACGCGACAAAGTGGGTGAGGCCATGTCACGCTGCATACTAAAGCGGAAGAGTTGTGTACACCGGACGTGAGCGACGCGTCAAAAGATAATATAACACATTATAATCTGTCATATTTTCTACACTGGATGCGGCGTGGAAGACAGCTTCCAGAATCTAAATGAGTTCAATGCTGGATTTGCACAAAGGCTATTACTGAAAGAAGCAGTTCCCACTTTAAAAGCAGAAACTGCTGTTTATCGAACTGTAAGTACATTTTATTGTTTGTAAATGTCTTTTAAATGTATAGTTCTATTTCTATTTTTTGGTTGCATCAAGGACATAAACAAAGACCAATGCGTTTTTGCTTCGCTAGCCAGTTAGCTACTATTCTATTGCATACTTCCACAACAAACACCAACAAACGTCTATGTTCATAGACACACAGTTGTTCATGCTATAAATTAAACGCTACCTTTACAAAAATGCTACTACTCAGTCATGTATTTGGCTACAGTAATCAGGATAAAATTATTGAAAGCTAACAAACAGCAGTGATAGCATATCTAAACACTTTGACACAAATAAAAAATTAAATACCATTTATAAACGTCCTTTAAAAGCTGTGATTGCAGAGGTTCTGCTTGACCCTCTTCATCTGGGTCTGATTCGGGCTCAATTTGATAAGGCAATATAGATGCCATTATTTACATTTCCACTGAAGCACATGTAACAACTAATGGTAAGGGGCGTGACGTTTCCGGAGAGTTCAGCGAATCACAATACACTGGGCTAGCTAACCAATCTGAGCACACTGCGTATTTCGGAGGGAGCGGCTTCATAGAACTAGGAAGGCGTTCAAATGACAATGGAAACAGCGGTGTAGAATAAAGGTAAAATATAGGAAATATATATATATATTTTTTTTAAACTAAGCATTAAGACATGTTAAACTGCACCCCAAAACCACAATCAAGCCTAGAAAAAAAACACTGAACCACCCCTTTTAATACATGAGACACTACAGTTAAAAGGTTGGGGGTCATAAGAGTTGCTTTTTTATATAAAAAGAAAAATCAATCAAAAATTCAGATGAAGACATTCATAATATTACAAAAGGTTCTATATTTAAAAAAAAAAAAAAAAAAAAACTTTCTATTCATCAAAGAATCCTGATATAAAAAAAAGATTGCAGTTTCCACCAAAATATTAAGCAGCACAACTGTTTTCAACATTGATAATAAAAAAATATCAGCATATTAGAATGATTTCTGAAGGATCATGTGACACTGAAGACTGGAGTAATGATACTGAAAATTCAGCTTTGCCAATACAGGAATAAATAACAAAATAACAATATATATTAAAATAGAAAATAGCTATTTTTTAAATTGTAACAGTATTTCACAAAATTACTTTTTTGCTGTATTTTTATACAAATAATTGCCTTGATGAGCATAAGAGACTTCTTTCAAAAACACAAACTTTTGAACGTGTAGAGCTTGAAACGTTTACAATCTGCCACCATTAATTAAACATGAAAATGCCACTACATAGCAATAAACTAGACTGTGCTGAGAAATTCACTGCTGGTAAATATTTTTAAATGGTACAGTTAGGGCATTAACTTTGGCAGCTCTAAAATACTAAAACTAAAATAAAAGCAAAAACTGAAACTAGAAAACTTTGTGTTTTACTACTATTGGTCCCCACACAGCAAGCAAAACCTGACCACACACACACACGATTGACACCATTTTAATATGAAGCTTTCTATACCCTAACACTGCATCTACCCCCTTACTTAAACTTTTTTGTCAATTTTGTATGTATTTGTTTTATATTTAGTCCCTTTATTCAGTCATTTTCTTCATAGGAACAGATGATTGGTTCAAACAAGGTGTTGCCAGGTTTTACTGTCCTTGAAGGGACATTTGGTACCTAGCAGAACCAGACTAACATACACATACAATACAGAGTGTTAGTGTGTGGGATTATGGGTAATGTCAGCTCTACTTTTTTAATATTTATAAGCAGGAAGGAAAGGAAACTTCCTGGTGTGTCATAAAGCAGAGTGTCCAGACACCTCATAGCTGTCTGATAACCTGCCAACACCCCAGCAAAAAGCCCTCACACGCCTCTCTCGCTGCTTCTGCTTCTATTCTTCCCTCTCTCTCACACGATCTCACCTACAGCACAAAATCCGTGCCTGTCATTTTCACTCAGGCTAACTCTACTTTAAGAAATCTTGAATAAAACTTTAACTTGCACTCCTGAGAACTCCTGACTTAAATATACAAGAATTCCTGACTTAAATTCTGTATAAGTTTCCAGTTCACCCTATCGATGTTTAAAGAACAAATTTTTTAAATGATGTTTAATGAACACAAAAGGAATTATCCAGTAATACGAAGCTGTTCTTTTCCGTACAGAAAAATAGCTGATGACCACGGCTGCCCCAGGTCCTCGTCCACTTTCATTGTGTGGACATTTTTTGAGTTTCACGCAAGAAAGTCATACAGGTTTGAAACATCATGAAGGCAAGTAAATCATGAAAAAAAAAAAATAATAATAATTTTAGGGTGAACTACCAATTTAATGGAATTTTATAAAATGTAATACATTTCTAATTAGTTATATTAATAATTAATTCTTTCTTCTACTTGTTTAATAACGATCAAGACCAGGCAGATACAACACTGATTCTCTCATTCTTATTTTATTGTATTATTAATGGAATCATATTGGAGGGATGTACTTTCTTTTTTCTTTTTTTTTTTTTTGCTGCTTTTTATGAGTTTTTCCATAAGTGAAGTTATTTTACAATTCCAATCAAATTGTAAATATGATCTGATTATTACTCTACTGAAGCTTATGGAGGCAGACTTCTCAATGCCCCAATGGCTCTGAAGTAAGTGCAGACAAACTGGCTCACTCCACTGCTCTTCTTATGGTTATATATTCATACAGTAGAATTTATGAATCAATAGATAATTTATAAAAACTGACTAAAAAGAGGCTAATTTATGCATGTAGTTAAAAGTAGTGAGCACGCACTTGTGTGTGTGTGTGTGTGTGTGTGTGCCCACATTAGTCAGCTAAATATCACAAAACCTCCTTTTGGGGATATAATCATCTGGGAAAAATAACTCATTTAACATTTATATTATATTTATTCATAACATTTATTTTTTATTATTATTCTAAAAAAAACTTAAAAAATTTTCTGAAAAAGTTACAGTTTGGAATAGGTTTTATCTATAGCAATAATAATTATACATCTTTAAATATGTTATAGTCTACAGCATGTCCTTATTTAGCTGACAAAGTAAATGACCCTGTGAGATAAAGTGAGATAAGACATGATCAAAAGACAAGAGAAAAGTGAAATTTGTGTTAGTATTGTGCTATACTTTTTTATTTAGCTTTCAAGGAGACCAGAGTTCAAACAAGAATAACATTTTTTTAAACAAACCAATCAAAATCCCATCTAAGGTGGACAGCCAGTGATCACCATGTAATTTAGTTTTGACATTTTGACATTTATGTAATACCTCCTTGTGTTCCACTGGACAAAAAGTCTATTTAAAGCAACCAGACTCAAACTATTACTTATTTCTTTTCTTTTTTTTTCTTTCTTTTTTTTCTTGGTATTTTTGAATGTTGCCTTCAAAAACCACTTGGCCTAAAAACCTGCATGACACTTTTGAAAGATAGTAAAACCTGTAATCACCTACGTAGATTGTGGGGACAATGTAATGAGTTGGTTAGAATGCCGAAAGGTTTGTGTAAGGGTTAGGTTTAGGGGTTGGGGGCGAGAAAATATCATTAACTCAGTATAACAACAACAGAAACCATGTGTTAAGTCCCCAACATGACAGAAAAACAAATTTGTATGTGCATCTGTGTGTGAAAAGCAGAGGAAGAAAGAGAGAGATGCAGATTTAAAATGACAAACTGCTCAGTGTGAGAAATGACTGCTGGTGCGTCATTCTGTAAAACTCTCACGTATGATAAAGCGAGTAAATTTGCAGAATTAACAGTCCTGACAGAGAAGCTTCACTTTAGAGACACTGTCAGACTGACAGGACATCACCACAGCTCACCCTGCTGGCCACAGTGAAGCGCTACACCCTCACTACACACAAAACATCTGCACAGACATCTCCCACCATTAACAGCAACTGCTGACACCCTGTGATATCCTAAAATCCAAAGTAATCCCAAAGTCCCAGAGTTCTAAAATAAAATGCATTAAAATGTATTCAAATGAGCATGCTTCAACTGCTCTTCAAGAGAGTTCATTCCTTTTTAGCCAAATTAAAACACAACATATCAAGTAAATAAAGACTGAATATAAATAATTCATCTCAGTAATCACAAACACTCTCTCACTCACATTTTGAATATGCTAGTATATTCAATATCATAATGTCCATGGTTTTTTTAATCACATTTTTGATAAACTGCTCAAATAAGTCTTCAGGAAATCAGCATGCACAATTACAAATGACCCAAGACAATATAAAGTGCTTAAAGTTCACACATATTCAGAACAAATTATTCAAACTATTTCAAACATACACACACACACACACACACACACACACACACAAGAAGTGTCCTCATAAACCATGTTTACGTTGTAATACCCATGTCATTATACACATTTTTGTCCTCATAAACCATGTATACAAGGACACACACACGTTTACTTAGATATTTAATAGTGGCATTCCATAGAATTCTATTGTTTTCATATACAGCCAGTAAAACTAATCTAAACCAACATCCTTTTCCTAACAGATGACAATAATAAAAAAATAATAATTTGTATACATTTTTAATTATTTTTTATTTATTTATTTATTTTTTATAAACAAGACAATTTTCCCAGATTTAGCTCACATCTGGGTAATAATTCATAAATAAATCAAAAAAGTGTTTATTATTTCAAAAAAAAAAAAAAAATACAAAAAAAGTTTTCAAATATTTTGTGTGATTTAGCTAACTTCGAGGGACAAATTTGTCCACAAACTACGGCTACGTACATACATACACACACAGCTCTGTGGTCTGGATATGATTTCCATGCTTTAGGAGTTTTGGAAGTTTTTGGAGGCCATGCCTGCTTAATTTCCTCTGAGGAAACACAAACCCAGACTCTAATCATCCAAACACACACAAATACGTATAGAGGCTAACACACACACACACACACTGTAATCACTACCTCACTGTGCATACAATATTATACTGTTTATTCCAAATAAACTACTAGCGAGAGAGTGTGAGTCACTGCTGTGCCATAGGAGAGAAGAAAGACAAACAGAAAGAGTGATTACAAGCGAGTGAACAAGAAAGACAAAAGCAAAGGAAAAAGTAATATCCTGTTTGGCTGAGGGAAAAAAATAAACACATTAAAAAAAGACGAAGACTGAAAAAAATACACACAGAGAGTTTCCACAGAAGAAAACATGCCTTGATGACAGGCTTTTGTGCATTTATGATCCTTGGTAAGAATTTCCATGTTTATATTATTGTTTTTATTTTACAAATGAAGAAGGAGGTTGTATGTATGTGTATGTGGTTGTGTGGATGTATTTGTAGGGCAGCTAAAAGCAGGCAAGGAGAAATTACCACACTCATTTATCACTTGTGTTATCTGCCCTAAAGGCCAACACCCAAACACACACACACACACACACACACACACACACACACACACACACACACACACACACACACACACACACACGTCCTAACACACATGCTCCTTCAAACCAGTTACAGGAACATCGAAAACTTTCACACCAAACTTTTCGCAAAAACTTTCCATAAATCCTTGAGAGGCTTACGCATCAAGATTAACAAATTCTACAAATTCGGCTTTTCCCTCTGGAAAACATTAACAGCAACAACGTATTAAGTGTTCGTATTAAGCATTAAGCTCAACTCATTTCTCTGTTACTTTCCTTCCTTGGCACAGCAAATGTAGTATTTACTATTTATATTACTAACATACAATATTTGAATAAGATCTTGGAAACTTTTAAAAGTTTTAAAAGTAATTACAAATGAATATAAAAAAAATAATATTAGTGTGTTATAAAGGAATCCATATAATTAATTCTAATTCAGTTTTTGCGCAATGTTACAAAGCAGTTTTTAGGTAAACAGCTTTAGTGAAGCCATTTCTGCTCACTGAGAACCTAAATGAATCATTAATGTGTTTAATCTGCTTTTGACACAAGGCTAGGGCAAGTCTGTAACTAACTAGTCAGACTGGTCAGGGAAGCTTGTATGCATGTATGATGGGATTACCTCAAGATAAAAAACACTGAATTATCTGCAGCTAATCAATAGACCCCCGTCAAACCATATCTAATTTAATCCAAATGCACTGAATTTTAAGTCAGAGGTTGAAAAATACTGTCTATGTTCTTAGGCAAGGCCGTGTCTGGGTTTCCAAAGCACTTTCTGCATTTATATTCACAGACAATGTCTTACCAACATGGCCTGCATAAATATACAGGCCAGTATATATAACTTTGAATAATAACTCATTAACATTTTTCATAATACTATACTGTTAATAATTGGTGTACATTCAGATAAGACTTTAGTGGTGCACAATATGTAATCACCATATCAGTATCAGAGCCTGTTTAATTTATAGGTAACTGTCAATATTGGATATTTAATATTGGTATTGATACTGAAAATTATTATGGGCGTAATGGCATGAATACAATTTTTCTGATTATAATTTTAATGTAAAATAACTGATCTGTTAAGAACTATATTGTAATAATGTTCGTTAGCATATTAATGCAAGTCATAATAAAGTTTTTCTGCCACATGACATTATAACAGATACCTGTTGCAAAAAGTTCAAGTGCAAAGACTAAACCTTGAATACCACAAAGAAAACTAATTTGATAATAAACAGAGCAAACAGCGCAAATCTAAACAACTCGGCAGAACTTGACCATACTTTTGGCAGAACTTTACCATACTGTAAACAAAATGTAAGTATAACCTGCAGCGACCTGCCTTGCTCAAGGGCACAGTTTGATCTCACTGTCTGGTTCATGACTTACCTGAAATTAAATCTCCTCCCTTCGTGTTAATACACCAGATCATTAACCATCCGGCTATGATCTGAGCAGAGACTTAGGAGACTTTGAGGAGGAAATATTTGGGCACTCTGCTGGAAGACTAAAAACACACTGGAGGAAATTTGATTTATCTAATCTTTTATGGTGATCAGTCAGTCTGGAGGGAAGCAGAGAGTCAAACAGTTTTGGTTGGTACAGTTTTGAACCCAGGATTTATTGATTCTTCACTTTCAGAGTACATTTAAACCTCTGAGAAAATGTGTTCCTTCGAGTTATTTGAACCGAGTGAATTATAAAGCAAAACACGAAAACAAACTTGAGGTTGCCTTTTGTGAAAACGTGTGTGTTTTCATGTGTTCACTACAGTCATGAAAAGTATGTTTATATATTATGGCTTTGATGTGCACTCCAGATCATTTGCCAGCTATACTGTTGATACAATTAGCGTTCTGCACGCATCTTCTATATTATTATGTTTTATTAAAAATGTCTCATGTGCCAGATGTTCAAATTAAGAACGCGACCACATTAAATATATCGATTTCAGACTACAAATTCTATTCGGTATTACTTTGTGTGAATAAAATGACTCTGCAGATTATTTTAAGGTGCCATCTAAGAGTATTACGTAGTTATACAGTTAACATATATATTCAAATCAGTATTTCCCTGGCCTGTCCTTAATACAGAGAGTCCATGAAGAGTACTTAGTCCCAGTAGAGCCAACATCATCTGGGTCAAAGACTGAGTGGAAAACATGTGTTCTGAAGAGAAACACAGAAAGAGAGAGAAATGATGTTCAGATGTGAGCATACAAACCACTCACTGTGAGAGGACATACAGATAGAGATCAGCAGAAACTCAATCTCAACTGAATGTATTGAATTACATAAGAGATCTAAGAGACATCTTTTGTTACCCCCACAGCAACAAACTATCTCCTTCTTATACACACACTAAAAGTCAATTCAGCAGTCAATAGTATACACTAGCACTGGGACCATTAGGAGTCATGTTATGGATTGTCAGACAGTGATTCTACAGCTTTTTAAAACAATTATAACCATATAATTCAAAAATACACTCACTTACTTTGGACTGATAATCACACACACTCATCAACATTCTCTTGCAATTTCAACTGTCAGACTATAATAACCTGAAATATAACAATTACAATCTAAACACTGCCATCTCCTCGGCTCTGATGAGAAAACTATAATTCACACTTAATATTCAGCACAGGTAATACGTGTGATGCATTCCTCTGAGGACTCTGCTCTTGCGTTTGTGCGTTTTGAGAACGTTAATGGCCTGTGTGGATCTGATGGAGGAAGAGAAGGGGTCTCGAAGAAATTAAGCAGCAGAAAGCTGCAGGCCAAAATATGGCAGACAACGATATTTCATACATTCCAACACACACACACACATGCATAGATGCACCTTCTGAGCTTCAGCAAAGTTCAAGCATTTAAACGTCACCAAAAACACACAAATATGCACCGTTGCAGGTTTTCTCATCTATTTTTCATATCGACAGAAAAAGCGCACAAAGGGAGGAGGGGTGGTGTGAAAAAGCTGTAAAAGTGGCGGCGGGTTGAACTCTCCTGTGTATGTTCTACTACAGCACCATTTTCGCATGTATTTTAACGCTGAAAATTGATCACTGGGGACCACAATGCGTTGAAACACAGGCCTCCTGACCACATACGCAATATAAAAATATGTTCAATAAATGATGAATATTGAAAATAACAGAAAATTGCAGTTGGACTACTGTTAACTCATTCATAATCATAGTCATCAAAAGACACAATATGATTGCTTATAATGAATATAGTGTTTATTATATATATATATTTTTTTTTTCTTACATATTAAAGTTTTGATTACTCCAATTTTTAATTTTGTACTGGATATAAACATTTTTTTTATAGCTAAAGTATTAAAAAGATATGATGGCCAGATTCTTTAGCTAAGGATTGATTCTCTCACGACAATTATGGAAATGGGATTCTTAAGTAATGTGTTTTGAGTTTGGAGACCTAAATAGTTTGCAAATGAAATGAGTTTTAAATTGAAAATATGAAGTTTTTTGTGCAAAATCTGTTCAAACAATCAACAAATAAAAAGTACATCATTTACAGATGAAGGACTCACTAAACAGCCCTCTGTGTTTGTGGGTGCGGGGCTTTGTAGATGAGTGCATATTGTCCCTTTAAGAGCACAACTAGGTCGGCGGTCGCTGTGGCGTCGGCTGTGTCTGCGAGGCTAGTGATCTGATTGGTTGTGATTTGTGGGAGAGCTGATCTGATTGGTGGTGATGAGGTCTGTTTCACAGGGCCTGGCTCATGTGGGCCAGGTGTCAGAAAGCATCGTTTCCACGCCAACGCATTACAATGAGACTGGAACAAAAGGGCTGACGGCGCAACCTAGAGAGGGGGGGGGGGGTCGTTGTGGGGACCGAGTGGGTGAATGGAGTTTAACTCCAGACTTGCCTGGCATAATACTGAAAATGCAGATTAACCTCCGCTTTCGAAAGTGGAGCAGAAACACAAGAGGTCAAACTAGCCTCACCTTGGAACCAGACAAAACAACCAAGAATCACCTACATGCTTCTAATCAAAATACACAGTAAACATACATTTAAACTCTTTTACACAAGCACGTCTTACACAAAGTCACAAACAAACAGCTAGGCCCAAAACCCATAGAAAAGCATCATACTTCAGGCCCTAACAACAACACAGATCATACTGCCACTCTTTAACTTATAATTTTAAACTTAAACTTTTTTATCCACACCAACAGACACAAGAATTTGGCTTTGTGTCTGCACTTCCTGTGAAGTACTAAGATGTCAGATAAGTCTTAACCATGAGGACCATTTCAGCCCATTACCACACTGAAACATTCTTGCACTGCCCCCTAATGGTTCATTCCACACTGCAAGGCACATGGCACCCTTCTACAACAGATAAGAGAGCATTCCTTGACGCATCCTTTAGAGATCTCAGATCCAATCTCTAGGAATGGGATAGTCAGCTCATGTATGGGAAGACAGCGTAGGTGTAAGTGACAAGACTCATTACACTTAAGAGTGATGCCATTGAGAGAGTGAAATTTATTTACTGTACAGTGATTATGCAGAAGATCAATATGTGTGTGTGTTTGTGTGCATTCACACAGAGAGAAGATGGTCTAATTATCTAATCGTTTCTGTTGAATGATCGTTCATCCCCAGCGTGGCATTTGGAAGACAGGCATCAGAAACTCATTTTAATGCCTATTATTAGTGCACACAATACTGAGTGTAGGAGTGCAGAAGTGAGGAAGGGAGAATGGTGGGCGGCTATGTGAATGTCAGATTCTCCTTTATTAATGCTGGAATTTTGTAAAACTAATTGAATGTTTTCTCGGGTTGGGCTGTGGCACATAACTTAGTCTGCACAAAATCACACACATTAGGTTTTGCTATCTTCGTGGGGACTCTCCATAGACATAATTTTTATACTGTACAAACCGTATATTCCATCCCCTAACACTAAACCTACCCATCACAGAAAACTCAAATTTCAAATAAGCATTATTTAGTATGTTTATTAATCCATTTCCGTCAAGAAGACCGCTGGCTGGTCCCCAAAGTGTAATTGATCTCAGGTTATACTATCCTTGTGGGGACATTTGGTTAATTTGCTTAGCTAAATTATCTAAATGGGACATTCCATAGACTTCTATTGTTTTTATATGCAGCTAGTTATATAAACCAAATCCAAACCCACATCTTAACCAAAAAAATTTTTTATAAAACTTTGTTTACTTTTATTTACAATATTTTTTTAAATTTTTAATTTTATACTGTTGATATTTATTTTTTATTTTTTTTATACAAATGAGGACACTACCAAAAAGACAAACACACACACACGCACACTACTAAACCAAATGTCAATGCAAACATCGCCAGCAGTAATAGTATCAACCAAACCGACAGCAACATAAATGCCCACTGAAGTGCCTTTAAACGCGCAGCATTATTCAATGTGTTGACGTAATTTCAACTGAAACAGGAAGACAGGGCGAGACATATCCTTCTTTAAAACAGGCAATAGCGTTTAGTTTATCACACCTCGTCCAAAGCCATTGAGCTCTTTACTTAGGGGTAAAACGAAGCTCGAAATACACTGATAGCGAACAACTGGCGCCGCCCACACTGCTGAGAGCGACGGTTAGATGAATATGTAAATATGTGCTGCACACTTTCCTCTCAATAACAAAATAAACACACAACTGAGAAAACAGCTAACTTTTTTTAATAAAGCATAAGAAAAACATCTGATCATAGCAACATGGATATGTTTGCACGGGCTCTGCAATTCTGCACTCTGGTAAAGTCCCAACACGTTTATTTATATAGCACTTAATTCAATAGATTGCATAAAATCAAGCAGCTTTACCATATTAAACATGACAAAACCTTGTCTGTGTCTCATTTCAACAGAAGTACAACTTCCTATTACGTAATTACCACGGACCAATGGTGGTACAAAGGTGTTTACCAGCCGTAGCGAACGTTACCGGAAAGTTCGCTTTGGTAAGCTGTTTCAAACTCCCAAAATGAACTCCAAACGAAGTTTGCTTTGGCCTGATTTTGTTCGAAATGACATCACATCAGTTTGTTCTTCGATTTTGCTTGAAGTATATGGGGACCTCATATAGTCACAGACTTCATTCACCCCAACGGAAAGCATATTTAGACTATCTGATTCTTTCCCTATCCCCTATCCCCTATCTAGTGCACTACGTGCCATTCACCATGAAGAAATAGTGAATGTGTGAGCAAGTTACCGATTTCAGCCACAGCTTCAGCGTCTATTTATAATGTAGGGGGCGGGACGCTTCAGATTCTAGAGAGCATTTGATTGGACAGAAAATCTGACGAGAAGCTGAAGTGCAGGGTGATGTCATCAAAATCTATGAGAGGCTGTACATTTTTAATGCTTTTATCTTCTAAATGCAAATTTTGTCATTGTTTTGGAGCACACTAGCTTATAAATAACAGTAAGGCAAACATATTCATACTAAAAGCTAAAAAACAAAACAAAAAAAATTTCAGGGGGACTTTAAGGTCATCAGAAACTGACAACACTAATATTATACCACTTACATCAATATTAGTAACAAACAAGGAATAGTTCACCCACATAGTTCACTGATAAGTAGGGATGTCTAAATATTATACATTTTAACAGCAGCCATAACATGACAATAATTATCACATGACAATAATTATCAGATTTATGATAATCACATGAACCCACCCCCCCTTCTCCCCTCAGTAATATCAGTATAACATTTTCAGATCAGTTACAGCTTATTTGACATCCTGTCCTGCATTGATTTGCTCTTATATGCATTGATTTTTTTCCTCTGTCCATCCCAATTCACGTCAGGAACAGAAGCTCAATGAATCTGATCATGATAGTGTGCGGGGAAGATTCCCATCGCCCAAAACAGTAAAAGATCTAGTACTCAAATTGAACTGAAACATTCAGCACTTAGGTTCTTTATTTTAATCGGTTCAAAAAAAGTTTTAGTTCTGCAGCATTTTTTCATTTTGAAATACAAAACTAACACCCCTCATCTCAACTACAGTGGTTTGCTCAGGGAGGATCTTAAAAATGTTTAACCTTTATTTAAACCTGATATTAATCTTTATGAAAACTTTTTCATTTCTCAGCAATAATGAAAGATCTCTAGCAGAATAAACAAATAAACCAATCCTCATATATGCCAGTGGCTGTTTTTCTTTATAAGCAAGAGCATGAAAACAGTCCTGAATGGTAAGCTCTTTCATCTTTAAGAGAACGAAGACTTCCTTATCCACGGATGCTTAAGCACCCAATATAAACTGAGACAGACTCAGCAACATTATTGTACTGCCTTTGTGACTGCTTTTATATAATTAAAAAAAGCCTTTTTGATTGAGATGAGAGACATTTCAACATTTAGGTTTTACGTTTCATCCCTCAAGTTTTTCAATGCACATCAACACAAGGTTAAGAATACTGTAAGATTCTGTAATGACCTCTCGGTGCATCCCAGATCATCAGATCCATTCACAAAAAATGTGAGTGTTTTGATTTGGGCAGTCGCCCGATTGTTGAATCTGTGGGATGTAACAGGGGAGGGGGAAACCAATGATCATTCAATTAAATGCGCTGGTTTTTGTGTGTGTGTACGTGCATATGTGTGTATGAAATGGGAATCAGAAGGAGTGTGTGTACGTGTGTGTGAATAATTATATCATGGTTGGATGCCTGTTCACTCACTGTGCAGCCAATGATGAGCTGATTAACAAGGATTTTAATTATTCACCAAAACAAGGTGCCCTTTCACACACACACACTGAAACGCCACAGTAGCAGACAGACGGTGGCATCCTGTGGCGCCATGGTTCTCTGCAGACACTGAGATGTTCATTGTGCCCACCATCTTGTGTCTAAATATATCAAATCACTGCAAGCAAACACAACGCACCGTATGCATGCACACATCACACACAACTAAACGCACATGCACGCACGCACCAAAGAGCGAGGGAACCCAGCTGGCGAATCCTCTGGTGTAACATCTGATGTAATTCGATTTTAGATGGGCTGCTGTATGGTTAAAATTTCTGTATATCTAAACGAACAATTCGCTCACATGACTTCCATCTGGGAAGTGTTCAGTGGAGATGGACTGGAGCAAATTTGTTTGTGACACAAAACCAAATGAAATGAGCTTTGCTGAACGCTCGACTGCACATCATGACACTACAGAGGCTGAAATCATGATCTGGTAAAGACGTCAGCAGACACATTTTTGAGTGCAATAGTACAGCGACAGCAAATGCTTAGACAGTATTCTGGTAGCAGTTGGTTTTATTAAATGAGGTCTTGCTGAGCTCATCTGTTATAAAAGGCGTACAAGTTTAAATGCGACTGAAGAGCTTCCTAAAGAGTTGTGTGAAGTTTTGGGGTGTCCAATTCTGTGGCTGTGGTTTTTGCTTCAAAGCAATGTGACTGGAATATAGATTTGCTAGAACAGCAGAGTTCAGTGAAACTGTTTTCAACAGCTTTTGTAATCCATGTCTGAAACTGGATTGATGAATATATTATCTAAGACATTTATGATTTGAATGCGTCTTTATAATTAAAGTGAATAGAATGATTGTTGAATTAACAAAAGTCAGTCATAAATATACTTGCATTTGATTTGTGACCTAAAAATTAGTATTAATTTTTCATTGTATAAAACATAACATAAATTCAATTAATATGGAATTCGGGATCAAACTGAAATTTAGTAATTCTGTGATTAGTTGGGGTGAGCACTGAGTGGATCAAGATCATAATTACGTTGGACCACCCTGGCCCAGATTTAATTGCAACGGACGGTATTGTTGTCTAAAAAAGGGGAGGTCAAAATAGGTGGGCTGGAGCAGAGTAACCAGGCATGCCTGCTGGCATGACCAGTCACCCAATGAAAGAAAACAAGAGGAACACAGAATGGAGCTGGTTATAACTATATGTTATTGACTCCCTGATCTTAATGGCAGAAAGAGCTAAGGGCTTTAGGTCTGGGGGCGGCAGACTCACAGATTAGTCAAGATGTTCAGGCAAACACTAAAACAGATGTTACAGTGCAGGGTTTCCCAAAAGGTGGCCCATGGCCTGTATCAGGACAAAGTCAAACTGCTGGCTCCTTACCAACATTTATATCTAGCATAAGTGTGTTGACTTCAACTAAAACTAATCAAAGCAGGCTACTCTCTATTGATTGTGTAGATTCCAAAACT
This sequence comes from Megalobrama amblycephala, assembly GCF_018812025.1. NCBI lineage: Eukaryota > Metazoa > Chordata > Actinopteri > Cypriniformes > Xenocyprididae > Megalobrama > Megalobrama amblycephala. The sequence goes on from NC_063047.1 coordinate 6,052,634, forward strand.
ATAGTTTAGTATAGTTTAGGTTTGTTGACTGCATTACAGTTCATTATCACTTTAAATAATTGTTGCAAATTTTCTTTCAAATGAACAAAACTAAGAAGCCGTATGACTTATCATAAAAAATTACATGTAGAAAAATTAAATATTGTCTAAAAAAATGTTTTCTATTTTTAATATATTATAAAAGTAATGGCAAAGTTGAACTTTCAGCAGCCATTACTCCTGTTCTTTTCTACACCACTGTATGAAAAAGAGCAGCTTGTACATTCACCTTGTACAGAAGTAAATTCTGATTTAGTGTTTGAATAAAAATAATGTGAGAAAATAAAGATAGAATTTTCCATTTAGGGTGAACTATCACAAAAAAAACACTTTTTCCTTGGAAAAGGCATAACTGTTATTGATGGAGCTCTGTGGGTGGACAGCACAAGGGTCTGTTAAGCAGAGTAACTGCTGCACTCCCAGCTCTAATAGCATTTCACTGCATTATTGATAAAGCATTGTAGTGTGCCAAACTGAGCGAGAAAATAAAAGACACCATGGATACCGTGACATGGCTCATAAAATTTCCAGCCTATAACATCACTTCTCTAATTCTCTTCAGAGCCGTACTGTAGGAAATGCAAAAGATTACAACCTTATGCTGCATAATGCGTGCTGGCTTAAGGGCCAAATGTCAGAGAAAGTGTGTGAACTTAGAGAGACCTTTGTTCTTTTTAGGCATCCTGCTGAGCAAAAAAACATAATTCTTTCTCAGCGATTCATCACTGTCATCTCAATCATCTTAAATTGAAATTGAAGCCAATGAAGCTTTCCACTTCCATCTCGCCATTCCCGTAGCTCAAACAGTAGGGCATGCTGCTAGAGAACATGGGTTCAATTCCTATATTGTGTTCTTTGAATGCAATTTAAGTCATTTTGGATACAAGGATCTGTCAAATGCATAAAAATAAAGTAAAACTGTCCCTGTTAGTGTCATGTGTCAGGGTGTGTCACCTCGTTTGTTATGGTCCTGTCATTTTCCGCAGCCCGTGATTTTAGCAATCAGCGTTGCCTTACTGCGCTGTGTGCACAATCACGAGCTGATCTCTCCCACACCTGTCGCTCGTTCCCTTCACCCTTCATATTCCCAGCTGTGTCTACCCCTTCTTGTCAGTTGATTATTATTCATGTCGCGTGGATGTTTCATGCTCTATGCTCTCGTTCGTGTGTGTTTACTTCTGTTACTTACCTGCTCGTGATTGTGCTCAGGAACCAAAGACGAGAAGTTTGTAGCAAGACTGGTCTCACTTGCTGGACTTGGGCTTGTCCTTCAGTTGGTCACCTTGAGTTTGTTTCCTCTCGTTGGTCTCCTCTACTTGTGTCCGCTGATGTGTGTGCAGAGTACATGGGAGCTACCACACAGAGAGTTAATATTTTCACTGTCACATGGACTGTTCTAAATGTTCCTAAAGTTTTCTAATAAACTTTACTCACATTTTTCACTGCAATTGAGTCCTCCATTCTGAGTTCCTGACAGTTAGATCCAGACAGAAAAAAGTCATGAAAGCACTGAAAAAAAGGGGGAAGAAAAACACAGGATGCACGCTAATGCATATGTTCATGACAAGATTGACAGACAATTTCAAGGAGCATCAATCTCTTAAGTGAATCCTCTAGTCCCAGCAAACAGATGTTTTCCATTTACACACATGGCCTGTAGACTGCTGAGGCCAAAAAGCCTTGAGGAAATCTCTCTTCTGCTTGAGAATTCTTGGAATTCATTAAATCAAAGCAGAAAAATATGCAACTTTCAATGCCCTTCAACAAAGAGGTGGTAACACAGGTGTTTTGCATGGGGCGTGGTGGTGGTGTTCTTGTCCTTCCCTCATCCATTCATTATACATTATAAAGCTTTAAACTGATGCTTCAGGTACCAGTTGCACTGTCCAGATCTCAACCATGCCAAAAACTTTAGTTAAAAAAATGAATTATGCAACCATGGACACTCTTGTTATAAAATTAGCACACTGCAAACCATAGATGTACCTGTTGGGTCACTGTTTCAATAATAATAACAATGTCCTCGAAGGCCAGATACAAAATGCAAGGTAGCCCACAGTTTCTTTGAGGGCGGGGTGGTGGTATTTTGACCACACCCATAAGCCAATATGTTATTCAAATAGCCATTAAATGGCCAATATTAAACACTATACTATTTTGTCTAAATAAATTAAAAATAAAACACTAAAAATCTAGCAATTTAAATCCTACAATATAATGTACAGTATGAAAAATGGACTGTTAATAAATTATTTGAAGATTAACTTTAAGTGAGCTTTAAATGAATGGCAAAGGCCATCTAAATGCAAAAATAGGAATTAATGAGTATGTGCAACAAAATAGCCAATAAATAAAATAAAAAAATGCTGTTATCAACTGATATGGTACCAACCAATATACTGTGCATCGGATGGTTTAGAACAAAATCTAAAAACAGTAAGTTCTGCTCTGATCTTAATCATTTAAGTGTTCTCATACTGCAAAGATGATGCTATATTATTTTCATGATTCACAAAAAACACACAGATCCAGCTTCCATCATCCATTTTTAGTATCTCTCCTTCATTGTATTTCAGGAGGATTGATCTGCAGTGTCAGCAGTGACTCACATTTCATTCTCTCAAATGGGTAAAATATGATCAAAGGGAGCGAGAATATAATATGGCCAATAGGAGATACTCTACTGAGCAGACAACAAAATCAATTGCAGCGTGATCTGAGCTAAAATTAAGTTCTGAAGAAGACAAAATCTGACAAGAAGATTGAAAAGAGGAGTTGATTACTTTTAATTTAATAGCTGCTTTCTGTCTAAAGTGCCTTACAATACCTCAATTGTCAGGACAGGCTCCAGGAGCAACATTGGGTTAAGTGAGTTGCTTAAAAGCACAATGGTGTTGTCATCCATACCTGGGATCAAACATGTGACCTTTCTGTTTCCAGCTCAGATCCTTAATTACTAGGCAAAACCACAGAAGGCCTCTGAAAAGACTCTGAAACAAAGAAAAGCATTTATATATCGACTGGTTAAAACATTGTGTTACATTAAATCAGTTGAATATTATAAGAATGTATTGATGTAAATGTCATAGCATGTAAACATATAAGCTCAAGCAAGAAGGCTCAGTCTGCACTGTTGATCATTTCAACAGTGTGAGCTGCAAAAAAGCTGAAAATGTCATTCCCCCTTAGGTGAAGGTTACGGAGATTCTTTTTTTTTCAGTCAGAATGATCCTACTGAAAGGAGGAAAATAAATCAGTTGTATTGACTTATAACACATGAGATTACCGATAGACTTAACATGAATGCCTGGTCATTACATCTGAGAGAAAGAGAAGGAGAGAGAGATGAAGGTGAACAGAAGGACTGAGAGATGGAATTCGATCTTAATAACATGAGAGACCATGAGAAATATGATCTAAAGGGAACAAAGTGTTCAGAAGTGTCATACAATATCCTGTAATCACTAAATGTTTTTAGATTTTTTTTTCTGAAATCCTATCATTCACATTTCTTTTAAACGTCTTCAAAATATCTCCTTTTTTGTAATTCACATATGGCAAATTTAAATAATAAAACATCAATATGATAAATACATACTATTTTTCTAAAGTAAAACACAGTTCCACAGTAAAACTGAGCCACTTGTGGCCTCTATTTTTGTGAAATGGTAGAACTTTAAGCCACTAATAGTCCTAGGGTTTTTTATAAGGGTATTCAAGCCTAAAAGGTCCTAATCAAACAGGAAATGGAAGAGTAGTTAAGACTGAGAAAAAGGCAAATGCAAATACTCCTTAAAGGAACAGTTGCTCAAAAACAAACATCCTATCATCATTTACTCATCCTGATGTCGTTCCAAATCTGAATGAATTACTTAAATAATGTCACTGTTTTCCATTCCATGCAATTGCTATGAATGGAGAATGTAGTCAAGCTTTAACAATGACATAAAATCTCAAATTTTCATACAAGTATTATAAAAGTAATAAGACAGAATTTTCATTTTTGGGTGAAATAACCCTTTGCCTTGTTTGTGAAACCGAAGGAATAACTACTGCATAGTGTAACCTCAGCTTAATATAAACAAATTTGCTAAAATACAGTAGCTTATTAAGCTCAGCCAAAACCAGACTTAAACCCCAAAGAAAAAAAACTGTAAACTACAGCACATACTGTAAATGCCCTCAATTGAATCTGACAGCACTCTGGCCTACACTAAAATATTTTTAAAATCTTATCAGATTTTCAAAATGTGAGAGACCACAAACATGACGATTAAAAAAAAGAAGAAGAAGAAAATCATAGAACTTAACAGTTTTGTTCCTATAGTGTGTGGAGTGCTGTGATGTGACCAGGACAGCACACCACACACTAACAGATTCTGTTCACAAACAACCATTCAACACAAACAAATATTCAACATGTTACATATTTATGATTCGAGATCGGTGTGGCCCTGACAGTTTTACAAGCAGATTAAATCAATCTTAGCACATCTACCATAATCACACCTGATAAGGTAATCTGTAGAAGCATCAAGATAATCGTGACTTTACCAAGGATTGTTGGAAGGGGAGAATTGGGACCAAAATTGGCCCAATTATCTTGTAGTGTGTGGGTGCCTTTAGACAGGAACAAGGACAGAAATTTCCCAAATCCATGAATACAAAACTGGTAGAAGCAACCTCAGTAGAAATCGAAGTCACGTGAACGCGGCAGCCATTGTAAGTCCACAAGACCGAAAGTGCTATGAAGTGTGCCATTTGGGACAGGGACTATGTAGTCCGAGCTGCCACCAGTCCCATAAACATGGTCACCACATTCAAAGAACCTGGTCCTGGCCATTTTTTTCAGTAGAGTCAACTTTATTTTTCCTATTTTCTGAATATTTTGGACATATCATAAATAAATGTTTCAAAAAATAAAGCTTCAGAAAGGATCATTTAACTAAGCACACTGTACAAATAAATGAAAAACGGTTTGAACATCAGAACAAAAAGGACAGCACATCCCTACAGAAGGATTAAGGTGCACCACGTCTCTGTTTGTGGCTATCGACCCATGTACAATCATCCACAGAGAGAGAGAGAGAAAAAGAACAAGGCCAAAAAAGCAGATGATGAAGATGAGATAAGATGGGTTTCCTGAAAATGGGAAAGAGGAGGGTAGTCTGAGAGACGAGTGTGGTGAGATGAAAGGTCAACATCACTGCAAATGTCAGACAAACAAGGAATATTTTTAGAGGAGAGATTCAGACAGACAGACACTGAAACAGAGACTATGATGCATTCACGCTATATATTTTGATGCCACCGGTGCCAGTTTCAGCTATGATGTTCAGTGATATGATGGAGAAGAACCTTGTAAAGGTCATTTAGTGTAATTTGAATACAGTAGTGTTTATGTGAGCGACATCCGTTTGAGCACAAGATCAAGACTTGTCTTCCATGTTTATGAATGAAGGCAGCAGCAATCAGAGGATATTCTTTCTCTCATTTGGCTCATGTAATCAAGTCAGTTATGAGGGAGAATGAAACTGAGAAATGAAAGGAGCAATGTTTATGACTTTCATCTTTCACACACATTCAAGCTCAGATGGATGCAGACTGGCTAATCTCAGAAGCTTCCCTTCAAAAAGAGACAGAATCATAACCTTGATTGCTGCCACAACTGTTGTGTGTCCATTTAGATGGATTGTCTGTTCCCTGGATAAATTTACTGTCACTTGCTCTGCCTCTGTAAGTGTCCTTTTAAATTTGCTAAGGCATATCTCGTGGTAAGACTAAAACAATTTCACATACTCAAACACAACCAGAACAAAGCCTCTCCTTTTGTAACATTTAAAAAAGAAATAAAACTCTGAAAAGACATGTACGTGTTCCTTCAGACATCGTATCTAAATGTTTACATACGATTTTCGTTTTTTCCGTGTCTTCAGCGATCTTTTGGTTCGTTTATGCGGTCCGGTTACCGGTTGAAACCAAAACCGATCTGTCACAGATGAAATAATGCTGCCACCTAGTGATCTGCAAAATAAGCTACACCTCTGAGATTAAGTGCACAACATAGAGTAAAGGCAGATGACTTCTCACTGTGACTTAAAATATGTTGAACCTTTTTTTTTTTTTTTTTTTTTATAATAATTTCAGGTTAGGTTTATGGACAATCTATCATCATGGAGTCAGAACTCAAAATAGTGAAAAAAAGTGTCATAAATGAACCCTTTTTATTAAAAGAATAGTCTTTACTGTCACTGTTGATCAATTTAATGCATCCTTGCAAAACAAAAATGTTAATCTCTTTAAAAATAAATATGCGTTTTAGGCCTACAAGCAACTAACCCTAAACCAAACACTTACCTTAGAACTAAAGGGATAGTTCACCCAAAAATTAAAATTATCCCATGATTTACTCACCCTTAAGCCATCCTAGTTGTATATGACTATCTTCTTTCAGACGAACACAATCGGAGTTATATAATAAATATATACCCTGGCTCTTCCAAGCTTTATAATGGTAGTAAATGGCACTCCTGATTTTGAAGTCCAAAAAAGTGCATCCATCCATCATTAAAGATATTCACACAGCTCCAGGGGGTTAATAAAGTTCTTCTGAAGCGAAGCAGCGGGGTTTTGTAAGAAAATTATTGTTTAAATCTTTATAAACTAAAATAACCGGCCTACGCAAATCGATTTACACCAAAAGAGTAATCTGTCCTAGGGGTGTGCGAGATATATAACGTTAGCTTATCGTCTGCGATAATAATATCGTGATTGTTGTTTTAACGATGTGCATTCTGAAATTATCGAGAATGTCCCTCACTTTACAAAAACACAGACAGTCGCACGAATAGCCTACACTACTGCGTGATGTTGTATAGTAGTGCACGCTTCACTGCGACTGCGTGATATAGTCCATTCAAAATCATTTATAATGCACCCAATATTCAAGATAAGGGGATAAAAGTACATCTTTATGACTTTATTTATATCATTTTATACGAATAGTTAATCAATATCACATGAAGAGTGCCGTTTTTTCTCAAAATTTCAGCATGAAATGTGATATTGGTTTTATAAAACAGTTCAATAAACAAGAAGTTACTATTTAGTGACTTACATTTTAATATTGCCTATTTTCACTCTATTTTGCCAACGAAAATAGTTACAAACTCACAGACAGGACTGATTTGCGCGTCTGAACAACACACGTCAGTGAATGAACGAATTTTTTAAATATATATATTAGCTTTTTTTCACAGACCCAGAGCCGTTAAACATCAAAGTACCGCGAGAAAGATTTTAAAAGCATCTCGCGGTACTTTGATGTTTGATGTCATACAGAAAAGAAAGCGACACTCAATAGAACGTTCCTTTGCAACACCGGCGTCCAGCAGCCGCCCTGCGTTTCCGACATTTTGGGGTGAAAGCGACTCGTCGGTCCACTAGTTTATGGCAATATCAGCTGCTTTGTTTTGTTTTTTTAAAGAAAGTACATCAAAGCTAAAATCCACATCTTTAATAAGATGTGAAGGAATATGGTCCAGTTGGCATTTTCACCCCATCATGGCGGCCGCGCTACCTGAGCGCCATCTAGTGGCTGTTGCCCAAAAAGGATAAGAGTTTCGCCTCTTGGGTTCTATACTCTTTGGCGCAGCGCCGATGCATCTCGAACATTGCATAAAATGCTTTGCTCCTGAATGAATCAGCCGTTTGAATGAATCGGTTGAAACTCAATGACTCACTCATTTACAGTGACGTACTGCCACCTACTGGCGGTTTTAATTTCACATTTAAAGTATCTTTTAATTAAAAAAAAAAAAAAATATCAATATTTAACGTTTTATGTTTAAAACATCAAAACATTATTTATGCATTTGTAATTGCAGTTTAAATGCATTTGTCAGCTCTGAACTGCGTGTAAATGCATATAAATGCCACTTCATATGCAGCTTCCGTGTTTCCTCTGCATTGCAAAGATTAATTTTGTTGATACTGTTTTAATTTGATTGGTAACAGCCAGATTGTGTTTTATTGTTCTAACTAAATATATTGATTAAATGTAAGAATTCGACACAAAAGATGAGGCATTCATTTAATTAGGTTAAAAAAAATGGCTTTATAAAGGTATAAAATCCCCATGAAAAGGTAAAAAATCAATTTAAACTTACTGGAAATGATCATTTCCGTCACTGCTGCGAACTAACCACCTCACAAAATATGAAGAATATCAAAAATTTTAGTCAGCTCCCCACGGCAGCCCAAAACCTGCCAAGGTACCAACACCATAAACACACTCAGTAAAATATCATCTAATTATCTTTATCGAGAAAATCCCACAAAATATTGAGATCATTTCTTTGTCAATATCGCACACATGCAAGATGCATTGACGAACGCGGAAGCGCAGAGGATGGAGAAAACAAAGCAAGAATTTTTAAAGAGAAATATAAGAGGATTTCGATGTAAGAGTGGAGGAGCTGGAGTTTGTTGCCCAGCCCTATTTGTTTGAACCGCGAGAGGCGTCAAAGCTTACGTTACTCCTACATCCTACATCATACATTGCGTCAGAAGTTACTCCTTTGGTGCAAGTCGACTTGTGTAGGCCGTATGCCGGAAGCTAGTTATTTTAGTATATAAAGTTTTAAATATGGATATTTTTCTTACAAAAACCCATTGCTTCACTTCAGAAGGCCTATATTAACCCCCTGGAATAGTAAGGATTACTTTTATGATGGATGGATGCACTTTTTGGGGCTTCAAAATCGTGAGCACCATTGACTACCATAATAAAGCTGGGAAGAGCAAGAATATTTTTTTTTTTATTTAACTCCGACTGTGTTTGTCTGAAAGAAGATAGTCATGTACCTATAATGGCTTGAGTAATTTTCATTTTTGGGTAAACTAACCCTTTAACTATACATTAAGTATGTTGTTAATTAATATTACTCAGCATTTATTTGTATAATTACACTGTAACAGGCACATTAAAAAAAATAAAGTGTAACTGAATATTTTGTAAAGAGATTTTTTTATTATTATTATTATTTTCAAGGGTTAGTTCATCCAAAAATAAAAAAATAATCTGTAATCATTTACTCACGTTTATGTCGTTCCAAACTCATAAGACTTTCGTTCATCTTCAGAACACAAATGAAGATATATTTAATGAAATAAGAGAGATTTCTGTCCCTCCATTGACAGTCTACACAACTACCACTTTGATGCTTCAAGTTCAAAAAGTTCATAAAGAGATCATAAAAGACATCTAGCAAGACACTCAACGGCTACAGAATTCCAATAATGCACTGTGAGGGTCGCGCCAAATTAATCCCCGTTTCTAGCCAGAAGATGGCGGCTGCAGCTGAATCATCCATCCATTTTCCAAACCGCTGGTTCAATGTGGCTTTAATTGATTATTAAATTGTTTAATTAAGGATTATACATTCTAATTTCCATCACAGAGTTCCAAATAAACATTTTAATCTTACTATTGAAACAGCATTAAACAGCAAGCACAAACAACGCAAAAGCAGCAGCTCTTCCAGAGGAAGTATTAGAGGAGTAGTATTAGTGGAGTAATATAGGGAATGGTGAATGAGGTTATAGAGGGCAATTTCAAACAGTGCCTGTTTTTCAATGGCTCTGGGTAAACGGAAGCTCAATCATGCTTGCTGGATGTGCAAGGACCAATGAGGTTAATTCTCGTGTATTATGAAGGACATGAGGGTGAGTAAATGATGACAAAATTTTCATTTTTGGGTGAACTTAACCCTTTAAGGTTGAGATGGCATCTGATTGTTCTGATGTTAACAGAACTACACTGATATTTTTTAAAGATTCTTATAGAACTCTTATGCAGCAGTTACAATTGTCAAACAGAACAAACACGCCATAAATGACTTGTGTACTATAATCTACTAATGTACTATAATCTTCTGAAGCCATAAACTAACTATGTGCGCAGAAAAGGCTGAAATTTGGGTCGTTTTTCATGGAAAATCTTACCCTACATTTTAAATTGGCCAGGGCTCATTGAGCCCAGAGGTGGAGCTGTACCACAGGATGCAATGAACCCGAGTAAGAGCTGCACCACAGGACCCACTGAACACAGAGGCAGGAATACACAATGGGACCTACAGTGCCCAGAGGCGGAACAGCACTACCCATAATCCCCAGAAGCAGACTCGAACCATGGGGCCCACTGAGCCAAAATGTGGCATTGTAGCAAGGGAACTACTGAGCCCTGAGGTGGAGCTGCACCATGGGGCTCATTAAACCTGAAGGTGGAGCTGCACCCAAATCCCAGTGTGTCTGTACAATCATAACTAACTTCTTTAACAAATCATGCTCCATAAGGCTCTGCAGAAGGCCTTGCAGAACATCCGAAAAATTCCTGCAGTCTCATGGGATTTAATACAGAGTCTGTCCATTTTCACTACTCTGACTTGATAGAGGACATTTTCACCATGTATATTCAAAAATATGACTGATCATGAGGGTATCAGCAGGAAACAGGCATTATTATGTGATACCTAACTATATAAGCTTGGAATATAAAATATTTTTCAATTATTATTATTCTTTAGAATTGGGAGAACTGAAAAGTTACATAAGTTCTCCAAATAAAAAAAATAAATTAGGAGCACTGTCAAAAATTTAGGAGCACTTTCTGATCAATAACAGACATTAACATTTTCATTACAGGGAGATATTTGCCCCTTTAAATTAATTTCCAGGGGCATTTGTTCCATTATAAGATCAGTTTTTCTAATCTTATTAAATGTATGTATGCATCATATTTAATCAATTTCTTAAATTAAAATAGAAAATTTGTTTTTAAACAACAAATTCAATTACAACAATAAGACCCAATCAGACAGTTACCAATCAAAAGAAATCATCAAAAAAATCCATCTTTGCACTGCAGAAGTGGCACAGAAGCTCTATATTATTTAGACACATTAACATAGACTGCTTAAAGGGATAGTTCACCCAAAAATGAAAATTTGATCTTACCCCCAGTGCATCCAAGATGTAGGTGACTTTTTTTCTTCAGTCGAGCGCAAATTATGATTTTTAACTGCAACCGATGCCGTCTGCCACTCAAATAATAGCAGTGGATAGGAACTTCAACTATAACAGTAAATAAAACTTGCTTAGACAAGTCCAAATTAAACCCTGCGGCTCGTGACGGCACATTAATGTCCTAAGACACGAAACGATCGGTTTGTGTGAGAAACCGAACAGTATTTATATCATTTTTTACCTCTAATACACCACTATGTCCAACTTCGTTCAGCTTCCTGTTAGTGAGGTCAAAAAACGCGTTCTAATGACGGAAGTGATGTCTCGCCCATATACTTCAATGAGCGCGAGACATCACTTCCGTTGTCAGAGCGCGATTTGACCTCACTCACCGGAAGCTGAATGGAGTTGGACATAGTGGTGTATTAGAGGTAAAAAATGATATAAATACTGTTCGGTTTCTCGCACAAACCGATCGTTTCGTGTCTTAGGACATCAATGTGCCGTCACGAGCCCCAGGGTTTAATTTGGACTTGTCTAAGCAAGTTTTATTTACTGTTATAGTTGAAGTTCCTATCCACTGCTATTATTTGAGTGGCAGACGGCAGCGGTTGCAGTTAAAAATCATAATTTGCGCTCGACTGAAGAAAAAAAGTCACCTACATCTTGGATGCCCTGGGGGTAAGCAGATAAACATCAAATTTTCATTTTTGGGTGAACTATCCCTTTAATTCAGCTCATTGGTAAATAATGTACGAATGTTTTTAAATATAATTTTTTAATTTTAGAAATATGTATAAAAAAACTTTAAAAGTTTAATATTTTATGTAAAAACAGCCTATGTAGTAGTGTAAATATGAAAATAAATGTACATATGAAAATAAAACAGCCAGTAGGTGGCGGTAAATCTTAATGTGCGAGTCATTCATTCAGTCATTCAAAACGCAGAATCATTCAAAATCACCGTTGCTTGGAGATGCGCAAGAGCTCTGGTGTGGCTTTGTTTGAAACTATTTTCACGAAATAGAGCAAAAACATAGTCTGGCTATCACCAGACCAAGCTCAATTTAAAATTGAACATTGGTCTGGGGAGTTTGCTATGTATTTCCTACTGCACAAGAGGCGTGATCAACAATTAGTCACGCAATTGGATAGTCCTTCAACCAATCAGATCAACGACCCGGGTGACATACTTTGCAGAGCGATGCGAAAACCCCAGACAGGTTTACCGTGGCTGCGTTCCAGTTCGGTTTTTAAATGCCCTTCCCTCGCTAACTTCACTCGGTCTCGTTGACTCGGATGTACGTCATTGCTTACGTTGCACGAGTGCCCACTTCTGGCGGAACCTTTGTATGGGCTGAACTGGAACGTCCTAAGCCCTTGATCACTTGGAATCCGCAATGGAGCTGATTTATTATTTATTTTTTTCCCCTTAAAAAATTGTTTAATACAGCATTCTATATGTATATATGTGTGTTTTAAATGTTTAAAAAATAATTAATATATCATAAAGTTGTTTTTGGTGGGGTAAATTAAACGCGATATGCGGTGACGTCACAATCGTGTTGCATTGTGGGTTATGGAGCTGCCTGAAGTGTACATATGAAGTAGACTCCCTCGGTCAAAATTGAGGGAGCGAGGGTCTGTCCATATAAACGTCCCTCGTCCACTTCACGAAGTGGAACGCATTTCAAAATGGCGACAGGGATTCCCCCCGAGGGGAAGTGTTTAGGGAAGTTTGCGAGTGCGTGTCTAAAACCGAACTGGAACGCAGCCCAAGTGTCTCAATCAGCTCCCCAGTTCAATAGTCAGGGCACTGATCAGGGAATCAGCCACATTCACTTTCATGATATACTGATTCACGACCTAGGGAACAAGGGAGCAGATTGAGACGCAGGATTTTTGCAGGTTGTGCAAAAAAACATGAAAGTGATTGGTATTTACACCCACTCGAGCAATTTGTTTGCTAACTAAAGAAGTCATTCAGCATCGTTGAGAGTTTAAAAGGCGACTCTGATACTGTTCTGGTTCAGTGTAAATGAACGCGGAATATAGCCGCCCTAAACTACGTCACTGTCATGACAACCAAAAAGAATTCCAGTCAGCTCAGGCGGCGCGAGATTCAAGAAGCAGGGAGACGAAACATATAGAGCAAATAATAAAAATATTGTCTACCATCAAGGGGCATTGAAGTAAAAGAGTCCTGTACTCACATCGTGAAGCAAACCACCAAAATAACAGCAGAGAATCATTGTGTGTCATCAATCGCCGTTTGTAATCTTCCTATGAAGAGACTGTCGGATCAACGCTCTGCTACATTACTCTCAGATAAGGTAAATGCTTAACACAATCGGCGTCACTGTGATTGTGCATTGTTATTTTGGAGTGACGGTCGTGCGAGAGACGGGTAGATCAGATAGAGTTTGAAAACTGCTTGCCGTCGCTTTTCTATCGTCATCGTGTTATACCCGCCAATAGCGAGCAAGGTGGATAAGCCAGTCTGTGATTGGTTCCCGCAAAAGTGTAACAGCGCAGCAGAAATGAATGCACGGGTTTCCAGACTGAGTTGCCGAGCGAAATCAAATCGCCGGCAGATCAGGCTGGGTTTACCCAGACTAGCAAAAACAGACATTGTGGCTAAAATTTTGCCAATTAATATCAGCTTGTTTATTGGACTTAGATCAGTAAGTATCACATTTGCAATCATGCCAATACTCGAAGAAACAGGATAACATAGCTCCAAGTGAATGAAAACATTCTGCAAATTTTTAAATCTGAAAGTGTACCATATATAGCCTACTGTAGTTATTGTCTCAAAAGTAAGAGTCGACTCAGAGTCAATTAAACGAGTCGTTTGTAAAATGAATCCCAAGCCGTTTCCTTGTGACGTCACAACGAAACATTAGCATATTGCCCGCTCACTTATTGCGCGCGCAGACGGCAGGGGAAATTATTTTTTTCAACAATAGCTACCACAGCAGTACAATCTTTTCTTGTGTTCCCGTCATTTTACTGAGGACTGATTCACAAAACGCTTGGTCTTAAAATATGCATCAATGCCCACTTTACTTGGACCAGCATGCTCCTCTGAATCTCAACCTGTAAGTATGACTATGATTAATAATAATTGATCGTTCAAAAATCGTAGTTTAGTATATAATGTTGTGTAATGTACAGTCTGTATGTCTCCTGCTGACCGGCTCACGTTTCTGTAGTTCAGCAATTCAGATGTGGGTCCAGTATTGTCTAAAAATATGTCGATTATGGCAGCTTGTCTGGCTTGTTACTTGGGAGTAATGAACACGAATGGAGCAAGACTTTGGTTTACAAAGTCTAATGCATTATCAGCTATTCACGTTTGTGTTCGGCTAAAGTGGGAGTTTACAACATACAAAACAAACTGTATTTTCCCCCCTGCGTTTTTAATATTACAGAAGAATGGAGCTCTATCTGTATTGTAATAGGATGTGAAGATGCTAATCTTCAAACAATAGCCATTTTTCTTTGTTAAAGGGTTAGTTCACCCAAAAATGAAAATTCTGTCATTTATTACTTACCCTCATGCCGTTCCACACCCGTAAGACCTTCACTAATCTTCGGAACACAAATTAAGATATTTTAGTTGAAATCCGATGGCTCAGTGAGGCCTCCATCGGGAGCAATGACATTTCCTCTCTAGGTTTGTCCATTTTCCAGAGTGTAACAATAATGGAAAGATGAGGCTTATCAGTATGTCACAATATCACCCTGTTTGGACTTTTTCTGTTTTGCACCATGTCAGTCTGTCATCATAGTTATGCATTTCAATTCACTAACTTGCAATTCGATTCAATATCAGATATTTTGAACATACTGTATATCAGGTACAGTAGGCCTACATGGCAAATTTTCTCAAGGAAAAAAAAATCTAATGCTGTATAATCAGTTGGTAGGCTACTACTAAGAATTTTTTTTATTAATAAGGTTATAATAGGCCTGATAACTTTAAATTTATTTCTACTCCAATTCGTTTTTTGAAATATAAACATTTAAATGGTGGCTGTCAACTTGACGGATTTATTCAAACATGCATAATATAGGCTATTGAAGAACATTAAAAATTATAATATGTAATATGTTGCATATATTTAGCTAAATGCTCCTCTCTAGAGTTCATTTTTCTAGCTGACTAACGAGTTTATGCTCACTGAATATGTTTTTCTGAGGTAAATGTGACATTAAGTGACATTGTTTACAAGCAGTTATTAACGTCTTGCCCCGGAAACACTGATTAAGCGATTATATCTCATGATATGGATTTCGTTAAGTTGAACTGTATCTTTTATCATACCTTGAGAGTTGTTCCTTCATGTTTATTTCGCGCTGTAACTGGTATTAAAGCAGAGGAGAGGATCAGTTCACGTGCGCGTAAGGCTACCGCGTCTCTTGAACTACAGAGATCTGTCACTAAGTTACACATTAAAGAGCGCCAAAACGGTAGGCTATGTGTTTTTTATTTGGTTTTTTTTTATTATTTATTTATTTTTATTCCGAAGTAAAATGAGCAAAATATGAAACTTGAGACTTTGTTTCATGTCAAAAGCAACAAACCACAAATCATATTTTGTGATTTATCAGATGGTTACGTATCCTTGCGCTTTTTAAAGTGGGTAGGCCTATACGGAAATCCTTGAACATTTCCTAGTGGGTAAATGGCGTATACCTGCGTATCACGTAGACTACACCACTGGTTTATGGTAACCTATACAGAGCATTTCTTTTCAGTCAGAAATGAACGATGTTTTTTAAAAAAGAAAAAAAGTTAAACAATGGGAGCAAGCTCCTCTGATGAATTAATACAAACCCATTCGGCAGAAATCAATCCTGCTTGTGAGTTGTATTTATGTCTGAGGGAGAACGAGCAGAATTGAATTATTGTTTTAATTTCTTAGTTCTTGTCTAGTATTCACTTTAAATCACTGCTCATACCCTGACAAATCCACCATGATACACTTCTAGACATTATGAGCTCCCTTAGGCTTTCTCCAAATGTTAAACCCATTAAAATAGAGGACTAAGAGTGAAAGTCATTTATGTTATACCTTTCTAATTTACACTGAAATCCAGCTTCAGTACTAATCACTGGAGTGCAGCTAATCCCTTAATTGTGATCGTGTGGTTTTCATCATGCTGGCCACTAGAGGGCATGTTGAGATCATAATTCTTACAGTCTCCACCCAGTGCTGGTTCAGACGTCAAGGATACAGCTGGTAAATGTCATACTGATAAAATGTAATTAAATTAACTGCTACTGATTTTTTTTTTCCCCTCTCAGATGAAAGCATAATATTCAGCTACCAAGTTTCTCCCAAGCTCTGAATTTCCAAAGATCCTTGGAAATTTCTGTAAAAATGTAATGAGACTGCAGGACTGCAAAGATCAGAGTTTGTTGTTGCATGAACCATCGTGATTGGTTATATGAGGGGGAAAGCAGTGTAAAGTGTGAACATTTATCAAAATTTGTGTTGCCTGAGAAGGCTAGGCCTAGGTAAAAGAAAATGATAGAATTATGTTTTTTGGCCTGAAATAATAAAAATTTTAGAGGGGTCCATCCTCCTTTGGCTGCTCAGTGTGTCTGTCACATTTGACTGTGCTCAATATCTACCCTGAGAATCTCATCTTTAGCTGTCTGCAGTGAAGTAAAACGCTAACTGCCGACAGTCTCCACTGAGACTGAACACACACACACATACACACACATAGGCGTAATGGTTTTTATACTGTACAAACTGTATATTCTATCCCCCTACACTACCCCTACCCCTAAACCTAACCATCACAGGAAACTGTGCACACTTTTACTTTCTCACAAAAACTAATTCTTTATGATTTATAAGCCTTTTGAAAAGTGGCGACATGGGGTAATGTCCTCATAAGTCACCCCTTTTTGTCATACCCATGTCATTATACACATTTGTGTCCTGATATGTCACAAAAATGTGCACACACACACACACACACACCTGGACATCTTCCCTTAAACCTACCCATAACAGAAAACTTTCTGCATTTTTACATTTTTTTAAAAAAAACATAATTTAGTATGATTTATAAGCTGTTTTTCTCATGGGGACCAAAAAATGTCCCCACAAGTTCAGAGATGTCTGGTATTGCCATCCTTGTGGGGACATTTTTCCCCTACAACATTGGGAATACCTGAACCACAAACACACACAATCATACACAATAATCTAACTAACTATCACTCCAACCAGCAGTTGGCAATTAGCAATCAACATATCTACCCAATCAGCATGAGTGGAAACCTCTCTCTCTCTCTCTCTCTCTCTCTCTCTCTCTCTCTCTCTATATATATATATATATATACACGCAGTCAACTCACCTATGTTTTTTGACAGTTTTCAGCATCCCTCCACCACCCCATCTCCTCACACTCACCTGGTTACTTTCCTAAACCAGAAAACAGAGGGAGTACTCTGGGTTTGGGCCAAATACCGTTAATTACTATCTGATACGCATATTAACTATCTGATTATTTGTGTGAACTCATGAAATGCTGGGCTGTTTCAACCCATGTTTTGGTCAAATATGCACAAACCCATTGGTTTAAATTTTTTAATTAGATTTTTAAACCCAATGGTTGTGTTTTTTCCATATTTGACCCAAACATGGGTTGAAACAACCCAGCATTTTGTATAGAATGAGTGTAGAAAGACTTCAGAAGGATCATTTGGCACTGAAGACTGGAGTAATAGCTGCTGAAAATTCAGCTTTGCAATCACAGAAATAATCATATTTTAAAATATATTAAAATAGAATTATAGTAGGCCAATATATTTCACAATCTTATGGTTTTACTGTATATTTTATTTGATTTTTGCAAATAAATGCAGTCTTGGTGAACATTCTTTTAAAAAGCATAAAAATAAAAATCATTTGATATTTATAATAATTGAAATATAAAAATTCAAATGCTCAGAACTTAAGCAATATACTGATATACAGACCTACCAAATCTTTCCCTCAAACTCAAAGAATCCTTTCTCGCCCTGTCAACACTCACACCATCAACATGTTTATATGTGCACTAACACCTACAACCCCCATCAATAACACACAGACATCACTCTCAGCGTGAACTTGAGGACTTCCTTTAAACTTTACAAAAACACCTCCGAGAGTTACTGATTCTCATCCATCTCTACGCCTTCTCACACACACACGTAAAGCCTATACTTTGATTATTCATGTCACACGCTGCTATAAATTTGCTTCAATACACAGAGACTGGACCCTTTAAAGACTTAAATTACTAGCTGGTTTTTAATTAAAAGCTAACAGGGCAAATATAATAAGACACACTCTGACTGGAGGAGCTGCGGGACAGCAGGAGCGAGTGTGTGTTAATCTGACTCATTGCAAGGTTTAAGATTGAAAAGTTCTCACAGTCTCCCGCTGTCTTCACATTGGCAGCTCTCCCGAGCCCATGAGGAGAGACGGGCTGGACCGATCCCTGCTTTGCAGCACATGATGCAGAGCTCAGTGGAGTGTTTGATTGTCTTGAGAAGCCATGTGTCAGATTTACTAGACGTATCAGGGACAGAAAATGAAACGCCAGACCACAGAAGCTGCTGCAGTCTGTTTAAAATGCATTGTCTTCCTTGCGGTTTGTAATTTGTTGCAGGATCTTTGCAAGACACTGCTGAAACTGATTAAAATTATCACACATTAACCTTTACTCACAAGCACACACGCACACCTGTAGCACCCTCCTACAGAGAGATTATCCTGTTGGGCCTATGTTGCATGTCCCACTGTTAATGCTTGGAAAACATTTTGATACAGGTACATGTATTGTTTACTAGCACAGGAAGGGTAGGTAACACTTTATCTTATTTTATGTTACATGTAGTTACTGTAGTAATAAATTATAATAATAAACTATAAATTATGCATATGTATGCAAATTACCCCAAACCTTAATCTAATCTTAAAGGGTTAGTTCACCCAAAAATGAAAATTCTGTCATTAATTACTAATTACCCTCATGTCGTTCCACACCCGTAAGACCTTTGTTCATCTTCAGAATACAAATTAAGATATTTTGCTCAGTGAGGCATTGCCAGCAAGACAATTAAGACTTTCAATGCCTGGAAAGCTACTAAAGACGCATTTAAAAAAGTTCATGTGGTTCAACCTTAATGTAGCGAGGAGAATACTTTTTGTGTGCCAAAAAAAAAAAAAACTAAATAACAACTTTATTCAACAATATCTATCAATGGGCAATTTCAAAACACTGCTTCATGAAGCTTTGAATCTTTTGTTTTGAATCAGTGGTTTGGAGCATGTATCAAACTGCCAAAGTCATGCCCCCCAGGTTTACTGAAATCACGTGACTTCGGCAGTTTGATACGCGCTCCGAAACACTGATTTGAAACAAAAGATTCAAAGCCTAGGTCTGGGATAAGAATAAAATATAATATAAATAGGCATTTTAAATAAAGCAAAAATACACGTTAAAGGCATAGAGAAAAATTCAACAGTGTTCCTAACAAAAAGGCAAACACTAAACAAAATACTGCAAACACAAACACATATATATAATATATATGTAGGCCTATTCTACACGCACACACCAGTGCAGAGAATTTGGGATTCAAATTCTGAGAAACCTGCTTGTAAACCAAATAGAGCTGACTCAATTACTGACAATTTTTCATAATTTGAACACATTTTCTCAAATAAAACAAACAATTTGTCAGTGAGACATTCACACAGGCATGAAAACGGGTCAGGGGTGAAAAAGGTGAGAAGGATCTTACCCCTAGAGGGGGTAATATCCTTCTCACCTTTAAAAAAAAAAAAAAAAGTAAATATTCCATATTTTAAAGCATCAATCTGATGCATTTAGAGATGCTTTTTTTGCCAACCTGGGGAGAGCTGGAGAAACTTAACTTCAGCCATGAGTCAAAAATTATTATGGCCTCCTTACTAAGTATTATGATGGGGGATCGAGCGGGAATCTTTATTGGTGTCGATTTTCAGTCTCTTTTTAATGATAGGCTTTACGCATCCTAGCGCTATGATTGGTCAAACTCTTCTTCTTTTGCTTTTGAAGTCAAAATGCGTATCCGCTATGCAAATTGCATACAGGTTGGCAGGTCTGCTTATTGATAGAACGGTGGACCACTTTACCTTCTGCCTTGTCAGTCCCCTCACCTCAAAATCTACCTCCTCAAAAACGGTAGCGTTAGCTAATAATTTTCCACCAGAGCTTTAGCTAGCTGTCTAACGTTGCGTTCTCTCCTGCTGTGTTCAATGACTCAATTCATCAAGCTGTAGCTAACGTTAGCTAAGTCTATGTCAACAGAGCTCCTTTGTAGCTTAACTTAGATATACCAGAAAATATTAAAATTATTGAAACCATCCAGGGCCGGATTGGGACTGATTTTCAGCCCTGCAATTTCATGCCTTAGACCGGCCCACTTTAATTAACGACTGACTATATTAAAATAATGTAATTAAAACCTCAGTATATAAGTCTGAAATAGTGCACTGTTCTCTACAGCCTTGTAAATAATTGTATTTTTCAAAAATATCTTTAAATACCCATGATAGTACAAATGATAGTATAAAAAAATGCTAAAATTTGATATAAAGTTATTTTTTATAGTTATAATAATGATTTTATAATGTGAACCATTGATTAATTCTGTAGCCATCTAGTGGCTGTAGTTAAAAATTCATGTTATTTTAATTTTAATTTAATTTAATGTTTGCTTTCCAGTAGATGGCAGTAATCGTCCACTAAACCCAGGCACATTTTTCATGTCTATCACTATGAATGAAATTTAGAAATGTAGATCTTTATCAAAGTGAATTTAACATAAAATTTTGCTATTTTATATAAATGTATATACTTAAATTATTACAAATTGGGGCAAATAAATAAAACAAAATACCATAAATCCTACAAAATTGCACAACTTTACAGTAAAATATTAAAGTAGGCTATTACGTTTGTTTAAAAAAAAGTTACATGTTACAAAATCACATTTTACTCTCTGGTTAAGCTAGTTGGACAGAAAAATGAATATTGTTGGCCAATGTGTAATAGCATAGCAAGCAACGTAACATAAGTGATAGGCCATATTTTATTATTTGCCTACTATTATTACGATATGAGTAAGCTGCATACATGCCTTTATCTTTTGCGTGTTTCCCCTCTTCCTTTTTATTTATTTATGTTACTTAAATCGGCCTCCGGTGGCTTTTGCCTTACCATAATTTAGCGTTGATTTAGAACTTGTCCCGCTGTCCCTACAGACGTCACCTCATCCCTTCTTCTCGTATACTTTTGAGTGAGTTGTCTTCTCCGAGCGCACACTCCGAGTCCCTCCCGACCAGGTTAATTTACGCACCGAGTGACATATCATTGACATTGCGTGCAAATGAGCGGTAAAAACACCATCGCGCATTCGTTTGTTTGTTTTTTCTTGCGCGGATGCCCCGTGCCGCCCTGGGCCGTTCAGGCCTAAATCCGTCACTGAATGGTTTTTAGGAAAAAGTTAGGCTACTCAGCTTGGTACATTTGGCCGCGGCCACAGTTTCTAGAGCATCCATATGCCTGTTCACAGCAGGCCTGCATGCCCAATTTCTGTCATTATACCACCAAACTCCAACCCCATGACCTTTTTACCCAAAATTGCATTTCTGATTACAGAACTGTCATTTTAATAATCATCTATTTAAGAGGTTTTAAAAGCCAACCTTCATTTGCATCTGTTCCTTGTCCTATTTACAATATATTAAACAATTAAGATGTTATTGTATTATTGCTACACCAATTATATTATGGAATGTTGTGTACTGTCTAAACAAATGATGATTCACCCATCCACCAAACCACTTATCCTCGGTAGGCTCGTTGTGTATATATATATTTAATAAAAAAACATCCTAATCAATTCAAATGTCAGCAGCAGCTGAGACCTTCATTGGTTCGCTTCATTGGTTCTGGTGTGATGCCTGACCAGCGTGAGGGGCGATTAACTGCACCTGTGCCAGTACAATGTCACACTGGGGTCTGTGCAGGTGTGAAATAAAGCTCATGTACTGTTCACTGATCCAGACTCTGATCATTAATCACAGACCATATAAGACTGCTGAAACACTGGCCAAGCCATACAAATTCACCTGTCTTCCCGCAGGTGCACATCACCACTCCTCAGAGGTTCTCTAAGAGGTTCTGTCCACATGGAACTTCCAGTGATTTACTTGATCAATCTTGCCCACAAAACTCATCATGACTCAAGCATGCACAAACGCTACTGCAAACATGTCACAAACACTGTAGCTCTGAAAATACAGTGCAGTGGGAATTTATCAACAGTTACATACAATCATGTATGATTACTAAAAAGATGATTTTAGCAGCTGACATAATGGCATTCAGTTGGTTGTAATTTAATAAAGAATAGCATGGAAAACAGTTTTACAATTCAAACATTTAAACAAATTTGTAATTAAAAATAGTAAAACAAAGTAAAAAAAAAACAATACCTCAGTCCCTATTCCCTTCATACATACACAACTGAACAAAATATACACACTTTCCAGCAGCTACATGCAGACAACACAATCATTTGCTCTCTCTCTCTTTTACACCATCTTCATTTGAACTGGTTGTCGATGAGAGTTCCCTTCATCTTGGCTTTCTTAGCCTCGAGTTCTGCCTGTGTGGAGAGAAACAGCACTCAGATCAATCATGAGAACACATGCACCCATTTATGACACATTAATTTTTCTTTGTGGTTTTATAGATGGTAAATGCCTGGTAGCATTACCATTCGCATTATACACGGAGTATTGTAAGCAACTATCTTTTTTTTTTTTTTTTTAAGGTGCCATAGAATGCTTTTTCACAAGATGTAATATAAGTCTAAGGTGTCCCCTGAATGTGTCTATGAAGTTTCAGCTTAAAATACTCCATTGATTTTTTTAAATTCAGTTTTTTAACTGCCTATTTTGGGGCATCATTAAATATGGGCCGATTCAGCGCACATCCCCTTTAAATGCTCGTGCTCCCCGCCCCCAAGCTCTATAATACATTGCATAAACAAAGTTCACACAGCTAATATAACCCTCAAAATGGATCTTTACAAAGTGTTCGTCATGCAGCATATCAGATTGTGTATTTGGATGTTTACATTTGATTCTGAATGAGTTTGATAGTGCTCCGTGGCTAACGGGGCTAACGTTAAAATTACACACTGTTGGAGAGATTTATAAAGAATGAAGTTGTGTTTCTGAATTATACAGCATATAATTAGTTACAGTCGGTGTTATGTTGAGATTCGCCTGTTCTTCAGAGTTCGTTTGCACAAATCAAATGTACATAAGGAGGAAACAATGGTGTTTGAGACCCTCTGTATGTCATTTCCATGTACAGAACTCTAATTATTTTACTATGCCGAGGTAAATTAAATTTTCAATTCTAGGGCACCTTTAAGAATCTCATTCATATACAGATCACATTAGCAGAGCTTGTGTGAGCTCAGGTGTTTTCTCGGTGTGTGCAATAGCAAAACTCAACATCTCCCGCAGTCATACACTTGCCTACATCTGCAAAATTCTCTCTGTTCCTCTCAGCTGTAGTTTTAGTATCATGTCTAGAAATTCTCAGAGTGCAGTTCTACAGCTCAAATGGACTTGATTTATGAGGGTTTTTTTGTGTCTGCACAGCAGTGTTTCAAACTGAATGGGAACAGGGAAGTCCCCTGCTGACGCCCATATACATTTTTAATTATTTTTTGTTTTTGTTTTTGTTAAAGAACTCACTTATGCTCACCAAAGCTGCATTTATTATACAGTAAAAACAGTAATATTGTAAAATATTACAATTTAAAATAATTTTCTATTTGAATATTTTAAAAAGTAATTTATTCCTGTGATGTCATTACTCCAGTCTTCAGTGTCACATGATCCTTCAGAAATCATTCTAATATGCTGATTTGCTG
Organism: Megalobrama amblycephala; assembly: GCF_018812025.1. Classification (NCBI taxonomy): domain Eukaryota; kingdom Metazoa; phylum Chordata; class Actinopteri; order Cypriniformes; family Xenocyprididae; genus Megalobrama; species Megalobrama amblycephala. The sequence goes on from NC_063047.1 coordinate 6,076,717, forward strand.
CTCAAGAAACATTTCTTATAATTATCAGTGTTAAAAACAGTTGTGTAATTAAATGTTTAATTTTTAAAAAATATGTTTGATTACATATATCTATACATATCTCTCTCTCTCTCATATACACTATCGTTCAAAAGTTTGGGATCGGTAACATTTTTAATGTTTTATAAAGAAGTTTCGTCTGCTCACCAAGGCTGCATTTATTTAATTAAAAATACAATAAAATCGGTAATATTGTGAAATATTATTACAATTTAAAATAACTGTTTTCTATTTGAAAATATTTGAAAATGTAACTTATTCTTGTGATGGCAAAGCTGAATTTTCAGTATCATTACTCTTATCATTACTCATACAGTCTTCAGTGTCACATGATCCTTAAGAAATCATTTTAATATGCTGATTTGCTGCTCAAGAAACATTTATTGTGCACAGATGTACAAAATATTTGTGTACAATATTTTTTTTTTCAGGATTCTTTGATGAATAGAAAATTCAAACGAACAGCGTTTATTTAAAATATATTCTGTTGTTACATTTTAAATGTCTTTACTGTCACTTTTGATTGATTTAATGCAAACTTGCTGAAAAAAATATTAATTTCTTTCAATTCTTCTCAAAAAAATAAAAATAAAAATTCTTACTGACCCCAAACTTTTGAACGGTAGTGTATAATGTTACAAAAGCTTTGTATTTCAGATAAATGCTGTTCTTTTGAACTTTCTATTCATCAAGGAATCCTGAAAAAAAAAAAAAGGATACAACTGTTTTTAACATTGATAATAATAAATGTTTCTTGAGCAGCAAATCATCATATTAAAATGATTTCTGAAGGATCATGTGACACTGAAGACTGGAGTAATGATACTGAAAATTCAGCATTTCCAACACAGAAATAAATTACATTTTATATTATATTCCAATAGAAAACAGTTATTTTAAATTGTAATAATATTTCACAATATTACTGTTTTTACTGTATTTTTAATTAAATAAATGCAATCTTGGTGAGCAGACAAAACTTCTTTTAAAAATATTAAAAATCTTACCGATCCCAAACTTTTGAAGACACCTTGAACTTTTTATTCATTAATTCAGTTTATTCACAAAAACAATTCCTAAAATGTTGACAAGACTAAGTTTAATATAACATCTGTTTAACTTATAACATGAAAGTAAGGTTAATAATATAACTTAGATTACACATTTTTCAGTTTTACTCAAATTAGGGTGATGCGAAAATGAGTACACCCCACAACAAAAACTACTACATCTAGTACTTTGTATGGCCTCCATGATTTTTAATGACAGCACCAAGTCTTCTAGGCATGGAATGAACAAGTTGGCGACATTTTGCAACGTCTATCTTTTTCCATTTTTCAAGAATGACCTCTTTTAGAGAGGATGGAGAGTGATGCTCAACTTGTCTCTTCAGAATTCCCCATATGTGTTTGATTGGGTTCAGATCAGGAGCCACTGAATCACTTTCACTCTGTTCTTCTTCAGAAATCCAACAGTGGCCACAGATGTGTGTTTAGGATCATTGTCATGTTGGAAAAATGCACGACGACCAAGGGCACGGAGTGATGGTAGCATCTTCTCTTTCAGTATAGAGCAGTACATCTGTGAATTCATGAAGCCATCAATGAAATGCAGCTCCCCGACACCAGCAGCACTCATGCAGCCCCACATAAGGACACTGCCACCACCATGTTTCACTGTAGGCACCGTGCATTTTTCTTTGTATTCCTCACCTTTGCGACGCCATACAGTTTTGAAGCCATCAGTTCCATAAACATTTATCTTGGTCTCATCACTCCAGAGTCTAGAGTCCCAGTAGTCTTCATCTTTGTCATCAGGGCCCATCCCTGGCAAACTCTAAGCGGGCTTTTTTTGTACCTGGGCTTTCTTTCGTGGACGGCACCCATGCATGCCATTCCTCTGCAGTGTATGCTGTATTGTGTCATGGGAAATAGTCACCCCAGTTTGGCTTTCTACTTCTTTAGATAACTGCAGTGAACTTGCATGCCGATTTTCTTCAACCCTTCTCATCAGAAGATGCTTTTGTCGATGTGTTAACTTCCATGGACGACCTGGAGGTCTCTGTGAGATGGTTGCAGTTCCACCTTTTGCTACAGTATTCTGACTGATAAGCAAAGCTTTGCTGATCTTCTTGTAGCCTTCACCTTTCTGGTGTAAAGAAATTATTTTCTTTCTCAGGTCTTGTGACATTTCTCTTCCATGTGGTGCCATTGCTGACAGCCTGAAATGTGAAGGGGTTTTAACACCCTTTTATAGTCAAGTGTCTGCTGGACACCTGTGCAATGAATAATAAGACTCACCTGTGGTTGAATTCTTGTTAAATTAGACATTTGTAGTCTAAAATTTAGCTTTGCTCCAGAGATTTTCAGTGGGGTCTACTCATTTTTGCATCACCCCAATTTGAGTAAAACCAAATTAAATATAAAGTGGCACCAATGAGATATTGTTTAAAATGTTACTTTTCAAAGGGGATGTACTCATTTACGCTGAGCAGTCACAGTTTACTTTATTTTACTATCCTCACTTACATAAAAGAACTATAGTGACCTGCACCCTCTAGTAAAAATATATATACATATGTGTGTATGTGTGTGATATTTGTAAAATTTGCTTATTACATGGCTTCAAATTGGTCTAATGTAGTGGTTCCCAAACTTTTTCTGCCAGCCCCCCCAAGAGAAAAATATTTAAACCCCTCCACCAACATGCACCCACATAAAAACACTCTCAGACATGACATCACTTGCAAAATCCTATAGGATTTTTTTGAAACATTGTAATTAATACAGTACTATCTAACTAATTAACTTCAATGAGCTTCTCTTTGTGTCTCTAAAGCCCCTTTCACACAGATTCCGGAAAATATAATAAATTGATTTTGGTTCAATCTCTTTCTGGAATCTGTGCATGTGTTCACATACATCCTGTAAAGATCCCGTAAAGGCACGTGACATCGGGATGTGAATTGTAATGTTTCCGCAGCATCTTAAGTTTGCTAATGATCTGCGATTTCTCTCTCGAGTAACCACGCTTGTGCAGTTTTTTTTCTGATTCGGAAACCAATATTCTGAGGCACGCAACACACTGTGGGCTCTCTTCATTACTCAACATTGTACTGGTGAATCCAAGGGAGAGATATACCTCATCATATATTCTTGTCTTTAAAACACTGTGTCTACACAGTTTGGTGAGGCTGTCTACACTGGACACGTCAAAGTGAAAGTTACAAATCCATTTGTCCTTTGTGAACTATTTCTGACATACTCTCAGAACTTGGAGTATGTCAGAAATAGAATGAGGCATCAGTTTGTGGGACATTTGTCAAGTCGCATCAGATCCATTGTAGACAGCATCACTGATTATAATGGGTTCAATTTGCTTTCATTTGTCCAAGACAAATGTCCTTAGGGACCAATAAAGTAATCTTGAATCTTTTTGCCACGTCCCCCTGTCGCATCTGGTGTAGACACTCGAGTTTAAAGTAGATTCATTGTCTGCTTTACGGTTACTTGGCACTGGCAGTCCTTTCACAAACATGTCCATGCTTAGTGCAGAACCAAGGATCATTCACTTATATTTTTACACAGCTCCCAGCAACACTCAGTTCTGATTCTTCAATCGCACTATTCAGCGGTCTGTAACTGATAACAGATCGCTCAAGCGGGTACTGCTAGTTGTACAGAGATAATAAAATGTCAAATCAATGTTTTGTGTTCAATTATTTACTTATGTGGCAAGCAACTGCATAAGTGGGATCTTGTATCAGAGGTTTCATTGGCATAACATCTGCTGACTCTACTAAACTATCCCATTGCCTTGCAGAGTTCCTCCTTTATAACTCTGTGCCCCCCAGTTTGAGAACCACTGGTCTAATGTGTGTGTGGGTGTGTGTGTGTTTCCAGTGTGACTCAGAATCTCATGTATGCTTATCTCCACACTCTTTAAGATAATTAAATACAAGCCTTCAGCTCCTTAACAAACACACTTTAAAATGCTGCCAAGGTAAATAAGATTAAGATAGTGTGTGTGTGTGTGTGTGTGTGTGTGTGTGTGTGTGTGTGTGTGTGTGTGAGGGGGTCTCTGTCATCTTTAACATTAAATTCATTAGCTGTGCAGACTTTATTAAAGTTTCAATTTGCCTCAAGCATGAATGCACATCGCCTCTTCTTTCATCTTCCGTGTGTGTGCGCTTACCAGTTCCTGAAGTCGCCTCTTGCTCATTCCTTTCCTCTCCAGCTGTTTCTCAATCACTTTGGCATTCTGGGCATAAGAGTCCGCCACCTCCCGCTGTAGGATAAACCGATCACAATCAATCACAGCTCTTCAACAAAGAGATTTGATGTAAGGGATGAGTCAGGCCTGATGGGCAGCTGATGAACTTAAACTCACCGCTTCAATCTCTTCCTCTTCTTCATCAATCGTCGAAACAGTAACTGAGCTAAACTTGCCCATGTCTTTGGTGCGCTTTGTCATCATAACCTTCAAAACACACACATGCTTATTACACAAACTGACCTTATATTCTGTAATTCTCTTACATCTTTGAAAATAAAAATGTAGTGTCTTACCCTGACTTTCTTTGGTGCCTCTTGTTTCTGGCTGTATACGCTTGTGTTGCCAAATCCCTGGCCGAATTTCACCAGCGCTCCATCCACAATAAATGTCGCTGGAGTGCTCTTCATCTGATGCTGATAAAACAAAAGAAGACCACACCTACACACACACACACACACACAGACAAAAGCAGTTGAAACATGGTTATTAAGATGTATGAGAATACATCGAGTGTTGACTCTTACGCATGCTTCATACTGGATGCGCAAGCAGGAGGCAGCGCAGGAGGCAGCGCAGAAGGTGTGCTTATGAAGAGAGGGAACAGTATGCGCCTGTTGTGATTTCACACTAACACGGCTTGTCGCGCGTAGCTGAACTATGGCTTGTGTACTGCAAATACAGATGAGTATCATCCATTCTATCATCCAGTCTAACTGTCACATGTGAAAATTTTTGCAGGGCAAGTAAAAATCTGAACCAGAATGAACCTTAGCATTGAGACCTGTAAATATAGAGAGTCCCTTTCAAGACCTGCCTCTTTTGTTATGGGGGAAAAAATTAAATAATGTTGAAACTCTGGGCCACCAGGAATTTCACTCCACAAAGCTGGAGCCGGGCCTGATCATGATTTATCAAAACTGTGCCGTGGCAAAAAAAAGGGGGGGTTGGGAAACACTGATGTAGTTTTTATAAGCATAACGCTGCTTTGTATATGTAACTGCTATAATTCTGCTGTTTCACATGTGCCACATACTGGCAAAGAGTGAATTTAAATATTCACCTTTATTTGACCCATATTTTTTATGCAGCACACATCAGAGATGGGCACTCGAGTTAGAGACTCGGACTCGAGTCGCATTTTAACAGACTTCAGACTCGGACTCGGCATAAAAGACTCAGAATATTTTTAAAAAGTCTTTTACCCTTAACTACTGATATAATAAAGAATTTGTGTTGTGTTTAAATGGTTTTATAATATCTGCGTCACATATATTTCCTTCCGTGTCGGGGTAGATTGGACTCTTGCCATAGAATTTGATTACGTATGTCTGTGCGCATAAACTCCAAAATGTCATAATAAGAGTCCCATGCAACATGACGGGAGCCACCGTGCCATATGTTCTTTCGTTTGGGTTTATTATCACATCAGATCGACTAGATGCACAGAATGTGGGACAACAATTAAAGACACCGGAACAACATCATCAAATTTTATGAGACATCGCATCCACAAAGGTTAGTCACATTAATTCACACAACTAGCTATTATACTGTGGTGTAGCTGCATGGCTCATTTGAATTGCCAGCCTGTTAAAATATGAACAAAAAAAATCTAGACTTTAAACCTAGCACTACGTTTGATCAATCTTCGTATTATTTGCAGCTTTTCTATTTCTTAATGTGTGTCCATAAGAAAGAGAGATAGAAAGAGATGTTAATCCATTTATTACTTAAAGCTCATATTTTAACGTATCACAATCAGCATGTGTAGAGTTTTCTATTGACATTATTAAACATTCCGAAGTTTGATATTTTCTGATAATGACTGTCGTCAATAGAGTGCCTCAGGGATGATGCATTTTTGTAGGCAAATCCCGGAAGCGAGTTAGCATTTTAGGACTTCCGGTTCCATCGCTCTAAAGTCTATGGGTTTTTTGAATGGGTTTTTGCTAAATCGCCTGAAATAAGGTCTGTGGTTAACAAAGCCTCTAAATACTTTCACGTTTTGATCTATGACATAAAACACACCAGTTATAACCCACTTGTGATTTTTTAAAAACTTTTACTGTGTCTTAAAATCGGCGGTTGCTAACAAATTGCTAAAAGGGACTACTTCCTTTGGCGGGGACTTTAGACGTCATCATTAAAAACGGGACATTTGGACAGCATTTCTCATGAAAAAGTGGATAAGTATTCATAACAGCACAGATCATAATCAGCGAGCATGTTTATAAATAAAGTTGTTTTCTAAATACAGTTTGAGGAAGCTTGGTGGTGACGACGTTGATCCGCGACCATGGTGTGCTGTAGTCCGTTTATAGCCTACTGTTAGCCTTTTATATCTGACGACTTTATTTAGGTTTCAAAATCTATAAATGTTGTTTTAACTTGTAAAGATTATCTTGATAGACAAAACGTGTAAGTGTCATAACCCTTTTTTAAACACAGAGCTTATTTTCTGCGATTTTCCAAAAGCCTATGGGAAAAATGCATAGGCTTTCAACCGAGGGAACCCGTGCGCCGCTAACTTCCGGGTTGGCCTACAAAAACGCGTCATCCCTGGGGCACAAACAAACAGCTGTATAACAAACCGTGACTCACTGGCGCCATCTTGTGTCCGTTTAGCGACTGTATTGAAAATGACTACTCGTGTTGCCAGGACGACTGTTTTGTACATTGTAATGCATTATAAAGCAAAAAACTGGATGTACGTTATCCCTTACATCATAGGACCTTCATTTCAAATAAAACAGATTATAGAAAGATATAATTTTTCTATATAATACAACTAGGATAATCTAGGATTTGATTATGAGAAATTATTTTTTTTATTTTTTTAATGACTCGAGACTCGACTCGGACTCGTGACAAAAGACTCCAGACTTGACTCGGACTCCAGCTTAAAGACTTCAGACTTGACTCGGACTCCAGATAAAAGACTCGTGAACATCTCTGGCACACATACTGTGCTGTAAATTTTATTGACAATGTAAATTTGTACATAAATAATTGGCAGGATGCTAAAAATGTTTTATCTGGGGTGGGGGGGTGGGGGTGGGGGGGGGGGGGGGGGTGGGGGGTGGGGGGGGGTTTGGTTACTTTAATGCACCCCTGCTAAAAAGACTCGGTGGTGAAACGATCGCGGTACTGCTGCTTCTGCTTTGCTCCTGCCATGCGTTGCCACGGTGTGCAGTGTGAATCCTCTAATCATCTGTTAACATGGCCACGGAAAATATACACGCTGCTTACGAGTCCACTATGAAACTTGTGTTGCATTCCAGACAGCTCGGAATTTAGATTTTTCCCAGCTCGTTCTTGGAAATAATGTCTAGAATGCCACTCAAAGTCGGACATTAAGCGTGTGAACTCGGGATACACCGACCAACCATTTGACACCACTTCCAAGATGTCGAGATGCTGCTCACTGCAGAGCAAATGGGTGGAGCTTACATGTAGCTCCTCCTCACTAGATGTCCAGTGAGGAGGAGAGAATGTAATATGAGCCTAATGGGAGGACCTAGAATATCTAACACTACCTTATCCCTCCACCCCATTAGACAAAGAGGAGGAGCTGGACGTCATTTGACTCTGCAGTGAGTACCACTTGTTAGCAAGTCCTGCTTTCAATGAGCATAGATGTAAAAACAAACTTTAACATTAGACATTAATTGTGTAATAATATAATTTTTACTTTTCGTCAGCTGTTTTCAAAGCAATTTTATGTTGTTTTTATTCTATTTTTGTCATAATTGACATCAACATGTGAACATGACTTCTGATTGTCTGGAACTCACTGAGGTCTGAAGTGGAACATAAAATTTGGGATATTTCCATGTCCAACCTTGTCTGGAACACTACTTTAGTGTTGATGTTTAAGGGATAGTTGGATCAGCTGACTCAGAGAGGAATAAAACTTGCAAAAAATGCTGAGATAACACATAATTAGCATATTTTACAAGCAAACCCCCATTGGTGCAATTATTCTCCAAGCCTTGAGGTCATTCTCTTGGGCCACAGCATGACAATCATCATGGTGACAGGAAGCTCAGGACTGACTGTTGTACAAGCTTATTTATGCACAAGAGATATTATTATAAGAAAAAAAAACATGGTTTTCATGTCTGAGTCATACATTTCGAGGCTAAATGATATGGACAGGATTGTGAAGCTCTGACACAGTGAGCAGGATCTTGTATCATCCTGAAGGGGGTTATTTTGCGATAATGACCATCTGACTGTACATTATCCATATAACAATGTGAATTAAATTTTATTACACCACCGTTCAAAAGTTTGTGGTCTGTAAGATTTTAATGTTTCTTTAAATGTTTTTGAAAGTTTCTCATGCATTTATTTAATCATAAATACAGTAAAAATTGTAAAATATTATTAAAATTCAAAATAACTTGTATATTAATATAATATTTTTGATATAGAATATTTGATGGATGTTAATGCTCAAGAAACATTTCTTATTATTATCCATATTGAAAACTGTTGTGCCACTTTATTTTATTTTTTTCAGGATTCTTTAATGAATAGAAAGTTCAGCAGTATTTATTATCATTTGTAACATTATAAATGTCTTTGCTATCATCAGTTTTGTTCAATTTAATGCATCTTTGATGAATAAAAGTATTAATTGTTTTCAAAATACAGTTAGTGGTCATTATCCAATAATAATTAAAAAAACCATTGGACCGCAATATGGTGCAACTATCCAATAAAAATCAAGTATTCCAGAGATCTGTGGCATGTAATAATTTTAGGTTATAACTGAGTATATTGTTTCTGTAATCAAGTGATGCATAATTGTCTTGTATGTGACACACTTCACACTGTGTACACTGTCCAATATTGTGCATTTTGTATCGTATGCATGTTGTATGTGCTGTGAGGTATTGTGAAATGGGTATGCGAGCTCACTTACTTTCCACATTTTTTGCGAAACTGTCTTTCGATGCCGTCTGACCTGCACAGGAACATTCAGCGGTTAGTGAATCTTAATTAATCCCTACCTTAATCAATACCTCATAACTTATAGACACAAACACACCTTTTCAAGTACACAGCCTCATCTTCCTCCACGTTGCAGAACTTGTGGGCGTGTTTTGCTCCATCAATCACTCTGGCTTTGTCCCGTGGTCTCATGGGTAATTTCTCTATTTGACAGTCTAAAAAGGATCACAGGAGCTTAATTATCTTTCTCCTTACTTCTTTACACAAAGCACACACACTGCAGGACCAACAGACAAAACCTATAGACTTTTGTAAAGCAGAAAAGTGATGCCCTATCGACCAGTATGGTCTCACTGACCTTTTCCCATAGATATCATCTAGAACATTAAGATCCAATATTAGCCTGTCTTGATTGTACACCAAAATATAAAGGTAATTCTGTCATCATTTACTCATTTATTCACCCTCATGTTGTTCCAAACCTGTAATGCAAACAGTTTTGATGACATCCATTGCATGGACAAAAACACTGACACATTTCTCAAAATATCTTCTTTTATGTTTCACAAAAGAAAGGAGGTCATACAAGTTTGGAGATTTTATAATGATTTACCTTCACAAAGTTTGATTTTAAAGCATTATAATGAACATAAATACAACAGAGAGCTAGTTTAATCACACTCATTTCATTTCCAAAATTAAATCACCTGAAAAACACCTTACAAATGAAAAGCAGAACAATGGCATGTGAATTATCCTCAGCTTCTGAATATATTTCAAGTAAATGTGTTATTATCAAACTCTTGCTAAGGTGAATAAGCCTACAACTGTGCTGGAGAAGGCAGTAATCACTTGAAGGGCATACAAAACATCAATTCATGACATAACTACATCTCAGAGGGATTTTTACATCAGGATATCATGAAGTGAAATTATTAATATAATATATAATAATGCATTCATATGTAATATATAATATAATTTTGAATAAATATATTAAATAAATTAATCACATTCTGCAGCACGTTACCATTATTTAGACCAGATGAAAATTATTATATTACTGAGGTCAATTTACTTTATACAAAGCAATTAATTAGGAACAGGGAAGAGAAACCTGTGAATAAAGACTAGTGAAGTGAAGGCCACAATTATTAAAGTATTGAATTGAGTACTGAAGTCCTAATTACCCCTTGCTGGGGTTTCAAGCAACAATAATTTCAGTTACCAGCCAAGATATTTAAAGGATTACTCCACTTTTAAATAAACTTTTGCTGATAATTTACTCACCCCTATGTCATCCAAGATGTCCATGTCTTTCTTTCTTCAGTCGAAAAGAAATTAAGGTTTTTGATGTAAACATTCTAGGACTTTTCTCCATATCATTCATTTCAATGGGCACCAAACGGTTGAAGGTCCAAATGGCAGTTTCAGTGCAGCTTCAAAGGGCTTTAAACGACACCAGACGATACCAGACGATGAATAAGGGTCGTATCTAGCGAAACGATTGGTCATTTTTTCATTGGTCATTGGTCAAGTTTTATAAGCACAATGCTGGCCTTGCTCTTTTCTCCGATGCGCATTCGTGACGTCACGTAATACGCAATTACGTTGAAAAGGTCACGGTTGACGTAGGCGGAAGTATCGAGTCAGTGTTTACATTACAAATGTGCGGAAGGAGGATCGTATACACATATTCAAATGTCCTCACTAGACGAGGCAATATCACTTTCGTTTCGCTTTCAGATATCTCTTTTATAGATGCCATCAATGGTTTTACCTTTCTAGATGTATTTACCGAAATCAAAACAGTCCATAAACTATAAATTCTCACGAAAACTTCAGTCAGGCCAGCTTGCGCTTCAACCTGAGAGATCAGCCTTCAAATTTCTCGGTTTCTGAATGGGCGGTTTGGCTTGATTGACAAACGCTAACGTTCGGGCATGATTTATATACCATCGACCTGTCCTAAAACAGATCGCGTGTTTCTCCGTTCGAGAGCGCATTTCCGTTGATTGTTTACGAACGAAAGCTCACAGAAACGTGAAAATGAAAAGAGTCTCATTTGAAAGAAAATATCCTAAGCTAAAAGATGATATAGTGTGACTGATTGAAGCAGCCCTTATCAAAAGTGCGGGGGTCGATTTCTGTCTTTTCAAAAGTGCGGGGGTCCTGACCCCCTGTCCCCCGTGCCAACGTAATAATCGTGTAAAAAAATCCCTTATTTTGGGGATGGATTCCGGGAAATCTCCCTTATTTTCAGTGTTCAATGTTGACAGCTATGTTCCACATATGGGATTTAGAATGTTCAGCGACGTCACATAACTGCTAGACTCAAACTGTGCTTTCGCGCTCTGGCTGCGAGACGGACGCGCGCTCTCTTGTCATCACAGCTATGCAGTGTTTTCAGCCACATAATGTTTCTTAAGGGACGTGCACAGGAATTTTGAGGGGCAGTTGCTCTGACCTAAAAAAGGTCAGAGCAACTGCCCCTCAAAAAAAAAAACGGGTCACGGGCTATATGAAGGACTGAGAACTGAGAATAACCGTGGTATAACCGGAATTATTGACTCCGCTTCGAGTCGTGACCGAATCACCGCCTCAGGTGTGCATTATTTTTCTAATAATTCAACGGCCCGTCGTCAATTATTTCTTACTTGAATCACAGCTTAAATAATGTTTTGACATCGCCAACCCAAGTGCATTTTACCTCAAACTTGCGTCTAGTTAACTTTCTAAAGTAGCAATCGCTTCTCGGGTCGACATTAACACACTGACAAAATTATATTCAGAATTAAAAATATTTTTATACCACTTTTTAATGTGTGATTGTGTAAAGGTTTTCACGAGATACCAACCTTTCGCGAACTTGCTTCCAACACTCGTTCTCGTGGAGGCGCTGTGTGCACGGAGGGGAGGGGCTGTGCGCGCGCGAGTATGTGAGAGAGACGCGTGAGTGAGAGACGCAGGGAAATGAAATGCAGCTGAACGTTTGCTCTATGAAAGACACTGACAAAGACGAAAACTAAGGACATTTAATCTATAATTTTATTTTATTTTAGTTTTGCCAAACACACATTACAGTTTTGGTTAGTTATCGTTTTTTTGTAATGCCTCGTTTTTATTTTTATTTCAGTTAACGACGATGTTTTTTCCCACCTAGTTTTCATTTTTTCGTTCGTTTTCGTTAACGATTATAACCTTACTCACCTTTCCGACAACGTTAAGTCGTCTCACCCGACAACCGCGACAATTATGGCGTTATTTTACTGTCAATTGTCGAGAGCACATTATTGTGACGCGAGAGCATATCAATGTAATGTGCGAGCACAAATCTGTCCGCTCGCGCGCGGATTTCCTCTGCTCTCGCGCAAATCTGTCCGCTCGCGCGCGGATTTCCTTTGCTCTCGCGCAAATCTGGACGCGCGCGCTCAAATATACAGTGCTCTCTTATGAACTGCCTCTCCTCTCGCTCAGATATTGCGTGTGCACGCTCAAACTGTTTCCTGCGTGCTCAAACGTGTCCTGCGCGCTCAAACTGCACATGTGCGCTCACGAATCTCTCCGTGCTCTTGCAGAAATTAATTTGGCTTTTGGATTAAACGCTGTCAAAAGTTATAAACCAATCAGAAGAGACGACTGATCCATGAAAATGCTACATGGAATCTTATTGGCTGAGAGTGAACTGCGCCTGGAATTCTTTCGACAAAGATATGCATTTTATTTATTCATAATTTAATAATATTTATAAAATGTAACCTAGTCTAACTGCATCACATTACAGGTCAAACCCCTATTTATCTAAACAAACAAACAAAAAATGTTTCTTAAAGTTATTGTGGTCATACGTTTTGTGTTGAAATTTAAAAAAAAAAAAAAAAGGTAACATTTTACAATAAGGTTTTTATTTGTTAACATTAGTTAATGTATTATCTAACATGAACTAACAATGTGCAATACATTACTGTAATTATTAATCTTTGTTAACGTTAAAAATACAGCTGTTTGTTGGTTGTTTACTTCACAGTGCATTTAATAATGTTAACAAATACAACATTTGATTTTAATAACGTATTAGTAAATGTTGAAATTAACATTAACAAATATTAATAAATGCTGAAGAAGAGCAATTCATTATTAGTTAATGTTAACTAATGCAGTTAAATAATGTTAACGCAACCTTATTGTAAAGTATTACCAACAAATATCTTCTGATTTAAGACCGAACAAGATCAGGGTCAAATCGTCATTCCCTTAATACTTAATGTGGAGATCACATATACCACTATAGTCAATTTCTTTTGAGGTCTGGAATTAATGATTCTGATACATCAAATACATTCTGATACATCAAATACATTTTAACAGTCACTGGTCACCACCTACTGGCAGAACAGTGTAACAACATTAGTTTCAACATTCATTTAGCTACTTATTTTAATTGCTGAAATCAGTGTATATTCAGACTATAAATTGTTATTGGAATACTTGCATTATTATTTAATGTTTGCAACACAGATGTAGCAATAGTATGTTGTTGAAAACACTTTGTGAAGCTGTTTAAAACATATAGCTTACATGACCACTGCTTTCAGCAGCAATGCAAAAGCAGGTTTAAATATTCTGGTATGATTGTAATTTCAAAAGGTTTAATAGACATAACCGAATCGTTGTCATTTAGGAATAAGATCGCGTTCTTTTGCTTAATCGTGCATACACAAGAGCTTAGGTATTTTTGTATGTCATGTTTTATACCAATTGACTATGGTGGTATGTGATCTCCACATTAAGTATTAAGGGAATGACGATTTGACCCTGATCTTGTTCGGTCTTAAATCAGAAGATGTTTGTTGGTAATACTTTACAATAAGGTTGCGTTAACATTATTTAACTGCATTAGTTAACATTAACTAATAATGAATTGCTCTTCTTCAGCATTTATTAATATTTGTTAATGTTAATTTCAACATTTACTAATACGTTATTAAAATCAAATGTTGTATTTGTTAACATTATTAAATGCACTGTGAAGTAAACAACCAACAAACAGCTGTATTTTTAACGTTAACAAAGATTAATAATTACAGTAATGTATTGCACATTGTTAGTTCATGTTAGATAATACATTAACTAATGTTAACAAATAAAAACCTTATTGTAAAATGTTACCTATTTTTTTTTTTTTAAATTTCAACACAAAACGTATGACCACAATAACTTTAAGAAACATTTTTTGTTTGTTTGTTTAGATAAATAGGGGTTTGACCTGTAATGTGATGCAGTTAGACTAGGTTACATTTGATAAATATTATTAAATTGTAAAGAAATAAAATATATATTTTTGTCGAAAGAATTCCAGGCGCAGTTCACTCTCAGCCAATAAGATTCCACGTAGCATTTTCATGGCTCAGTCGTCTCTTCTGATTGGTTTATAACTTTTGACAGCATTTAATCCAAAAGCAAATTAATTTCTGCAAGAGCACGGAGAGATTCGTGAGCGCACATGTGCAGTTTGAGCGCGCAGGACACGTTTGAGCACACAGGAAACAGTTTGAGCGTGCACACGCAATATCTGAGCGAGAGGAGAGGCAGTTCATAAGAGAGCACTGTATATTTGAGCGCGCGCGTCCAGATTTGCGCGAGAGCAAAGGAAATCCGCGCGCGAGCGGACAGATTTGCGCGAGAGCAGAGGAAATCCGCGCGCGAGCGGACAGATTTGCGCTCGCGCATTACATTGATATGCTCTCGCGTCACAATAGTGTGCTCTCGACAATTGACAGTAAAATAACGCCATAGACAATCTCCTTCTAGTGCCGCTCATGCAGGCTCAGCTCAGGTGCCGGTCGCGTGCAGCGCTGCAGCCACGTAAACAGAGTTTGCCCTTCCCCTACTGACTTTCACTTTCGGACGGGTGCCCGAATATGGAAGTGAATGAGGCTTTTTTTTTTTTTTTTTTTTTTTTTTAATCTAGGCCTACGTGAAATTCTGCATCCATTGTACGATTTTTTTATAAATTTTTTTCCACCTCGGAAGGGCAAAGTGAGTCGAGAAGGGCATATGGGCAGTTGCCCGGGCAACCTGAGCAACCCCCCTGTGCACGTCCCTGCTCGGAAGGGCAAAGTGAGTCGAGAAGGGCATATGGGCAGTTGCCCGGGCAACCTGAGCAACCCCCCTGTGCACGTCCCTGTGTTTCTTTTAAGGTTTCAGACATTTAAATACGCATAAGCACCATTAAACAATACATTTGGAGTTTATAAAATACACACTGATGTCAGACGTCAGTGGAAGCATCAATAAACAGTGAATTCAAATATAATTTGCCGACATTTATTCATATCAGACACACATAATGGGTCTAAGTAACTATAAAGTTTACTCTCTTATTCTTCCAGTTCACCAGCCACTTACTTGCATATATTTCAGGAGAAACTGATATATTCACCTGCTGTAAGTCAGACTGACAGAACTGCAGTGCAAACTAAGATGGCGGCGCCCATCTCGTATTATAGATCAAGATAAAGATCATTTATAAAGGTTTTTAAACGACAAAACACACTCATTCACATATATTTGAGAATCGGAATATCATATAGTTGAAGACATGTAAGCAAGTTTGCGAATATTTTAAATAAAAAAGGAAAAACATAATAGTGATCTCTCTCATACAGTGTTATTGTGGCTACGTTCAGCGCTCGTGACGCACGCGTCGCCATGGAATCAATAAGGGCAAACGTTCTAAAATAAGGGTCGCCTTAAAAAAAAAAAAAAACTCACTTTGGCGGTCAGTTCGAATATTTTAAACTCACGCTTGAAAGGTGTGCGTTTCCTGGGTATTTTAATATTAGAAAGCCTAAAAGAAAATTTTTGTCAGGACAGAAATTTGTGACTTTTCAGAGATTTCCTATACACAATCCTGAGCGAATGAAACTGTGGTTGCTACGCCTACGTCAACCGTGACCTTTTCAACGTAATTGCGTATTACGTGATGTCACGAACGTGCATCGGAGAAAAGAGAAAAGCCAGCATTTAACCTTTTTAATTTTTTTTAAAAATGACCGATCGTTTCGCTAGACCCTTATTCATCGTCTGGTGTCGTTTAAAGCCCTTTGAAGCTGCACTGAAACTGCCATTTGGACCTTCAACCGTTTGGTGCCCATTGAAATGAATGATATGGAGAAAAATCCTAGAATGTTTACATCAAAAACCTTAATTTCTTTTTGACTGAAGAAAGAAAGACATGGACATCTTGGATGACATGGGGATGAGTAAATTATCAGCAAAAGTTTATTTAAAAGTGAACTAATCCTTTAACCACTAGGCTACTCAATACACTAATACTTACATAAAAACAAGTGTCTATGTGCTAAATGCAAGACTTTGGACAGATCCAGGAGAATTCCAGGAACAGGACTCTATAGATTAACACAGACATTCCTGTACTGGGATGGCCAAAAAAAACTAAGCATCTCATATCACGTCCACAGTCCAAAGTAAAGGATAACACATTCTGAAGTGCCAGACGTATAAAATGACACCTATCCTACAATATTCACAACATAAGTGAGGCTGAGCGGAACAAAGCCCTGCTGTGTGAAATATCAGTCTGCCTGCTCTAAAAGCATTTCCCTGTTCACACATTCAGCTGAGTTCCGGTGAAAACGAGAGGAGAACACACTGATGTTAGAGGACAAATCTGAATATTGGTAAGGTGATTCATCCCATTGATTCAAATCATTTGAACAAGTTCCAGAAAGATTAGGTCACTGATTCTTTCAGTGAACTTTTCAGCATATTACATTGTTACGCCAGTAGGTGACGTGACTGCCTTTATGTCCTTGAATCATTTACAGAATGATTTGTAAAAGGTGCCCTAGATTCAAAAATTGAATTTACCTCGGCATAGTTAAATAACAAGAGTTCAGTACATGGAAAAGACATACAGTGAGTCTCAAACTCCATTGTTTCCTCCTTCTTATATAAATCTCATTTGTTTAAAAGACCTCCGAAGAACAGGCGAATCTCAACATAACACCAACTGTTACGTAACATTCGGGATCATTAATATGTACGCCCCCAATATTTGCATATGCCAGCCCATGTTCCCAACATTATGAAAGGGATTACACGTCTGGATGTGCACAGCTGAATCATCAGACTAGGTAAGCAAGCAAAAACATCATGATATTTTTAGTGATATTTGTAAATTGTCTTTCTAAATGTTTCGTTAGCATGTTGCTAATGTACTGTTAAAGGTGCCCAAGAATACTTTTTCACAAGATGTAATATAAGTCTAAGGTGTCTCCTGAATGTGTCTGTGAAGTTTCAGCTCAAAATACCCCATAGATTTTTTTAAATACATTTTTTTAACTGCCTATTTTGGGGCATCATTAACAATGCACTGATTTACACTCGGCGCCGCCCCCTTAAATCGCGTGCTCCCTGCCACACGAGCTCTCGACTATATTACAGCACATTTACAAAGTTCACACAGCTAATATAACCCTCAAATGGATCTTTACAAGATGTTCGTCATGCATGCTGTATGCATGCTTCGAATTATGTGAGTAAAGTATTTATTTTGATGTTTATATTTGATTCTCTATGAGTTTGAGGCTGTGCTTCGTGGCTAACGGCTAATGCTACACTGTTGGAGAGATTTATAAAGAATGAAGTTGTGTTTATGAATTATACAGACTGCAAATGTTTAAAAAATGAAAATAGCGATGGCTCTTGTCTCCGTGAATACGGTAAGAAACGATGGTAACTTTAACCTCATTTAACAGTACATTAGCAACATGCTAACGAAACATTTAGAAAGACAATTTACAAATATCAGTAAAAATATCATGCTATCATGGATTATGTCAGTTATTATTGCTCCATCTGCCATTTTTCGCTGTTGTTCTTGCTTACCTAGTCTGATGATTCGGCTGTGTGCAGCTCCAGACGTTAATACTGGCTTGTGTAATCCCTTGAACATGGGCTGGCATATGCAAATATTGGGGGCGTACATATTAATGATCCCGACTGTTACGTAACAGTCAGTGTTATGTTGAGATTCGCCTGTTCTTCGGAGGTCATTTAAACAAATGAGATTTATATAAGAAGGAGGAAACAATGGTGTTTGAGACTCACTGTATGTCATTTCCATGTACTGAACTCTTGTTATTTAACTATGCCAAGGTAAATAAAATTTTTGAATCTATGGCACCTTTAAATGTTGTTAAAGTTACCATCGTTTCTTACTGAATTCACGGAGACAAGAGCCGTCACATTTTCATTTTTAAACACTTGCAGTCTGTATAATTCATAACCAACTTCATTCTTTATAAACCTCTCCAACAGTGTAGCATTAGCCGTTAGCCACGGAGCACTATCAAACTCGTTCATAACCAAATGTAAACATCCAAATAAACACTGTACTTATGCGATTAGACATGCTGCATGACGAACACTTTGTAAAGATCCATTTTGAGGGTTATATTAGCCGTTTGAACTTTTTTTTATGTTGTTTAAGGCAAGCGCGAGCTTTGAGCTGAAACTTCACAGACACATTCAGGGGACACCTTAGACTTATATTACATCTTTTAAAAAAAAGTTCTAGGGCACCTTTAAAACAGATTCGTTCAGATTCTAAATAAATCGTATGATTATTTATTAAAATCTTTATGTTCGAATATGCTACGATTCTACAGAAGGGGCTTTCGCACTGGAGGAACCTTTTCATAGCTCCTAGAACTATTGGCTACGCGGATTTTGCCATGGGTGCACCACTGGTAAAGATTTTAGTTCTAGGAACTCCTTTTTGGGGAAGTAAACTAGCTCCTACTTCAGAGTAGGGTCTAAACCAGCACTATAGGAACTATCAGTGACGTAAGTGTACGTTGATACGTCAAGCGCATGTCAAACACTGGCAAACAAATTAGTTCTCAAAGAACTATCCTAATGGCTAGTTCCTAAAACTGAGTTCCTAGAACTATTCAGTGTGAAAACACCAAGATGGATTGTTTAAGCATCATAAGCAATTCCCCACAAATTTAGGCAAAATAAATAAATAACAATAATCATCAATTTTCTTTCAATTGTCATATGATAATTCTGTATATTCATTAGTCATTATTACCAGTGTTGAAGGTAACATTACAAGTAACACGAGTTACATAATCAGATTACTTTTTCAAGTATCTAGTAAAGAAACATTACTTTAACATTTAGAAATATAACATCTGAGTTACTTTGTTTTCCCATTTATTGACTGACACCTCTCCTGTCCCCATGTTGAGAGAAATCAGTATCAGGTGCAGAGGTCATGTGTGTGTTGTGTGAACATGATGGTTATCTAGACTAGTTCTACAGTAAATGTGAGGATTTACATTTAATCATTACTTCTCCTGCATCTTATTCTTCTGTATTCCAGAATAGCATCACAGCTGAAAGGCTTGTTTGTTTGAGCTGCGCCCTCTACTGTACAGGCATGAATTTGCACTTCCTTCAGCCTGAGGCTTATTCATTTCACTTTTGGTGTGAAAGGGCCTTAACATTTGCTAAAAATAGAACTTTTTGTTGTCATAAAAACAAACAAACAAACAGACTAGTCCAGATCAGAAAAAGTAACACAAAAATAAGTTAACATTACTTTCTATAAAAAGTAAGTAACACAGTATAGTAATCATGGGCGTAGAATACGCGGGGGACGGGGGGACTTGTCCCCCGCACTTTTAATAAAACGTAAATTCGTCCCCCGCACTTTTTTTGGGCTAGTGTGTTCACATAGATGCCAGTGTGAATAAATCTTGATTTAAAGATCAAAGAGACAAGATAGTCTATGCGTGACCTGCGGGGGACGCAGGTCTTTTATTCTTAACTAAAATGAGACGATCAAAACATTATGGAGCGCTCACTCTCGTGTAATGTTTCATTCATACTGGAAGCTAGGGCTGGGCGATATATCGCATGCGCTTGTCACGCGCATTTCGTCAGTAAAGCCGGTTCCCTGATTACCGCTAAATCGCCATCACCTGCTTTCAAATGGAGCGGCATTTAATAGACAGAACCGTAGATCACTGACAAGCTACGCAATATCGCATTCATTATCGAAGGCGATTCATCTGCGATATGAACGCGATACATCACCCAGCCCTACTGGAAGCCAGAGGGCGCTCTCTCCCAGAAAGTCCGAAACGGTTTAGTAGAAATAATTCAGCTAAGTGTGAGACAATAACACACACAATTGCGACAATATATGTATTATGTGTGTTTTTCAAGCCATCTCAGGGTATTTATTGACAAAGTATATGAATTGTGTATCTAACTGACAACCTTTTTAATGTTTTTGAAAGAAGTCTCTTATGCTCGCCAAGGCTGCATTTTTAAAATCAAAAATACAGTAAAAACAGTAATATTAATTTTGAAATATTATTCCAAATTAAAATAGCTGTTTTGATATGTGAATATATTTTAAAATGTAATTTATTCATGTGATGCAAAGCTGAATTTTCAGCATCGTAATCCAGTCTTCAGTGTCACATCATCCTTCAGAAATCATTCTAGTATGCTGATTTGCTGATCAAGAAACATTTCTTATAATTATCAGTGTTAAAAACAGTTGCTTAAAATTGTTGTGGAAACCATCATACATTTTTCTGGAATCTTTGATGAATAGAAATTAATATAAAGTTCAATGGGGTGGAAAATAGCAAGTTGCTAAAACCTGGTGCAATGCATCTCTCCCTGTTATATACAGGGTTAATGTTTTATTGTGCATTGTCCCTGTCCAAATAAAAGAAATAATAATAATAATAATGAACAGCATTTATTTGCATTTATTACATTAATTTATTAACATTTATTAAATATAAATATTTGTAACATAAATGTCTTCACTTTTGATCAATCAAATGCATTCTTGATTAGTAAAAAGTATTTCTCTTTTTTTTAATCTAACCACAAAAGTTTGAATTGTATCATGGTTTCCACAAAAATATTAAGCAGCACAACTGTTTCTAATAAAATCAGAAATGTTTCTTGAGAAGCAAATGATCATATTAGAAGGATCATGTGACACTGAAGGCTGGAGTAATGATGCTGAAAATTCAGCTTTGACCACATATATTGTACATTTTACAATATATTCACATAGAAAACATCCATTTTAAATTGTAATAGTAATTTACAATATTGCTGTTTTTACTGGATTTTCTTTAATAAATAAATCCAGCCTTGGTGAGCAGGAGACAACTTTCTAAAACATTAAACAATTGTAATGTTTCTGAACTTTTGATAGGTAATGTTTTTTTTTCTGGCTTATTTTGTGATAATTTATTTTTACATTGTATAAAATCCATGAGGACTTAATACACAAGCGTTTAGAGTAAATAAACAAATCATAAAATTAGCATAAGCATCATCATTTACAATCAAAATAGGGGAATAAATTAGAAATTGGTTATTGTACAGCAGTTAATTTCTTATTAAAACCACATTCATTTCCAATTAAAAGCAAGAGATGAGATAAAAAAAAAAAAAAATCTATCAGTTATACAATAGTCAGATAAACACTGGTATTGCACCAGACATTTCTGCCCCCTCACTTCTGAAATGATGACTACGCCCCTGATTGTAATGCATTACTTTTAAAAGTAACTTTCCCCAACACTGATTATTATACATTCAAAATTTCTATCTTTTCTTCCAAATCGAAGTGACTCTTTCAAGGTAGGAAAACAACCACCTGCTTAAAAGGAAAATATTTCAGCGAACGAAGAATGAGTCGGTGCATTGAACGAAAACGATTCATTTACTAACATATTCATAAAAAAAAATAAAAAAAAATAAAAACGTTTAGTTTTCAAACGAAACGCCACCATATCCGCACCCCGAGCACACACAGTCAATCTTAAACGTTCTCATTATATCAGTGAGCTTTTCACTACTCACCCAGAACCAGAACCATCTGGCCACACAGGCAGTAATACACGTGCAGAGGCTTCTCCCCATCATCATACTCTTCTCTGTCACGGGTGTCCGAGCACACAACACTCCGAGACACCACTTTGGGCATATTTAATCTCCGTTTACTTTCTATTTAAAAACAGAACGTGATATCTGGTTTCAGGCTTGTTTACTGTCCTGTTGTCGCCCGGTGATGACGCTTTCTGTCATGTGACGTTAGGGCAGCCCCCGTATCTTTTGACTGGCTTCCTCTAGAAGGCGCTGTGGTTATTTAAAGAAAAAGAAAAAAGGCTGCTAGAATCGTGTGAGTCATCATGACATGAGATGAAATTGAGATATAACGATAAACGATTTCTCATTTGCGACAGTTAGGTCAATATAAAAATGTCAGTAATACATTTTATTAATTAAGCACCCTTTTCTCACACTAATGATGTATTTAACAAAGTAAATAAAAGCGTAGCCTAAATATACGTTTGTAATACTTTCGTGAAACATTTTGGGGCATTCCTGATAGCAGTAGTCAGAGCATTCCATTATAGCATAAAATACATAGTCTATATAGGGAAATTTCTCTGTATTTTCTGAATAAAAAACTATGTAGTAGCTGCTTGGAAGTTTTATTCTAGTAAATAGTGACTTTGGAAGCCTAATAGCCTACATTTGGTAACAATGTTTAACCTTCAACCTGAGAGAATCACTAAACTTACTCTTATGATTACTCATCTAGTTATTCTTCATCTTTAGTTTATCTTTCTTAATTATGTAATAATATTACTTATTTGTTTTGTGTACTACTTCCTAAGTTCACTTTGCACACCTAATTTATTTTATTTGACTATTATTTTAAAAAAATATTTTTGTAATACTTTATTAATTAATTTCTTTTTGTAATTCTAATTTATTTGACTTTGGTAGTACAAATGTGTGATTCCAATCAGTGATTCCTGAAGGATCTCCACTGAGGTCTGAGCAAATCTAGACAGATCTTCATCTTATATTAGTTTTTAGATAACACCACAATTTTTATACATATTTTTTATTCGTATAAGATGTCCCACCTTAATGTTTTTGCTGCTTATATTGACAAATATACATATGCACAGACACACATTTCTGTTGTCCGTGCCCTGCCTTACAAAGTCTTAACAGGAAAGTTGCAACAAGACGTATTAAATAATAGACAGAGCACTTGGTTTTCCTTACGCAAGCACACACGTGTGAGTGTGTGTTAGGGATCATGCTGGTTTGGCACTGACTATGTCCAAGTACTGTCTGGGGGATATAGCTGCGCTCTCTCTCTCTCTCTTTCTCTATTTCTCGGATCTGGAACTAGCAGCTCAGGAGATACACACTCACTTGTCTCTTAGAGCACCACGCATCATGCTTCCTCCTCTCCTCTTCTCCTCTCTCTCCTTTTCCCTTGCTTTTCTTTCAGGTAAGATCCACTTGTGTTTTTTTTTTTGTTTTTTTTTTTTTACCTTGTCTCTTTATCTCTAACTGTATCTCACATGGCTTTCTCATTCTGAACACAGGTAACTGCATGGCTGTCTGTGGTCTCAGGAGATTCTCTCAAGCGTTTATTTTCTCTGCTTGCTTCTTTCTGTTTTTCGTTCTGTCTTTGTGGTGTTTGTGGCGGATGTAAACTGCTCAAAGAATGTGTAAATTAATACATGTGCAGATGAATGATAGAATGAATCATCTGTTGAATGAGGCACTAATATATTTAATGGGTTGCACTTTTGAAAGAAGCTTTATCAGTATGAGTATGTCATGAATGGTTTTATAAATGTGATTAAATGACTATAAATATGATAATGAGCTTTTTCCAATGTAAATGAGCTTAAGGCAGTAGGATGTGCCTGTCGTGATCAGACATTTTAATTAATGTAATTAGAGGTTTTATATTAATGCCTGTCATTATGCTTCTATTAATTGAGGTACGTTCTTGTGAAGTGTTGATAGAAGGCTGGTTCTCCTGTTATCTAGCACTTCTGTGAAGGGCTAGTCAGCACATATGTAAAGGAGTGTTTTATTATGTGATACAGTATGTGCATTTTGTCAGTGTGAGTTTTCCATGTAGCTTATTTTTTATGATTTATTTATTGAATTTTCAAAACGACAGCAAAACAGACAGAAAATAATAAACACATTTAGAAAAAAACAAAAACAAAATTAGGTTAATAAAAATTTTTACAAGTTTAGTATAGTATACAATAACTTACAACCAAACCGTGTATTAATACAGACATAGGCTGCACCAAATCAATCCTTAATTGAGTCTAAGGCATAGTAACAATTATCAGCACTTGTGTGCTACTAACATAACAATACAATTGCACAATCGGGATTCAGGAAAACAGGATAACAATAGTACATGTGTAGATGGACAATCGATCAATAGGGACTGCATCCAGCTGCAGAGATCTGACATGCTCAAGGAAGGGTTACCAAATTGTTTAGCATTTAACCATGGAACCATGGAGACTGTATTTAATTTTCTCTCATTTAATAAAAAATAAAGCATCTTTTATCCACTGAGTGTGAGAGGGGACGCGAGGACCTTTCCAATGCATCAAAATGCAACGTCTTGCTAGTAAAGTGAGAAAAGCTTCCTTGTAGCTTTCATAGATACATACTGCAATTGTTTGGTCATCGTGTCATTATGTGATATTCAACCTGTTTTAGATCAGTTGGTGGCCTAATAGTGTCTCCAAAGACAGGTGCTAAATGTGTGTGTGTGTGTGTGTGTGTGTGTGTGTGTGAGAGAGAGAGAGAGATAGTGGGAGTGTTGAATTATTAAGGACAGTCAGAAGATTGATGAACGCAGACACACACATGCAAGAACACACACAGAACACATTCTGCAAAGTTCCCCAAGGTGTTGGAAAGCATCACCATATTCGTTCACCTGTCAAGAGATTCTCACGTTTTATAGTCTGTGATATGACCTGTTGCATCTCTCATGATCCATAACCTATAATATTTTGGGTCATGGAGAGACACAAGTATGAATCCAAAATTCACTATTCCCAAGGATTAGAGGGCATATGCATTCTACTATGATTCTCTCACCTCATGCATAGTGGTTGAGATCCTCTGTTGGTATGCAGTGTTTTGTTCGTGCTTAGTAAAATGATTCTTATATTTATGCCAGAAGGTTGGCATATATATGTACAGTACCATATTGATTATTAGCTGATATTTTTTTAATGTACTGGTATCAGTCAATATCGGATATTTACTTGTTCATGCTCATTTTCTCCTATTTTTTACATTTATTTTGTCTTTTAAAACAATGATAATTTAATAACACCGTTAAGTGTCATCTTTAGTAGATCTTACAATAAATATCTATTTTCATACTGTACATTATTTTTTTTGTGAATTGTAATATCACCTCAGCCCCAGAGTATGTCTATGCATAATTATCATCTTCATTTTTCCTTTTAAAAGATTACACGGATGTTAAATATATCTGTAGATGTTTCACTTTTTCCTTGCGGTTTTACGTGACCTTCTAAAAAAACATGAGTCAGTCTTTCCTTGGAGAACAACTTATGTTCTCTGGTCCTTAGAAATCTTGTTTGATGAGGTCATTTCTTATACCTGAAGAACACACTCTAAAGATATTTTTATATATCTTGAATGCTCTAACTCACACATGAATGTCATTTAATTGATGGCAGCATCAATTAACAGAATTAATTAGCCTTGAAGTAGGATGGATTCTTAATAGAGGAATAATCATAGTGTAGAGGAGTATGAATTGTATGTTCATGAACTGAATGTGGTTGTACAAAAAATAACCTCATTTGCAATTGAATGGCAAAAGAAACTAAATCCAGGGAGAACTCTGATGTTGAATTGAGCAGGGAAAAAAAAAAAAGAAAGAAACTGATATATTAAATATGGATATATTATATATGATATATTAAGGCCAAACTGTTGAAAGAGATGAGTGGAAATAAACTGAAGTGTGGTACTGAATATCGGCAAATGGAAGTGCCACAGCTCACTTGAGATTTGTGTGCCTGATTAAGATTTTCAGTAAAGGCATTTTTAAAATACATGACAGTGTCATTAAAAGATGACATATCACGATGACAACAGATATCAACAGAAATATCCCCTAGAAGAATGAATTTAGGATTCCTAATAATTTAAAACAATAATTGAAGTTGTTTTTAGAAAAACAAAATGCTTGTGTGCAAAATGCTTTATATAAAAAAATCTGAATAGTTCTGAGTAAATATTTTATTTTATTTTTGTTTAACTATAGGTTGGCCAGCTAGAAAGAATGAGTTAACCCATGATCATGTGGCTATAATTTATCATCTTAAATATATCAGCCTATATTACTGAATACAATAGCAAAGTCAGGGGGGGGGGGGGGTGCAAAAAATTATACATTTAGGAGTACAAAATCTATTTAAAATACATTTATTTCATACTAAATATACTACAAATCCATTTTAATATTTATTGACATATCACTTAAGATTTACAGATATAAAATTATAATTTAACTTTATCTGGAGTACTTCTTTTTTGCACAATGAACATTTCTTAATAGTACGCCTAAAAAGAGTTTTAACATTACTGTTAATAAGGATTGTATGATCTTGGTATAATATCAGTCTTTAAATGCAAAAAATTTAAAGTGTACCTAGAGTATACTTGCAAAAGTTCCACTTTAGCACAATCAAATAAGAATATCTTTAGTTGGACCTAAGCACTACTTCCTCACATTTAAAGTGCTTTAAGTACAAAATTAGTTGTTCCAATTTAGCAGACTTTAAATATACCAGATTAGTATGCCAAAAGTATAATTGTATAATTGGTTTTTAGCACATAAATATGTAAATGTATTAGTAGTATACTTAGCACAAAATGAATGTATTTCAAAATTTTTTCACTAGGGTTCACTGGGGCAATATCCTCAAAGGGGCATCGTTTTACCTTATTTACTCCTTATTTAGTCCTGAATTGTTCATATATAGTGCCTGCTCTAAGGTAATAATGTGCACCTTTTTGGGGTAGATAAGGTATAACATTGTCTCTTTCAGGGTATTGCCACATTTTTCCACATTCTTTGTGACGGTGTCTAAACAGTTCCACTGAATTCAATTTATCTCCCTTAAAATGATAAATATCATAGGCTAGAGATTTTTAGCCACTGGACTGTGTGTGTATGACAAACATACCTTTCAGTTTCAGAGCCACACAGCAAGTCAGATTCCTCTTTTTCTGTCTCACGCATATTCTTTAGTTTTTATTCTTGATGTAAAGTTGGCTATGTAGATCAACTGTGCATGTGTGAACAAGTGTGTTTGCATTTGTGTCTGCCAGTGTTAAGAGATTTCAAGAGGGAAAGAGCTTGAACAGCCCATGTGTGAAGGCTGAGGTTCTGGAGAGGTGAGCTAATTGGGTTTTGTGTGGTTCAGGGGAGACAGACTTATCATCTACGTGATTGACTCACCATCCGATAAGAATGCCAGAGCTCTGAGTGTATCGGGAAGGCATACAAGAGGATTATTCAAGTGTTTGTGTGTGTGCATAATGGAGAGAGAGAATGAGGATTTCAGCTGACCCTCAGATTTGATGGGGATGTGTAGAGGTGTCTGTGCTACATGACAGCAGCTCCCCAGGGCTTCAGGTTAGACCAACCACTGCTTTATATTCTTCCTGCAGGCAGAAAGAGAGAGAGTCCATTGACTGGAACATGGTGTAGATGAAAAGCAGAATGAGGAATGCTGGATGGGCAATGACAGAAGGTTTCTGTGAGAATGAAAGCAAACGAAGATGCCAATGTTTTCTATGATGTCAGGGGGATACAACCTTGAACGTTGTCTAATTCTGGGCCATGAGGAGAGGGACACTAAGGTCCTCTATGGTATAACAAATGTATTGTGAGGTAAAAAGGATCTTATTGACTATGACTATTCGAATTGATTATGACTATTGATTATTGATTGATTGTGACTATTTGAATTTTTTATTGACTCACAGTGTCAGAAATGTGAATTAGTGAATGAAGAGATAAATATGCAAGCAAAAACTACAAACCATCTAAATGCTTTTTCAATACTGAAAAATTCTATTTATACAATTAATATTATTATTATTTATTTTATTTTTTTGCCATATAATGAAAACGCTGTAACACCTATTTGCCACTTGTTTGCCACCTGATGGCACCTGTTGGAGTTTGGGTTCCTTGCCGCTGTCGCCTTTGGCTTGCTTAGTTGGGGACACTTGACATTTAACTTGACATTTGTTATTCAACAGTGCTTTGATCTGCCTGCATTGACACTATTCTTTAAGAGCTGCTGTGCAGCCAAAATAATGTACCAGATATCAATGTAAAGCTGCTTTGACACAATCTACATTGTAAAAAGCACTATATAAATAAAGGTGACTTGAATCAATCATTCTCAGCAAAACCTCCATGACTTAAAATGATTCATTACTTGATAACTTTTCATTTTTATTGAATCAATTCTCATAAATTCATTTAAATATAAAAGTAATTAAAAATAATTCCCCCACAATCTGATGTAATCCAGACAAGTTCATGTTTTTCAGTCACAAACGGACAGAAAATCTTATATTGTACTCCAGCTGCAGTTGCACACTTTTCAATGGAAATATTCCATATAAACCTGTGAGCCCAATGCTGTTTAATCGCCCAGTTGCTTCAATAGATCTTCTCAGTCCAAATACAAAAATCTGGCTGGGTATACCTGCAGAGCACTAGGCTTTGTATGCAGAATCAATTTTTTTTGGAGAGCTTTACAAAATCTTTGAGAGCTTTACAGAAAAACTACATAAATTTTCCTTGCTTCTTGTAGTTCAAGAGCTTTTTAATTTTATTTTCAATATACAGTAATCCTGGCCGGTAGACTCGCTGTTGTTACTTTAATACTGAAAGCATCAGATATTGTACCACTGGTTTGAAGCCTGTTTATTGGCAGGGACTGTGTATCTGAGGTTTAAATGTAAAGAGTTAGCCTATCACATATCGAAAATGTTTTTTTATAAAAGGTAAAATTTCATGCTTCTTCAAACCTTACATTCCAAGGCGTTACATCATTGCTGCAGTGTGGTGTTATGCCATCAGACATTGTCACAGTCACCGTCTGTCTCACCTTCCCCGGACTCCATTTCCCAGCATCCCTCTGGTTCCTCACCTGCACTCACTCACCAATCACCTGCACCTGCAAGCTATCACAATTGTTAACTCTCATCAGCACACCACTACATAAGCCCCATGTTAACTCCACCAAATTGTCTGGTCTCATCTATGGATATCACAGTTACGTTTACATGGACAGCAGTAATCTAATCATTGGCCTTATTCTGAATAAGACAATATTATGATTAAGATTTTTACATGAGTAGCTTTTAGAACATTCCTTTAGTGTTCCCGTTATACATGCTATAGAACAAAAATCAATTAATGGCAAACGTCATTACGTCCCCACGGCACGCCGTCAGACGTTCTCTACAGAATTTCACGTATCAGTTTTGGGTGTTTTATTTTTAATCTTACGAAAGCTTCAAGTGCAGTTAATTATTTGACATGCAATAGATACGGAGCCCCGCACATGACATGCAAGAAAAAAATAAGTTGTGCGCACGATTTACTAATTCGTTCCATCGATTTATAAATTCATAAATCGTTCGTAAATCGATTTAGCCTAGGCTAGGGGCTACTATTTATTTTACCTCTCGTGTGGGGCTCTGTAAATAGACAACGGATACAAATTCTCCAGCAACAGGCCTCCTGTACTCTAATTCGGCAACTTTCATTCATGCCACCGCGACAAACTCAGAGGTAGGCCTACTGGATGAGAGATGAGGTGAGAGGAATTTGATTTGCGGCTTCTTGTTTGAAGCTTGCCCTCTTGTTTGCCGTCAAACGGTTGACCACTGCCGTGTGTGTATTATGTGCCCTGTGGCAAAATGCGGCGAAAACTCCCACATGACGTTAATAGTGTGTTTAAGGTGTGTACATGTCTATAATGCACTCCAATAACGCGACTAAAATAGGAATACTCCACTTGTCTTAATTCGATTTGTGTTTACTACGAGTATGACTTTAGTCGGATTAAGGTAATAAACTATCGCTGTTTACATGGTACTTTCTTAATCAGAGTATTGTCTTAATCGTATTAATATCGGATTACTGCTGTCCATGTAAACGTAGTTGGTGTCTACGGTGCCTGCTTCCCTCCATTCCTGCAAGAAAGACATTGTGGTCATTATTCCAGTTCCATTTCCAATGTGCTTTAGTATCTCTACTTACCTGTTATCTCCTCTGCCAGATCTGTGCCTCAGTCTGTAAATAAAGAACTTGTTTTCACTTACCTGCCTGCCTCCATGTGTGCCTGACAGATATACACTTCGATGCTGTCATGAGGCTGAGAGGTCACGCGAGTGGTGGCAGGGTTACCTCAAACCAACAAGTCTTCCATCAGTCACGTGACCTACCTGCATCATGAACTCTGACCTCCAGAAGAGTACCAAAAGGGATGACAACAACATTAGCACACATTTCAGTTTGGCATCATTACTGCACATTAAAGCAACACTATTGAGCTGTTTGCGTTTTAGCTGTTAATAAACAAAACTGCATGCGTCTTGCGGAAGAATATTGTAGCCGGAGCTACTTCTCTGTTTCTGTACATTATGAGTCACGCAGGTACTAGGCTGCTCTGTAGCGGTGCAGACATGACCAGTCTAAAATAGTCTGAAAATAAACACTTATAGGTGTACCGTAGTGATTCAGAACATAGTTTGGAAAATTGATTCATGATGTACTTGCTATTATATCATTTTTTGTAAAATTTGAACACAAAAATGTACATAGTGCAGCTTTAAAGCATGAGTGATGTTTTGGCTGTGATGACTGTTTTGTGAGTCGGCATGAAACAGAAGTTCGATTGTCTTTCCTTCCATGTTGTGATGCATATCCAAGTGAAATGGCTTCTCAAACAAGAAAAAAATGAAGGTCAGGCATTGATTTTAGGAACTGACTGGATCGTTGTGGTTTGCAATTGCTGCAATCTCATGTGAGTGATTGAGGTTGTCATGAGTTTGTTCCGCCTTTGCGCCAAAAACATCATCAGAAAATAAAAGAGATGTTGCTGCAAGAGGGAGGGGAAGTTATTTAGATTAAAGATTATGAGGGAAATATGGAAATACTATTGCAGATTTTTTCTTTAGCTATTAGAGCAAATGCAAAAAATATATATATTTGATATATTTAATCTCCCATTCACTGCTATACTTATAAGTTTACCCAACTATGACAACTTCCGCTTCTGAGAACCACGGAAATGTGAAAAGGGTCCATTTAAAAAAAAAAAAAGATCAACCATTCATTATAAACACTGCCATATTACATAAAAAAAGAATTGTCACTTTAACATTTTAATCTTTTAAATGTGCAGATTTTCCCTAAAAATATGGGTATACTAATGTATCACTCATATGCCACATCCACAAAACCAAAAAATATATATATATTAGAAGAATTGGATGGTGAAAATAAAACCAAAAAAAAAGCACATTACTTCACAACAGGCAAGATTTAAAAGTCAAAAACAAGGAAAGCAGGGCTGTTTGAGATGCAGCTCTCAGGTGGATTTGATCATTTCTGAAAGGCATATTCTCAGATTTTCATGGTAATTATATTTATTTATTAGATATTATGTTTTTTTATGCTGCTTTGTATTACTTTTTTGACAGGAATATACTTCATTTAACAGTCAAAACTTAAACTGGTATCTGAGCAGACTTTGGCATTACCTTGTTTCAGTGCATGCATGTGTTTGTGTGCATGTAGATTCTTCAGGTTCTGATATGTGTCCATTGGGTCAGTTTCCGTGTGGGAATCTGTCGGTGTGTTTGCCTCAACCTCAGCACTGCAACGGGCAGCAGGACTGTCCTAATGGAGCGGATGAAGAGAACTGCGGTAAGACTGCGGGCAAGAACGCACAAAGACACATGCACTCTCACACAAAGAATACGTTGTATTCAAATGCAGTCACAAACACACACACTAATGCAAATGTGCAGCCATTGGCACATTGTATTGCCATAAACACACACATATGCATTTAGAAATATGAATACTGCAAATGTATAAATGGCATTATCAAAATATCTGTGTGTGTTGTAGTGGATAACAGTGGTTGGCCCCATCTGTTTGATGCATTCATGAAAACAAGGGTCCAGGAGTCTAAAGAGTGCAGTGAGTATTTTCTCTTCCACTTTCTCTTTTTCTCTGTGTTTGCAAATTGTTTACAGGGTAAACAAAGACATTAAAGGCTAATTATGTTGTGTTAAATCTTGCACAGTGTTTCTCTATGATCTTGAGGTGTGAGTGTGGCTTTCTGTTCAAAGTTATCATTTGTTTTATTTGCCAGATTTGGGTTTTCAATATCTTTTGCACTTTTAAACCCATGAATTTGAGATGGGTTTAATACTTAACAGCACTCGGTTAGATGGAACAGATCCACTGAATGTTGTTATTGGGTTTTATGAATAGGTGTTAGAAGATTTATGCTGTTGGTAGGTGTTATCAGTAGATATCAGGGGATGATATCATGTGGTTTTATCATTGGGTGTTATTTGGTATGAAAATTGAATTTCTTTAAGTTTTATTTTATCTTTTTCACTTTATTTATTTTTGCCTTTATGGAACAGAACAGTCAAAGACGAGAAAAAATGTGATGTGAATTGTGAAAAAAAATTATAGCTTGTTTCCCCTGAGAACTATTGTGAAATTTTAGCAAACATTCTAAATTTATGCTTTATTCCTTTTCCCATTTGCCTTAATTTTAAATTTGTAAAAATATATTTCACAAATACGCTAGCTTAATCTAATGAAAAATGAGACGCAGGAGGAACGGGATTCTAGAGACTTCAATGAACACAGAGAATCAACAAAGCATCTACAGATTAAAAACTGATGACCAAATTAGGGCTTATATTCACATGTAATGATAATTAACAAATCAAGGAACAGGCGTGAATCTAATTAGAAACCATAGTAGCAAACAAGGACGAGAGCTCAGGCAATGGGAACAGTGAAAAGGAAACCAAAACAGAGCATGACCATTCCAATATCTTTATAAAATAACATTATATGACACTTCTCATAAGATAGAACATAGGCTAACTATGACTCTTAAAGCTTCAAGAACTCATGGAGTTGTTGTCCCTCTTTCATCTTTGAGTGACAGAAAGAAGGACACAGGGAGGCAATGTGTTCAGCTTGGTGAATATATTTGATACGCTTCATTGTCTCACTTCTGAAGATCAGTGTGTTTTCTAAACTGCAAACAACAAACTGTTTTAAACTCTGCAACAAACCAATCTGTCACACTTCTGATTTGATTATAAAAACTTCTAAGCAAATTGGCCTAAATTAGAAACTCACCAAAAAGATACATTTGCTGAGATGAAAGGGTGGGAAGGAAAAGAGGGAGAGAGAAATTGAAACTTGATATCTCATACAGTA
Organism: Megalobrama amblycephala; assembly: GCF_018812025.1. NCBI lineage: Eukaryota > Metazoa > Chordata > Actinopteri > Cypriniformes > Xenocyprididae > Megalobrama > Megalobrama amblycephala. The sequence continues at coordinate 6,110,474 of NC_063047.1, forward strand.
TTATTTAATGCGTTTTGCTGACTATAATAAACCGCAGAGGGGCAATGGTGAAACATTACTTCTATTTCACACATAGTGACAGTCATATAGACTGTATTTCAGTGGGTGGTCATGGGGATGCTCAAAATCCTTTTTATTTTTCTTGAAAGAACAAAAGTGTCAGTAAAGACATTAATAATGTTTCAAAAAAGCTATAATAAATGTTGTTCTTTTGAACTTTTTTATTCGTCAAAGAAAAAAGTATCATATATCACAATTAAAATGGACAGCAGTTATTTTAAATTGTAACAATTTTTCACAATATTACTGTTTTTACTAGATTTTTCATCAAATAAATGTAGGCTTGGTGAGCATAAGGGACTTGTTTGGGAAACATTAAAAAAAATCTTACAGATCCTAAACTTTGCACAGTAGTGTATTCAGGTGTGCCCAATCCAGTTCCTGGAGATCTACCTGCAGAGTTCAGACCAACCCTGATCCAACACACCTGTCTGTGCGTGTCAATAGGTACTCCATCTATAAGAGTCAAAAAAAACATGCACAGACAAATCCAAATGAAACCCTGCGGCTCGTGACGACACATTGATGTCCTAAGACACGAAACGATCGGTTTGTGCGAAAAACTGAACAGTATTTATATCATTTTTTACCTCTAAAACACCACTATGTCCAACTGCCCTGTGCATCCGGTTAGTGAGGTCAGAAAATGCATTCTGCTGACAGAAGTGATCTCTCGCGCTTTGCTTCAATGAGTGTGAGAGATCACTTCCGTTGTCAGAGCGCATTCAGACCTCATTTACTGGATGCGCAGGGCAGTTGGACATAGTGGTGTTTTAGAGGTAAAAAATTATATAAATACTGTTCAGTTTCTCGCACAAACCGATCGTTTCGTGTCTTAGGACATCAATGTGTCGTCACGAGCCGCAGGGTTTCATTTGTATTTTTCTGTGCATGTTTTTTTTTACTCTTATAGATGGAGTACCTATTGACATGCATTATACGACTGACAGACCACAACAGTTGGAGTTAAAAATCATCATTTGTGTTCTACTGAAGAAACAATCTTGGATGCACTAGGGGTAAGCAGATAAACATCAAATTTTCATGTTTGGGTGAACTATCCCTTTAAGATCTTAATTAGCTGGTTCAATTGTGTTTGATTAGGGCTGGAGCTGAATTTTGCAGGAAGGTAGATCTCCAGGAACAGGATTGGGCACCCATTTTTAAAGTCCCCCTGTAGTCAATAATTGTATCCCTAGCTTAAAACTCATCTTTGATCACCAAAATTACACATTTAAATGTTTTTTCCTGTGAAAAAAAAATCTTCATGCCTTGAAATAGCTTGAATGTAACACCCTTGCCTCATTTATTATATGTGGATCTATGAATATGCAAATTAGCCCCGCCTCCACTCGCTCACGCAGCACAGAGATCCACTTGGTCAACTTACTGAGGGAAACGCTGCACAACTGTATCGCTCTTTATACAACATCGGACACATAATGGTAATTAATATGATTAGCCTTTTGCTTGACTACATTATCAAACAGTTAATAATGTGTTGCTAATGTTACACAAACCATGTTCCCGGTTGCCATGTCAGAGTCAGACAACTGCCTTCTAACAATCAGCATCCTTACAAACTCTTTGAACAACTCAGAACATCAGTTACAATTAAAAAAGCTGCCTGGAGGTGTCACTGAGATGGCCACCGAGTGAATTAACTTGCTTTAAAGCAGGGATCTTCAGCAGGGGGTCTGCCAATTATTGTTTGATTGTAAAAAATAAAAATGTGTTAAACAGACCTACAATATAAAGTTAACTTCAACTAAAGCTAATGTTAAAGAACAATAAGTTCAACTAAATGTTTCACTGTAACGGTGAAATTAAAAGTAAGTACAGTACATGACTGTGCATCAGTAATGGCTTTCCAAAATATGTAAATATATTTGTATGTTAATATAGGCCAGGCTTAAAAGGCACACCAGAGCATGGCTCTTTGCTGTCTTCCCTCCGTTGAGAGACAGGGTCATATTAGAACTGTGTGAGTACGAGCAGAGGGCAAATGCGAAGACCTTCTGCAGCTCTCCGCAGAAGCAAATACTCATCTTGAGTATCTAGTCTTCATGCAAAAGGTATTACTGCAGTGCAGAGTATAGAAAAGGACAGGGCCCGAGGGTGGAAGGTTTGTTTTATTGTGGGAGCAAAGCACAAGTTTTGCTTGGGGACAGCCATCTCGGAGTCTGATGATCTGACACGTTCTCTCAACAGACTGCAAACAGACTGGGCTAAACGAAGTCACCAGGAAGGTCATACATACTGATTTGTGCTATTCTGTGCAGGGCAGCTCCATTATAGATGAGAATCAGAACATTTCTGCACAACTTTCTTCCTTAAATTTAAATTCTGCTTTCTGTTAACCAAGTGAAGCCATTTAACTGAAAGGTTCTTAGCCCACCTATAAGCTGAATGAAGTCAGCAAAGTGTTTGCTTTCTGTCTACCTCTCAGTTTACACAAATTACAGTTGGCTGCCAAGAGGGCTGGTGTAACTGACCTTAATGGCACGAACTTAGTGGCATTATTACCCAGCATGACTGAGGAAACATCCAAGAAAGCTTTTAGAGATCGATGGGAGAATAGGGTGATGGTGGCAACATATACTTACAAGGGAAATATACTTATTATAAGCTTGCCGCTTGCCCCCCACCATCACCTATCACTGAAGACACCGGCAGGTGCAGACAACTATTTTCTAGAGAATAAGCAGCACTGGGATCAACCATATGATTTATTCTCATAAAAGTGTGTGTGCAAAAAAATCATATGCCCTCAGACTCCAGTTTGAAAACCCCGGTTTATACAGTTATTCAGTAGAACAGCAAAACTGTCACATACTGTAGGTGGATGGCTGGTTGGGCTTGTCAGAGGCGGTCTATCTAACCGCAGATGTTATGCAGCACTTAACGGGATTTCCTCCTTGTTATGCATGTCTCTAGAGCTTTGGGTATAATGGTTAGTGATAGACTGCTGCTGCTTTCAGGAGGAAGCTGTCCTACGTAGGCTCCCAGGGGTTTGATACTGCTCACAACACTATTCTGTAAATAGCTGACTGATTTCTGAAGAAGTTGGTCATAACTGTACTGCTGTTTTAAGCGTATTGTAGAGAAAATATTAAAACAAAGGTCAAATGTATCTGTTTTTACAGTGTTCATGCCTTAACCCAGTTCACGACTACAAATATTGCAAGCCTACAATATTGTTCATATTTTTAGTTGAGTCGCGTCGAGAGTTCTGAAGCAAAAGTGACTGAAAACCCCCTGCAATTTTATGTTTCAACCACAGATGGTGATAGAGAGAACAAAGTCCTGTAGTGCAGCTTTCATTAAAAAACACTATATTCATGCCTCTATCTCTGTTTGTCTACATGCATGTTGATTTCAAAGATGTTTGAAATGATGTTTGATGTTTCATTAAAAGCAAATGGAGACAACCTCAAAAATTGAGTTTTTAAATAAGATTTAAAAATACATCGATTCTGTGCATCTCTAATATTAGAGAGGAGTGCGTTCTAAAGTCTAGGAGCATAGGAAGCCCTGTCCCATACAGATCGCAAATGTGTCTGTGGGACAGCCAGTAGACCAGCTTGGGTGTATATAACGTTAAAAGTGCAGACAGATACTGAGGGGCCAGACCATGTCAGTATGTCAGTGCAAAGACTTCAGAATTGGTGTGATGTGTTCTTTTCTCTTGACTCCATGTCAGGATCCTAGCAGCAGAGTTTTGTTGACAATGGAGATTGGTGGAAATGTTCAGGTTGGGGTTCCCAAAATGTTCTCTGTCAAAGCTAATTTTATGATCTTTTTATTCTTTGCAGGGACACATACAAAACAAAGAAAAGCTATTTACAGTAGCACAATGTTGCAGACAATAAATACACAAGGGACAGTAAATATAGACTATAACATTAGACAAATTAAGCAAAACCTGCAACATCCTTTAATGATGACAGAGTGAATTAGTACAATAATCATCACAATTTAGAGGTTGAGTTAGTGTAGATCATTGAGGTAGATTATTAATTATTAAATGGCTAGTGCAACACATGATGCAACATATGTGCAATTTATGTGGTCTGTACAGGTATGACATGCAGGGTTGATGAAGTCTTACTCCCAGTAGCAAGAAAATGCTCCCATATATGTTCCTTAGCCTCGGGTCTGAAAGATAAATGTGGTCTTTCCCGATGGTGGAAGGCAGGCCATAGTGATGTACTGACCAGTTTTTACTATCCTTTTCAAGGCTTTCCTGTCAGCCCCAAAACAACCTTCATAGGCCAGATAGTGAGTTTGTCACTCTCTACAAGCCCTGCGGAGCATCGGATGGGATGAAAAGTTCCTATGTGAAGTTTGCTGATTAGGATGTGGTGTAAGATTGTTTTGAAAGCTGAATTGAAATCAATGCTTCCTTTATTTTCCAGGTGACTGCATTTGAGATGGATAGCGGTTGATAAGGCATTCTTGGTTGAGTGGTTATTTCTGTAGGTGTTTTGGTGAAGGTCCAGAATAGCTGGGATAGAGGCTGTGATATATTCCATGACCTGCTGCTCAAAGCACTTCATAGCAATGGAAATGATTGCCACAGGGGAAATTTCAGTTATAAAACTTTCACTGGAACAATGATGGTAGACTTTGAGCAGGTTGGGGGCAGTGGTGGATAAAGTACACAAATATTGTACTTGAGTTAAAGTACAGATACCCTAAAATAATACTTCATTAAAAGTATTAGTAGTACAACGGGGTAAAAGGCGCCTTTGATTTTATTTTCCTCTAAACCACTAGATGGCATAAAAACTTGCCGCAGCACTTTCCTAAACATCCTTTTTTCAAAATGTACGTGCAAATTTGTCTGATCCTTGACGTGATCGTGGGCAGCAAAGCAATGATTCTGAGGTAGTTTGATGTTTTTTTTTTTTTTTTTTTAATGTTGTTGATTTAAGTAGCAAATAAGAATGCATTAAATGAATGTTTGTATTTTCAGACAAAGGTCTTTTTAATGATTTTCAGTTTTGTTCAAGGTAATTCAAGCAACAATATTTCAATAACGGAAGAATATGTAAAAGTATGGTATTTGGGGTAAAAAGCGCCCCTGCTGTTGGGACAAAAGGCACAATAATTAACATGATAATGAATAGTCTGACTTTTCCATTTCTTGACATAACATGGTTAGATTCACATAGCAAATATCATATATCAAACTGGGTAACCATATTAGAGATAATACCCATATTTAAAATATATTAATCATATCATAATAAAATAAAATTTATTGTTACTACTGGAAATTATTCCAGTATTATTACTACTGGTTACTACTGCAAATTATTCCAGATATTAAACAGGCTATTATGGGATCTCCTTCATTGCTTTCAGAATCTTTACTTTTTAAAATTTATTTTGTTTCTGTATTTCTGTATTTTTAAAATCTACTTTTATATTTTATATATAAAAATAAATATCACTTAGGCCTATTTTAATGACAGTATATTTACTGAACAAAAATGTATTCTTTTATTTATCAAAATAAACAGAAAATAGTACAAACTTTGCTAAAGTTTTTCTTTTGAACAAGAATTAACCTAGTCATTAATAAAAACATATTATTTTAGCTAAAGTATTTGTATAAATACTGTGTGCCTTTTACCCCATGCTGGGGGGCCTTTTACCCCATGTGAGGGGTAAAAGGCCCCCCTCACCACCTCATACATTTATAAGATTTTTAAACAAAATTAACCACTTGATTTTTGTCACACAAAATATGTTGCTCCATCAATGTCCAATACAAACATATATTTTTTCTGCAATCATATACTTTGAGAATAGTGAAAAGCACATTTTTTCTTAAAGGTCCCGTTTTACATGGTTTTTTGAAGCTTTGATTGTGTTTATAGTGTGCAATATAACATGTGTTCATGTTTCGCGTGTAAAAAAACACAGTATTTTCCACATAATTTACTTATCTGTATACCGCTGTTTCCACTGTCATAAAAACGGGCTGATGACTTCCTTGTTCTATGAAGTCCCTCCTTCAGAAATACGTAACGAGTTCTGATTGTGCCAGCGGTTCCTGTGTTGTGATTCAACAGCAGCTTAGCGCTCTATGGCTCTGAGCGCACCGTGCCCGGAAAAGTCACACCTCTTACCATAACGTGGAGATGCACGCGCTCAGTGTTATTGTAAACATGTCTTTAATTTTACCCTATCAATTTGAGCCGGAATCAGACCCGGTGATTGGACTGCAGGATGAAAATAACAGCGTTTCGACGACATGGCGACAAACACACTCTACAAACGCAACTCTTGTGTATTCCTGTGGGCGGAGGTTAGTCAAAAAACTGTTTTAGTGACGTCATTAAAGAAGGAAGTAGAGGGATGTAGTCCAAACTGGCCGTTCGATGTAGGCGACTTCTGTTAATAAAATATCTCACTTGGCATTGAACTTTGAGCTTTAAAATTTTACAGATTTTATTTATACTCTAACAACAACATTACACACTAACTAAAGTTTGAAACATGGGATCACGAAGAACGGGACCTTTAAGGTGTGCCTTTAGCCCCGTTGTACTTTACTTTGAAATCTCATTCACAAGTTCACTCAAGTGGCAAAATTATTGTTTACTAGTCATTTATTTAGCTGGTTAGTTGATATACTCCATTATCCTGCTCAAAATGCCTATTTTAAGAAGAAAGCATAGGTCCGAAATGATTATGAATCATTATGAGTCAGCTTTCTTTAGCTCTAAGAATCATGTTACTTCTGATTCTTGCTTCATTTTGAATCAGGAAAAACAGTAATTTGAGATCAATGAATCAGTTGTAAACTGCTACATTCAGATCAGCCAAATTCACAGATTAACTATTAAATACGATTTGTGAATCGTTCATTTGTATTATATATTATGCTTCTTTCTTTTTTTTCAGCCCCAAACAAACACATAAGAGTACATGAACCCCCACAGGAAAACTGTTGATGCCCTTTCTGACTATCAAGCTTAGATTAGGTGAGACAGACCCAGTTGTCTCAGAGCCTGAATGTGTCAGAAAGAGATTTTCAAACTCACTTGGGGATTAAGCTGTAGATGTCTCAAATGTGTTGAGTGGGCTGAAAGAGGTGAAACTACCTTCTCTGTCAAACTTTATGAACCATAATGGACAAACAATATGTGAGAAGAAGACTGACTGTAGCAATGTTTTTGCAATGAATGATTTTTCTTTGTTCTGGTGGCCACATTGAAAATATTGTGTTTTTGATGAGTTGTTCAGAGGTAGAATTTTCATTTTTGTTAAACATATTAATTAAAACAATAAAACAGCATTGAGCCCCCCCCCCCCCCCCCCTCGCTCTTTTATGTTAATGTACTTAATTTATTTTGCGGGATAAGCAAAAAATAACAAGAATAAAAAGTTAAAGGGATAGTTTACCCAAAAATGAAAATACGCTTATCGACTTACGCCAAAAGAGTAACGCCTGAAGCGAGTAGCGTAAGCTTTGATACCTCTCACGGTTCAAACAAATAGGGCTAGGCAACAAACTCAAGCTCCTCTTCTCTTATATCGAAATCCTCCAACATTTCTCTTTAAAAATTCTCGTTTTAGACTTCTAATTTATGGCGGGTGTTTTGTTTTGATCTATCCTCTGTGTTTCCATCTGTCAGAAGCTAGTTATTTTAGTTTTTAAAGTTTTAAATATGGATATTTTTCTCACACAAATGCATCACTTTGCTTCAGAAGGCCTTTATTAAACCCTTGAGCCACGTGGTTATCTTTTATGATGGATGGTTGCACTTTTTTGGGCTTCAAAATTTGAAGCCCAAAAAAAGTGCAACCACAAAATCTCATCCTCTAATTACTGCCATTATAAAGCTTGGAGGAGCCAGGACATTGCATTTAATATAACTCTGACTGTATTCATCTGAAAGAAGATTGTCATATACACCTAGAATGGCTTAAGGGTGAGTAAATCATGAGATCATTTTCATTTTTGGGTGAACTAACTATTTAAAATGAGTGTGATGCAGTTTTTTTTTTTTTTTTTAACTGAACAAGAATACAACCAGAGCAGTTTAATACATTAAAGGTGCCCTAGATTCAAAAATTGAATTTACCTTGACATAGTTGAATAACAAGAGTTCAGTACATGGAAATGACATACAGTGAGTCTCAAACTCCATTGTTTCCTCCTTCTTATATAAATCTCATTTGTTTAAAAGACCTCCGAAAAACAGGCGAATCTCAACATAACACCGACTGTTACGTAACAGTCGGGATCATTAATATGTACGCCCCCAATATTTGCATATGCCAGCCCATGTTCCCAACATTATGAAAGGGATTACAGGTCTGGATGTGCACAGCTGAATCATCAGACTAGGTAAGCAAGCAAAGACAATAGTGAAAAATGGCAGATGGAGCAATAATAACTGACATGATCCATGATATCATGATATTTTTAGTGATATTTGTAAATTGTCTTTCTAAATGTTTCGTTAGCATGTTGCTAATGTACTGTTAAATGTGGTTAAAAAGTTACCATTGTTTCTTACTGTATTCACGGAGACAAGAGCCGTCGCATTTTCATTTTTTAAACACTTGCAGTCTGTATAATGCATAAACACAACTTCATTCTTTATAAATCTCTCCAACAGTGTAGCATTAGCCGTTAGCCACGGAGCACTATCAAACTCATTCAGAATCAATGTAAACATCAAAATAAACACTGTATTTACGCGATTAGACATGCTGCATGACGAACACTTTGTAAAGATCCATTTTGGGGGTTATATTAGCTGTTTGAATTTTTTTTTATGTTGTTTAAGGCAAGCGCGAACTCTTGGGGCGTGGAGCACGAGATTTAAATCGGCTCATTTATAATGATGCCCCAAAATAGGCAGTTAAAAAAATGAATAAAAAAAAAATCTATGGGGTATTTTGAGGTGAAACTTCACAGACACATTCAGGGGACACCTTAGACTTATATTACATCTTTTTAAAAAAAGTTCTAGGGCACCTTTAATGAGAAATGTGAAAAAATCTGGGGGTATGATGACATTTCCATAGTAAATGGGGACTTTACATTTAAATCATTCTCCGTCTCTCTGTTTTGTTTCAGTCTCTCTTTCTCTGTCTGATTTCAACTTCACATCAATACACATTGTTTGCGCAATTTATCTGGATTAAGCATGAAACATAGCAATTTATTTAACTAGGAAACAAAAGCTTTCAAATGGTCATGGTTGTGAAGCTCTGCTGTTTTTAAATGGATTGAACAAGGCATGAAAAGAACCGAAGCACAGATTTTATACACTAATGGGAAACACAAAAGGGGTTTGAGAGGGTTTGAGACTACAAAAGCATGTTTTGTCATGTTAATGGCAGGAGTTATCTGTTTGGGAAGACATTAGGTAATCTGTCTCTTTGTCTCTTTCATGATTTCTGTCTTTATCACATTATTTCTGAAGTATAAAGTCAATACCCATCAGTACAGTCCCTGCAGATGAAACACTATAGCCTGTCTCATGATAACGCACACACACGCACACACACGCGCACACACACACACACACACACACACACACACACACACACACACACACACGCACACACACACACACACTCTCTCTCTCTCTCTCTCTCTAATTATACACTTAGTACTTTTACAAGTACACATTACCATCCTTATCTAAAATGAAATGAAATTGCCTGGCCAACCATATTACCTATTAATATGGAAATTCTAGCTTTGCAAATAGTACCATGCAGCATTTATTTTCAATGAGCAGTATTCATGTGGGTTTTTAATGACCTGTTTCTGTGTGTGTGTGTTTTCAGTGTTAGATGTCTATCCAGATGTGTGTCATTGTGAGGGTCGGAAGGTGAACTGTAATGGCAAAAACCTCCTACATGTACCTGCTGTGTCGTCTAATGTAACTGCACTGTAAGTATAACACCGGCAGAGATCAAGAGACCTTCACCTCTGTTATACATTACAGTCGGCTTTAAACGGAAGTTGAGATAGTCTTTTCTTTCCTACTGTAAAAAAGAAGAAGAAAAAAAAAAAATTGTAGGTCAGGACATGATTTTGTTTGGATTGTGGTTTGCTATTGTCTATTGGTAATTTGATGAAAGACTATAAATCATTTGTAATAAATACTGCAATATTATGTTTAAAAAAATATCACTAGGACCAGCAACCCACCGTAGACTGGGAACGAGACGCAAATCACTATATTTGTTTTCCAAATGTAATAACTGTTATCCCCCCGATTCTGCCCTCAGAGAGCTGAACAGTAACAGAATTGAATCTCTCTCTCGTGATATGTTCATCCGCTATAGACACCTGGAGAGACTGTGAGTGACACTTCATCCTTTCATTTCATCTTCTCCTCTTATAATCCCTTTCTCTGTTCTCTCTTCTAAGCTTTTTAAACGTCTGAGTCTCCTTGCCTTGAGCTCAAGTCATGATTTATGAATGATGATTAGCAACAGCTTTGCAATGATTAATTTTTCCTTTTCTCTAAAATACAAAGCAGAGAGATGTCAGAATACGTTTTGTATGTGTGTGTATACTTAAAAGTTGAAAACATAACTTCAGCTGCATGTAAAAAAGGTAAACCTTTATTTTACAGTGTCCCTGTTACACATTACATGTTACTATAGTAATAACAGTAAATTATGCATAATTCCATGCAACCAACCCTAAAACAAAACCTATACTAATTTTGTGTTGTTAATAAATATTACACAGTACTTATATGTATACTTACACTGTAACAAGAAGACCTTAAAATAGTGTGACTGTAAAAAAAAATTGGCCTGTTGGGCAGTTACTTTGAATGATAGTCTGACTCTCACTGATGTTAGCGAGACATTTAAATCATATACAGTTGCAAGAAAAAGTATGTGAACCACTTGCAGAATCTGTGAAAATGTGAATAATTTTAACAAAATAAAGGAGATAATACAAAATGCATGTTATTTTTTTAGTATTGTCCTGAGTAAGATATTTTACATAAACAATGTTTACATATAATCCACAAGACAAAAAAATAGCTGAATTTATTCAAATAACCCCATTCATAAGTATGTGAACCATTGATTCTTCATACTGTGTGTGGTTACCTGGATGATCTATGACTGTTTGTTTGTTTTGTGATGGTTCTTCATGAGTCTCTTGTTTGTTCTGAACAGTTAAACTGAGCTCTGTTCTTCAGAAAAGTTCTCCAGGTCCTGCAGATTCTTCAGTTTTCCACCATCTTTTGCATATTTGAACCCTTTACAACAGTGACTGAATGATTTTGAGATCCATCTTTTCACACTGAGGACAATTGAGGGACTCAAACACAACTATTAAAAAAGGTTCACTGATGCTCCAGAAGGAAACATGACGCATTAATAGATGGGGGGTGAAAACATTTGGAATTTGAAGATCAAGGTAAATTGTATTTAATTTGTCTTCCGGGAAACATGAAAGTATCTTCTGTTGCTTCCGAAGGGCAGTACTAAATTTAAAAAAAATTATATTTAAACAAAATAAGAAAAATTTGGATATCTTCATCCTGTTCAAAAGTTTTCACCCCCGTCTCTCAATGCATCGTGTTTTCTTCTGGAGCATCAGTGAATGTTTGAACCTTTTTTAATAGTTGTGTTTGAGTCCCTCAATTGTCCTCAGTGTGAAAAGACGGATCTGAAAATCATTCAGTCACTGCTGTAAAGGGTTCAAATATGCAAAAGATGGTGGAAAACTGAAGAAACTGCAGGACCTGGAGAATTTTTTCTGAAGAACAGAGCTCAGTTTAACTGTTCAGAACAAACAAGAAACTCATAAAGAACCATCACAAAACAAACAAACAGTCGTAGATCATCCAGAAAACCACTTGTCTTGTGGATTATATGTAAACACCTTTTATGTAAAATATCTTACTCAGGAGAGTACTAAATAAAAAATAACATGCATTTTGTATTATCTCCTTTATTTTGTTAAAATTATTCACATTTTCACAGATTCTGCAAGTGGTTCACATGCTTTTTCTTGCAACTGTACTAAAAAAAAAATGTATCTGTGTTCTAATGATTTTTGCCTCAGTGAGAAATTTACCATCAGAATTTGATCTATGATGGCAGCATATTCTGAATACTGGTTGCATATAATTATTCATATTTCTCATCCAAAACAAATGTATAGGAATAAAATCACATTTCTAGTTTATATATAAAGCAAATGACATACACCTACAGTACATATTCCTAATATAGCACTAATGTAGGTGAAAAATAACGCATAATACAGTTTCATGTCCAACAATTCACTTGACATTGGCATATGTGGAATTAAAATAATTTCAAACCTTTCCATTACAGTATTTACTTTCTGTTGACAAAAAAAAGCCCCCCCCCCACCCCCTTAAGTGTCTTGGAGGTTTTTAAAGCTCAGCTTTCTTTGTAGAGTTCAGACAGGATGACATTTTTATTGTCCATCAAAGTTCAAGAGTGTAGCACTTGGTATAGCCAGACAACATTTACTCTCAGACAGACAAAGAGCGAGAGAAGCTTTCGCAGGACATCTCATCAATTAATCATTATAAATGACAGACATTGTTTAGAAGAATTCATAATAAAGATAAACATCATATGTTCTGTCATAGTTTGATGTAAATAAACAAAAAAAGAGTCTTTGAAAAATGTAAATGTTTCTGTTCCCACAGCAACCACAAATTAATAACCGATTGTATATTTTGCTTTTGATCTACATGCCGTTTCTGTCAGTTCATTGATTGTATAATGAAAGTTTTTTTTATCTAATAACTGATATGCTATTTTTAGGGAGTTATGTTTCAGATAAAGGGTTTATAAGTGTACTTATATGTACACTACCACTTAAACATTTAGGGTTGTTAAGATTTATAAAGCAAATTCAGTAGTATTGTGGGACTATTATTACAATTTAAAATAGCTGTTTATGTAATTTATTCCTGTGATGGCAAAGCTGAATTTTCAGCAGTCATTACTCCAGCCTTCAGTGTCGCATTCAGAAATCATTTTAATATGCTGACTAGGTGAAATGAAATAGACATTTTTTAACATTATAAATGCATTTAGTGTCACTTTAGATCAATTTAATGCATACTTGCTGAATAAAAGTATAACATCATATAACATCATCATGACCCATGACTCATCCAATCATTATCTTAAAATAAACCCTGACAGGATGATTCCACAAAGCACAGGTGTCTTATATAATCCAAAGGGGTTTATTTGCAGTAAAGAGTGGCTGAGTGTACATTATACCAGTTATTACATGATTACTTGGTTACTAAATAAATAAATAAATGGACATAGAATATTGATTTAAGTAAAAAGTACATGAAAAACATGAAGAAAAAATATATATCTAAAATATAAAAAATATATATATTACGTGAGAAGAACCATGAAGTGCAATGAGAGTCATGAAACTAGCATAGAATTGAATTTGTTACCAGGCACATGGCAACCAATTATAGATTATGCAAAAAGTTTAGACAAAAATATCTGACCGCAGGATGCCACGATTGTTCAAAACTTTTTAATGAGGCAAAATACACACAGTGCACCTACAGTAATGACTAACTGTGAATATTCTTTCTCTCTGCAGACATTTGGAAAGTAACAGTATAGAAATGATCTCCAAGAGGGCGTTTTCAGGACTGATCTCTTTGCGTAAACTGTGAGTAATGTATGAATGAACAGTTCGCTGGCTGTGTGTGACTGTGCACAATCATATCAATGACACATCAAGTATAACGTTACATTGATCCTTCCCCGAGTTCCTGTTTAAATGAATGCATAACTGTACATCACTATCTGTGTATGTAATTATGAGCTCCCCATCCCTTTCTTCCCATCAGTCAGTCGGAGGCTTTCATCATCCATCCATTCATCCATGTAAAAGAAACAGAAGGAGAAGAAGGATGTAATAATGAGGATGGAGGATTAGGCTTGATTCAGGCAGAACAGATCCATGATCAAAGAATGAATTTTAATGCACCGTAATGTTGTTGTGTGTATGCTTCAATGTACCTGGGCTCTTAATCTCAGAGACCTGCTTCCGTATACACAACTGGTGATCTAATCAACATTATACCAACATTAATCAGCCAACTAGAGGGAGGAAAGAGAGAGAGAGAAAAAGGAAGGAAATCACTGACTAGAGGCAGAAGGAACAGCAGTGTAGTTATATTGTAGATGGCCTTTGTAATGACAAAACCTTAACAAAACCCATTTAAACATCTGACCTCCGTTAATGTGTACTTCTCTTTCTCTTTGTCTTGTTCTGTCTCTATCATTTTTGCAGTTTTTTGAGTCAAAATAGGATTGCGTCTCTAAAAGCAGGAATATTTGGTGACCTCAGCAGTCTGGAGTGGTTGTAAGTAGAAAAACAGAGACACCTACACACTCACATGCTGGATGAAATCAGATGCTGGGTACGATTCAAATAGGAATTGCTGTTTTCTTTGTCTCATTCTTCTTGTTTATTAGGCTGTTTCTCCTTTATGTTTTCAATCAGACATAATTGATGGATTGTGTTTGCTCTCTGTGAAAATGAAATGCAGAATCATTTAAATGAATCTCGCCTTTTTCAGGGCTCAGATTGAGACTTTGAGGCTGACCTGCTCTCATTACCAAACAAAGAGCTTTTCAGGGTCACTCTTTTGAATATATCTGTGTTTGTCTGCATGTGTAGGATTCTGGATGAGAACAGAATATCTTCTCTGCGTCAAAAGTCTTTTGAAGGCCTGAAATCATTATTTTTCCTGTAAGCGTAATCTTTTTTTTTCACCTTGACAAAGAGATAAAATAGATTAATCTACAATGTATTTTGCATAGACCAACAAGAGAGGAGGATAAATAGAAAAATGATTCCGGTCAAATGTTTTTCATTTATTGTAAACTGACTACTCTGTTGATTGTGTTGTGTAGCTCAAGTGTGCATTTATGTATTTTTGCAGGTCTTTATTAAATAACTCTGTTGAACAGTTTCCTAAAACTTCAATTTGCCTTGAGATGCCCCGTCTGAACTGGTTGTGAGTGATAAATATGACACTTATATGTCTTGCATTACATCTTAAATAAAGTGGATCCATAACATATTTACATATAAGTATACACAAAGTAAAATTATTTTACAAAATATGTTTAAAATATGTTTAATTAAAATCACAATTAAGATAAAAATGCATTTGGACACTTTCTGGTTGTCAAACATTAGTGGACCATGGTTATAATTGCAATCTACTACTCTGCTCAGGTATCTATATGAACTTGAGGGGAACTGACTTTATACATCCACTAAAACATCCATTTAGTTAAGAATAATATCAAAAATCATTTGTTTGTGGAAACTCCTCCTGTAATAGGTTTGAAAGACATCCCTACATGTTACTCTTATCATTGGTTTCTCTGGTGCTAGGAGTAATAGTATATATCCGGCTTTCGAGCTTTCCAACTTGGTACTCAAGTGTTGGTACTCAAATGTGGGCAATAAGTGGGTCAGTTAATTGTGGAAGTACAAGCCAATTTTGCAGCTCTGTTTCTGTAAATGTTTTTTTTTTTTTCACTGGGAAGTAAGTTTTGAGTTCTGAGATTCACAGTTTATTTTCTTAGTGTAATCAACAAAAAATTGATTCCTCATAGTACTGTATGACCCCTTTAGGTGTCCCAATGTGGGTAACTATAACTATATAGTAACTTTGCAACTACTTGTCAACTAACTCTCATTAGAATATTAGTAGAATATCTGCTTAATATCTGCTTACACTTTATTTCGATGGTACCCCAACAGACAGTAACTTTGCAGCTACATGTTAACTTACTAACCTAACCTAACTTTGGGTTAGTTCACCCAAAAAAAAAAAAAAAAAATTGGTCATTAATTACTCACCCTCATGTCATTCCAAACCCATAAGACTTTCGTTAATACTCGGAACGCAAATGAAGATCTTTTTGATGAAATCTGAGAGATTTCTGTCCCCCCATAGACAGCTACGCAACTGAAACTTTGATGCTTCAAAAAGTTTATAAAGAGATTATAAAACTAATCCATATGAATTGAGTGGTTTAGTCCAAATTTTCTGAAGAGACTTGATTGCTTTTTATGATGAACAGATTTAATTTAAGCCATCACATTGATCAGCAAACATAAAAAAAACCTGAATGACGTGGAGTCTTACAGATTTGGAATGATATGAAGGTGAGTAATTAATGACAGAAATTTCATTTTTGGGTGAACTAACTCTTTAATCCCTAACCCTAACCTAAGAGTCTAGTACAGTCTACTAATACTCTAATGACTCAAAACTCAAAAGTTAATTATAGTTTGTAGAATGTCTAAAATGGACCATCTGAATAAAGTGTAACCCAAATATGCTTGGGGGCCACCGTTTTTTCTAAACCCAGATCTTGATATTTACTAATTTTGACTCAATTGCTTCACATTCCAGTGATCACGTGTTTTTTATTGCAGGGAAATGGAGGGAAATAGAATTTCATCTCTCTGGGCATCAAGTTTTAAGAACTGCTCCTCTCTCACCGTCTTGTGAGTAACCACAAACCACAGACACACACGCGCACACACACACACACACACACACAGTAACATACAATGTAAACTGCAGTGAGAGTGTTGTGGGATCCAGGGTATTTATATTATAGAGTGTTTATTTGTCACAGCTGAGTGTGGGAGAAGGAGAGAGAAGCGGGACTCATCTAAAGCTCCTCATGAGTCTCTCGGCTCGGCTGGAAACACTTACAAATAAATGCAGATTTAGGTTGAAATGAATAATTTAAGAGCACAGCAGATTAAAGACATCGGGAATGAATAAATTACAATAATTACTCATGTTTTAGATGTACGTGTTGATATGCACCACGAATATCTGGTGCTGTGGTGTAAGGCCTTTGATTTGATCTATCAGTGACATTTGAAGGACACTCTGTCCTGAGGGACGGAGCTCGCAGCATCACGACAGCTTCTCTCTCACTCTTCCACTGTATTTTGGTATTTCTTCAACTCCAGGCACTTTTATGGGCCAGGGGTTGTTTTTAATTAAAACTAACAGATTTAAATATTTCATTATTTATTTTTGCTCTTTTTTTAAATGCCTTTTAATTATATACTGTTTCTGACTGTTTTACCCCAGACACAATTTAATTTAATTTCCACCACAGAATGCTATTTTGTACAGTATTTAGATTTACATAATCTGAAATTCAGTAGAAATTAAATGTGTTGGATAAGAAAATATCAAATAAATTACATAATTCTCCTTTGATGTATGTACTGTATGCTGGCCTATCATTATTGGACAAATAAACTACTGTGAGCATGCAATGTGTGTTTTAAGGGATTTTATTTTCTTCTTCCACAGGGCTATAAGTGATTATGTAATAATTGAAGAAACTCCCATTGACACCTTAATGAAAATGTACATTTCATCAAAGGGTTAATTATTATTCTAGCATTTGAAAAACAGAATTCTCTTGTACGGGAGGATATTAGTAAATCGACTGAAGTGCCAGTGTTTGTTTGTTGTGATGTCTGATCCAATTCATTCACTTTATTCCTCAATTCAAAGCTGTTTCAGATATCACAAAAGAGTACATTTCTTCAAAAATGTAAATATTTCATGTGTTCGTTACATCCAGTGCTTTTCAGACCTAATCTGTGACTGTTAGTTTGTCCTTCTATAAGCATTATAGAAAATGTTCGAGATAATTCCTGGAACATGGTGATATGGATGGTTCTTAAGTGTTCTCTTCGGACTCTCTTAAGACTCAGAGATAGAGACAGATCTGATTTACATATAGATGTAGGGTGAATTCAGGGTGATTGGGACACTTTTTGCCATTGAGATGACTTGGAAAAAGTTTCCCAGTCAACCTGAATTCACATTATATGACTTCATGCTGCAGCACTGAAGGAATTGGTGAAAAAGGGGATTTTGAGACAGTGTTATTATATGCATGTCTTTTTCTGGTTTAGAGCATTGAGGAGAAACCACATCAGCACCATTGAAGAGGGAACATTTGCAGACATGCAAAGATTGATAGACCTGTGAGTATACACACAAACACACACACACACGCACACGCACACACACACACACACACGCATACACTAAGTGAAGGCATTTATTTCAATGTAGTCCCTAGATTACATTTTTTTGTCATCATTTTTTCATTTCATTGCTTATAAAAATGTTTGTGCCAGAGAGAAAGAGAACTCTATTTGTGAATTTTAAGGGTTAGTTCACCAACAAATGAAAATTATGTCTCTCGTTCTTGTTTACTCACCCTCATGTCGTTCCAAACTTTATTTCTTCCCTTGAACACACAAAAAAAGAGATGTTTATATAACTATCTCCCATACAAAAAAAAGCAATGAAATGAAATGAAAAGCACAAAAGGGCTAAAGTTAGTATACATTCACAGATGAGATTTGACAGCTAAGATCAAGGCCAAAAGTTTGAGTCACACTATCGTATGGCTTCTGGAGACTTGGAATATAGTGCACATGTTTGGTATATGAAGCACTTTTTTCTTTCATTTTTGGAGCTGGACCGCCCTGGTCATGCATTTGTTTTGAATAGAAAAAAAAGACATTCATCATATCTCTGCAGAGATTTGAAGGCAGAGAGAGAAAGACAAAGAGAGACACCTGCTGACACAAAGCTTCTATTTGAGGATCTTTTTTTTGTTTGTTTGTTTTATCTATTTAGTGTATAATTAAGGTGAAAAATGAGCTGCTGAATTTGCTGTGATTTGATTTACAGAGACGTGTCTGTGAACCAGATTAAAGACCTGCCTCCATCTCTGTTCCAGAACCTCCAGAACCTCAAACAGCTGTGAGAGCCACATTCTGTACTTTATTATTTATGGTGCAAATTGTGTCTAAAACTCCTTGTTTTAAGCTTAAAAGCTATACAATTTTTTCTTGAGGTCCCTCAGTGGAGCAATACCACAGTGTTATTCACTTGTATCTGTGCTGAACTGCCCAGATATTCATTGATTGGTTGAAAGCCTCTTTGGATGAAGTGACAGGCCTTATGAATCACAGAAGCATATTATGGATTCTATCAATAACTATTTTACTGTTTGTGTGTGTTTGTTATAGGAATATCTCCAACAATCCCCTGGAACACATATACAGCAATCAATTTGACAGTTTGGTGAATCTGCAGTCACTGTGAGTAAGCAGGAGTAAAAACAACATCAATTATGTTATTATAATGATGCAGTGTATTAAGAGAGAGCTTGGTATTATTCATGTGTGTATGATGTTTGCAGAAATCTACATCATAATTACATGACATTCACATCTGGTTCATGACTATCTGTCTCAGCATGTCAATGACCTCAGACTGTTAATCAGAGAATAATTAAATATCTAAAGCCACATTGAATTAGGTCTTTATGCTGGTTCTGATTAGGCAGCCAATCATGGTTGCAAACACATATAATTTTAATATTAATTGATGGGTTTCATTCTAAGGGTATGGTTTTTAATAATGGATAGAATTTAGGTTCATTTTTGCATGTTTTATTGGAGAATGTGCAGGTTTGAAAGCGTTCAGGTCATAGCATTTAGTGTCTTGAAGTGAAGCAGCTCAGTGTCGTCTTCATACTTTTGCTGGATTGAGCTCTGTAGACCTGGACCACGTGATTTACAGAAGTAGGACATGTTCCTGGATCAACATCATATGTTGTTTCTGGAAATTCATTCCTTTCAGCCAATCATACTCAGAAGACATTTTTTATTGCTCAGAAGAGCAGGAGACTCCTTAAAAATTCTGAGGCAAAATAAAGATTGAACCAAATTAAACAGTTGTTGGCATAAAGTACATAGAACTGTAAAATAAATGAGATCTTATGAAACTTTTGTATGAGTCCAACTGAGATTACAAGGATCTAAGCAGAACAATCGGAGTAGAAGGACATTCAACAAAAGTTAAAGTCACCATTTGCTCTTGATTTAATCTTTCTGTCTAGGAGAAACAACTGAGATATTAAATAAATCTCATTTATGATTTTTCTAAGGGTAATAAAAATTCAACTTAATGTGAACCCTAACTATAATCCTAAAATCAGATGCCAACAATTGGTTGATGGTGTTCCAGGTTGTATATGAAAGGACATAGATCCAGAAAAAGCTTGTTGGCCTTGCATTTCTATATTGCCGTTTTCTGCAGCCCACTCAGCTATTTCAATCCCTAGTGAATCCTGCTGACCAGGGTCAGAAATTAGCAATTTCCCAGCATCATGGCAAAAAAGGACAGAGAGCAAAAAATAAATAAATAAATCCTAAGATTCTTAAAGGGTTAGTTCTCCCAAAAATGAAAATTATGTCATTAATTATTCACCCTCATGCCGTTCCACACCCGTAAGACCTTCGTTCATCTTCAGAACACAAATTAATATATTTTTGATAAAATATCTTTTCTAGCAAGATAATTAACACTTTCAGATGCCCAGAAAGTTACTAAAGACATATTTAAAACAGATCATGTGACTACAGTGGTTCAACCTTAATGTTATGAAGTGTCGAGAATACTTTTTGTGCGTTAAAAAAACAAAATAATGACTTTATTCAACAATATCTTGTAATGGGCGATTTCAAAACACTGCTTCGAAGATTTATGAATCTTTTGTTTCGAATTAGTGGTTCGGAGCGTGTATCAAACTGCCAAAGTCACGTGATTTCAGTAAATGAGGCTTCGTTACATCATGAGTGTTTCAAAATTTCAATGGCTCACCACTGGGGGGCTGTTTTCAAAGCATTATTTGCCCCGTTTGGTTTGCGGCTGTCACATCGCGGCTGTTCCCTGTGTGCTTCGGCACAAAGAACAAGAGCTTCTAAAAGAGCTTCACAGACAGACACTGCATCTTTTTTAAGATGTCATTCTGTCTGTGCGTTTCTGGAGGTGGTCGTTTCCTATCCTCACTGACAGCCACAATCACTTTCTCTCATGTCTGCTTAGCGTGAGACTGTGTTTGTGGGTGGTTCATATTCTCTTGTGAGAATGCCCACGTCGGTGCGCTGTTTGTCTCGTCTTTCTCGTAAGGGCTTGAGCGCTCAGAGCGCCGTGTGCCTTCGAGCTGCCGGCTGACAGCGTGCGTTGCCATGGCAACCCAGCGTGTTGTCCCGCACTCTAGATGTGTGGTCGAGACTCGAGCGCCTCAAATAAGGTGGAGTCCCCTCACTTTTTCCCGGATCTAGTTTCTTTTTCTGAATCAGAAAAGTACTACTTTGATGAATAAGCCTGGGTGACCAGAGGATCACAGTGGGGCAATACCCGCCGAGCCATTCTCCGTGGGCCCCCGACTCCTCTAGTGCATCGCAAACATGTTGTGACTGTGTTCGTGGGTGGCTCATGTTTAGTAACAACATGGCCACGTCGGCGCCCAGTGCGCCGTGTGTCATCCAGTTAGACCGCCACATTCACTGTCCCACATGGCTGGTAGCTTCTGGGTGGATTGCAGGTCCTTCTCATGGGGGACCTCATGGGGATGAGGCTGAATGTCCCACGGTTGTGATGTGCTCATGCTGAATCAGATTCAGACTTGACAACCATGCTTTCCCGGGCCCCTGGGGGCGTTGTGCGACTCGTACTCGCCTTGCCCCGCCCCCTGTCTTTAGCCCGTGCATGGAAAAACTTGGCAGATTGGAAGCCTTTTTTGGTGTCAATATAGAACGCCAAAAGGGCCATAATCTGCATTAAAAGTTTTTTCTTTCTCACTACCCTCTATGGTGGGGTGGCAGTGCTATGGGCACACCACCTCTGTCCTGCATGGGTCTTGGCCCCCGGCAAGTCTGCGGTAGGCCAAAGCACTCATTGCATATGGGTAGTTCTGAGTTGGGGTTGAGCTACGCATGATGCAAGTCATAGCGCAGGCCCCTGGCCAGACGATGTCCACCATGGTGGTCCGGAAACACCCCTGGCTAGCCTTGCTGAGGTGTGTCGTCGTCAAAGTACGCTTTCTCGATGCGCTCATCTCACAAGCTGGCCTAAAACCCAGCCCGCTCAGCCCGCAGCCAAGCCAGTTGGCTAGCGAGAAGCGGTCCTGAAGAAATGGCGACCCGGAGTTGAGGTAAACTGTTCTTTCGGGAGACGATGCCCGCATCGCTCCCTCCCCGGAGGAGGGCTGGGTAGAGAATTTTGGTCTGTTCCGCCACTGTCTCTCCGGAGTCCAGCGGTATCCACAAAGTGAACTGTTTTCTAATCCTCCAGGTCCCAAGAGGATGTGGCTGGCAGTGTGCGAGGCCCCGCCTTGCCACTCTCAGCCCCGTCTCACTTCGCCAGCAGGTCCCACCCTGCATCCCAATGTCCATACTATCCATCCTAAATAGTATTTGAGATTAAAATAAGTGTGTCCCAAAGCATAGTATGTTGAAAAGAGTATGCCAAAAGTCCCCGGATGGTCTACTATTTCCGGTAGATTTTCGAAGTGTGGATCCGTGCACACTATAAAGGCTAATACTGCCCACAACCCATTGCGCGTTGGACGAGGATTTAGTTCAGAACTACAAACACGAGTAAAAAGTGTTAAAAAAACTACAAAACATGCCGGATATGCGCGACAGACGCCGAGAGGTTTGAGTGACTAATAATCAGTTCAACCTGATAGAAAATATTTAGTCTGGTCCCAGCACTCTACCTCGCTGCCCCATGCCCGGTATGTCTGTGGTGCATTTGGTCCGCTGCCTCACCGAGGAGCGCGTCCAGTTGGTGTTGAACTGCCTGAGTTCGCTCAAGCGCAGGACAACGGCCCCACTGAAACACTTTCAGAGGCTCCTGGGGCATCCTGAGCCGCGGTCACGCCGATCGGATTGCTTCATATGAGGCCGCTTCAACTCTGGCTCAGCGGCCGGGTCCCGAGATGGAAGTGGCAGCGCGGTACGTTCCGTGTCCCCGTGAAACCGAGCTGCTGTCACACTGTCACCCAGTGGTCGGATCCTTCGTTCCTGCGGGCTGGAGTTCCCCTTGAACAAGTGTCCAGACATGCTGTGGTCCATACAGTCACCGGGTGGGGGGCCACGTACAATGGGCATGCAGTGTCAGGTCTGTGGACGGGGCCTCATCTGCATTGGCATCAATTGCCTTGAGTTGCTAGCAGTACATCTTGCACTGGGCTACTTCAAGGAGCTGCTGTCAGACAAGCACTGCGGCCGTTGCGTATGGAGTCAGAAGCATCTGAGGTCGCTTCATGCCATTCATGTCCCAGGTGTGCTCAACCGTGCAGCCGACGAGCTCTCACGGCAGCCTCCACTTGTGGGCGAATGGAGACTCCATCCCCAGGCAGTCCAGCTGATCTGGCAGCACTTCGGCGAGGCCCAGATAGATCTGTTTGCCTCCCCGGAGACTGCCCACTTCCAGCGGTTCTATTCCCTGAACGGCGGCACGCTCATCACGGATGCCCTGGCACACAGCTGGCCCCGGGGCCTACGCAGATATGTGTTTCCCCCAGTGAGCCTTCTCACACAACTCCTGTGCAAAGTCAGGGAGGACGAGGAGCAGGTCTTGCTAGTGGCTCCGTATTGGCCCACTCGGACCTGGTTTTCGGACCTGATGCTCCTCACGACAGCCCCTCCCTGGCCTATTCCTCTGAGGAAGGACCTCCTGACTCAGAGACGGGGCACCCTGTGGCACCTGCGTCCCAACCTGTGGAACCTCCACGTGTGGTCCCTGGACGGGATGTGGAGGTTCTGAGTGATCTCCCGCAAGTGGTCATAGACACCATCACTTCCGCTAGAGCTCCTTCCACGAGGAGCCTCTATGCGTTGAAGTGGAACCTGTTTGTTGAATGGTGCTCCTCTCACCGAGAGGACCTCCGATAATGCTTGGTCAGCTCTGTGCTTTCCTTCCTGCAAGAGGGCTTGGAGCGAAGGCTGTCTGTCTCCCTCCACCCTCAAAGTGTATGTTGCCACTATCGCTGCACATCACTATGCAGTTGATGGCAAGTCCTTGATCCTTGGTCCACGATCTGATCGTCAGATTCCTGAGGGGGGTGAGGAGACTAAATTCGCCTCGCCCTTCCTCCATACCCTCTTGGGATCTCACCCTGGTACTTACATCTCTCAGGGGTCATCCCTTCGAACCTTTGCAATCAGTAGAGTTAAAAGTATTGTCCCTTAAGACCGTCCTCCTGGTTGCATTGGCTTCGATCAAGAGGGTAGGGGACTTGTATGCATTTTCGGTCGACGAATCGTTCCTGGAATTCGGGCCCAGTGACTCTCATGTTATCCTGAGATCCCGGCCCGGATACGTTCCCAAGGTTCCTACCACTCCCTTCAGAGATCAGGTAGTGAACCTGCAAGCGCTGCCTTCGGAGGAGGCAGACCCAGCCCTAGCTTTGCTCTGTCCTGTCCGCACTCTGCGTGTGTACGTGGACAGAACGTGAAGCTTCAGGACCTCAGATCAGCTCTTTGTCTGTTACGGAGGCCAACAGAAGGGAAAGGCTGTCTCCAAGCAGAGGATGGCCCACTGGATAGTGGATGCCATCGCCCTGGCGTACGAATCCCAGGGCGTGCCTTGCCCGCTCGGGTTGAGAGCCCACTCCACCAGAGGAGTGGCCTCTTCCTGGGCTCTGGTGCACGGCGCCTCGCTGACAGATATCTGTAGAGTTGCGAGCTGGGCGACACCTAACACGTTCGCTAGATTCTATAGCCTTTGTGTAGAGCCGGTGTCTTCCCGTGTACTCGCTTCCACCAGCCGATAGACCCATTGAGCCTAATTTAAGTGTCGGCTTGCAATGCCACTCCTGCCCCCTGGGCCGGATACGTGCATCCTTTACTCCAGTCGAGTTCCCCACTTAGCGAACCCTGTCGAGTTCCTCCGCCTCCCCCTTCGGTTTGGACATTGCGGAGTGTCTGATGCCAGGCCAACGTCCATCACCGACATTGATGTTGGCTGGGTTCCATATGTCGCAACCCCTCTACGTGAGCGGTCCCATATGTGTATTTGTCTACGGTCAACTCCCTACGGGGAGCCCGTGTCTTTCCCTTAGCAGAGCCAGCTCTGCTGTCACCTGTCAGATGAGCCTCCCCCTACCCAGGTGGAGCCATCCTTTGGACTCCATATGCGTACTGCCCTCGGCCAGTCCATATGTGTATTCTCCACGTAAACTCCTCCCCCACAGGGTAGGTAGTGGTCTCCGCCGCGTCCCCTACGGGTTCGCTTCCCCAGTGTAGTCTAGTTTACTTAGTGGGTATTTCGGGACAGCAATAGAATCTCTCGGCGGAAGCTCGCCCCCTTGCGCTGGGCACTGGAAGGGGTTTCGTAATTGTGGTGCTTTATTTGGGATCCCAATTCGTCGGTCACTACTGACGTACGTCGAACGTGACCGACCGAAAGGGAATGTCTCGGTTACGTATGTAACCCTCGTTCCCTGAAGGAGGGAACGGAGACATACGTCCCGTCGTCACAGTTTCTGTACCCTCGCTGTAGTGCAGACACCAGTTGTCTCTTCAGCGAAAAACAGAGTGCGACTGCATCTGCTTCCTATTTATATACACCTGTCGGAGGCGGTGAGCATTATGCAAATATCGCACGCCAATTCCATTGGCTTGTTTTAGTTCACTCGAAGGTGATAGGGCTCTCTAGTGATATCCCAATTCGTCAGTCACTACTGACATACGTCTCCGTTCCCTCCTTCAGGGAACGAGGGTTACATATGTAACCGAGACGATTCATCTCGTCGCTTCAAAACATTAAGGTTGAACCACTGTAGTGACATGAACTGTTTTAAATGTCTTTAGTACCTTTCTGGGCATCTGAAAGTGTTAATTATCTTGCTGGCAATGGAGGCCTCACTGAGCTATTGGATTTTTTCAAAAATATCTTAATTTGTGTTCCGAAGATGAACGAAGGTCTTACAGGTGTAGAGCGACATGAGGGTGAGTAATTAATGACAGAATTTTAATTTTTGGGTGAACTAACCCTTTAACCTTTGATAATGTATCCTATATTGATATTATAATACTATTTTTACTATT
Organism: Megalobrama amblycephala; assembly: GCF_018812025.1. Classification (NCBI taxonomy): domain Eukaryota; kingdom Metazoa; phylum Chordata; class Actinopteri; order Cypriniformes; family Xenocyprididae; genus Megalobrama; species Megalobrama amblycephala. The sequence goes on from NC_063047.1 coordinate 6,136,560, forward strand.
TAAATATTGAATATTTAAGATCTGGTTTTCTGGTTTTCGTACTATTTAGGTCTGTCAAGTTTAGTATGCTTTTGAAGTATTTGAAGTTTTTATATGAAAAGAATATAGAGTCCTTATAGAGGTAAAACAGCCCCTGAAAATCAGTTCCAAATATTGCCCCTGGTCAATTTTATGTCTGGTTGTGTGTTACTTACAACCAGAGAGACAACTGAGCAGAGGTAAAAATAATAAAATATATAACATTAAAAAGCTAGGCCTAATTATCTTTACTATAGGCTGATCCTCAGGTCACAGTGAATGTTGTGTACCAGTCCATAGATGTAGTAGAGATGTTAAGTGAGATTCATATTCAAAACTGCAGTATTCATCAGCCATTGTGCCTGTTCATATGTCTGCATTCATTGATATTTTTCTGGGCATTATGTCAGTAATTGTTCAGCTGGCTTTATAGGTCTACATTTCTTTACTTTTATTGGCTTTGAAAATGTACTTGTGTTCTGGATAAAAAACACCCAATGAAGGTAAAATCTGCATCTGTCTGTTCTGTGTGCAGGAGTATGGAAGAGGTGGAGATTCCCAACATCAGTATCAGGATGTTCCGGCCCCTAACTAACCTCACTCACATGTGAGCATACTAAAATTATATTTTAAACTTAGATTGGTTACTTTTTATGGCATCTTATTCTTTATATACAGTAGTACTGTGCAAAAGTCTTAGGCACGTCAGTTTTTTCACCCCCCAAAAAGGGTTTTAAGCCAGTTATTTATATTTTTTGCTGTAGTGTGTCAGTAGGAAATATCAGTTCACATTTCTAAACATTCATTTTGCCATTAATTGTAATAATCCAGTGAGATTTTTGTATCCACAAAGAGTCTGACAACAGCCAGTGCTCCACACTTAGATCTGATCTCACCATCATCAAATCTGTCTGTGATTACATGAAGAAACCTTCTGTTCCAGACCTTCAAATTTGCTCTCAAATTCCTTGTACACCATAGTCTCTCATGAGTCAAGACAAACACAACAAAAACCTCCATTAAGCCAGTAAGTCACACAGCGTGCCCTCTGAGTGAGATAGAGGGCGAGAGAACAGAGAGAGGTCTTACTCTTGAATGTAGGCTGGGTGGTAACTGTCGGTCGGAGGGTGAATGATTACTGCATTTGAAAAGTCAAGCCCGCTGGTAAATACAGCTCACCTTGAACTCTTGATCTTTCACAAGATTACCGTGCCTCTCTCTGCTTGAGAATTATCTTTAACTTTTTTCCATAAGATTTAATATCTCCAGAACAGATGTGTTCCCCTCTGGAGGAATGAAAATGAAATAAAAAATCAGTAGAGTATAGGCCTTCAGAGAGATTTTTAAATGGAATGCCATCATTTCATTATGAGGAATGAGTCCCTCCACACCAGCACCGAACAAAAGAGCCGCCGCCGCATGCCAAGAGATGCTGTACTGAAGTAACTGCTGAACCTCATGCTGAACCTGTCGGCACTTTGATGTGGAGATGAGGTTTTTGCATGATTGTTACTTTGCAGATATCAGCCGTGCTAAAAATTCACTTTTGATCTGAGACAGGCCCACCCCATCAGACTGTGACATCAATAGAAGGTTAGCTCAGCATTTTACAAAGCTGTTGATGAGTTTGATAAGGACATAAATGTGAACAGAACTGTTTGTGTGTGTGCTGTAGTGAAACACATGTTTTAAGAACAGACAGAGGAACAGATACTCTGCTCGGGCTACAGTGTTTGATTGTACAGCGGGGTAAAGTGTTCATTTAGGGTGGAAGTATTAGGTTATGTTTTCTTAATGAATTCTGCCATCATTTACTCTTCTTTGTGTCATTCTAAATGATTTTCTTTTATCTGCAGTTCACAAAAGATGAATTTGTATCTGATTATCCTGATGATTCTTTTCCATAAAATTAAAGTGAATGATCATAGAAGTAGTTCATATGAATTGTGCGCTATATCCAAGTTCTCTGAAGTCATATGAAAGCTTTGTGTAATAAATTTAAGTAATGAATAGAGTCATATTAGTTGATTGAGTTCACAAAACCCATCTGAATGATTTCAGACAAATCAGACCGAACTGGTTCTCGAATAATGCTTCAATGTTGCCTCAGAATTTTCATTTGAGTTAGCAATTCCATAAATCAGAGTGAAATAAATGTTTTTAATATCTTTATTTAATGAAGTATGCAGTTATGTGTAAAACAATTTTGCTTTTCTATTCTCTTCTTCTGTCATTTATGTGTTGGATTATTTCAGTTATTTTAAGCGTTTTGAATTCTGTGGATATTCTCCTAATGTGCGGAGCTGCAAGCCAAACACAGACGGAATCTCATCCTTTGAGAATCTGCTCGCAAACATCATTCTGCGCGTGTTTGTCTGGGTCGTCGCCTTCATCATTTGCTTCGGAAACATCTTCGTCATCTGTCTGCGGTCCTGTATTGCTTCAGAAAATCAACATCACACCATGGCCATCAAATCCCTCTGCTGTAAGTCCATTAAACATCAAACATGAGTGTGACAAAAAACAATATGCAGCATCCAACTCAACCCCAGTAAAGCTCAAATAATCATTCAGTCAAAATCCATTTAATGCATTTAACAGTGATACAAAAAAACTTGTGAACTCAATGTAGAACAGTCTGACTACATCAGATAAGAGTGGCATTTCAACACATCCATAATACAATAAAATAAAACACTTAAAAAAAAAAACAAGAAAAAAACCTTAGTCAACATGAAATGGCCTTCGCAACCCATTTTACTGTGTAATATTTTAGATTGAAACAACATACTCAACAAGAAAAATGACGTAAGTTAAGACTCAGTTTTATCCATCAAGAATTGATTGAATCATGAAAGTTGGACTTTCTAGACCAGATTGAAGCCAGACCTGAATATGGTTAACATTATGCAATAGACTGCAAGATCATGTTGATATCAGCAGAAGGGGAGAGTTGTTTGGAAGCTGTGAAATTGATATTTTCATTAAATATTATTTTATACACTACTAGATTTTAAAAGTTTGGGGTTGGTAAAAAAAAAAAAATTATACACACACACACACACACACACACACACACACACACACACACACACACACACACACACACACACACACACACCAGTTAGGCATAACATTATGACCAGTGAAGTGAATAACACTGATTATCTCTTCATCACAGCACCTGTTAGTGGGTGGGATATATTAGGCAGCAAGTGAACATTTTGTCCTCAAAGTTGATGTGTTAGAAGCAGGAAAAATGGGCAAGTGTAAGGATTTGAGCGACTTTGATAAGGACCACAGACCTGTCAGGGTGCCCATGCTGAACCCTGTCCACCATCGAAAGCGCTAACAGTGGGCATGTGAGCATGAGAACTGGACCACGGAGCAACGGAAGAAGGTATCCTGGTCTGATGAATCATGTTTTCTTTTACATCACTTGGATGGCCGGGTGCATGTGCATCACTTACCTGGGGAACACATGGCACCAGGATATAGGGAAGCAGTATTCCCTGGTTGCGGTGGCCTCTACGCCCTGCCACAAAGCAAAAATGGTTCAGGAATAGTTTGAGGAACAAAAAAACGAGTTTGAGGTGTTGACTTGTCCTCCAAATTCCCCAGATCTCAATCCAATCGAGCATCTGTGGGATGTGTTGAACAAACAAGTCCGATCCCGATCCATGGAGGCCCCACCTTGCAACTTATAGGACTTATAGGATCTGCTGCTAACATCTTAGTGCCAGATACCACAGCACACCTTCAGGGGTCTAGTGGAGTCCATGCCTCGATGGGTTAGGGCTGTTTTGGCAGCAAAAGGGGGACCAACACAATATTAGAAAGGTGGTCATAATGTTATGTGTGTGTGTGTGTGTGTGTGTGTGTGTGTGTGTGTGTGTGTGTGTGTGTGTAATATATATATATATATATATATATATATATATATAGGTGCTGGTCATATAATTAGAATATCATCAACAAGTTGATTTATTTCAGTAATTCCATTCAAAAAGTGAAACTTGTATATTATATTCATTCATTACACACAGACTGATATATTTCAAATGTTTATTTCTTTTAATTTTGATGATTATAACTGACAACTAAGGAAAATTTCCAAAGATTGGACTGCAGCTGGAGTCAGTGCTTCAAGATCCACTACGCACAGACGTATGCAAGACATGGGTTTCAGCTGTCGCATTCCTTGTGTCAAGCCACTCTTGAACAACAGACAGCGTCAGAAGCGTCTCGCCTGGGCTAAAGACAAAAAGGACTGGACTGCTGCTGAGTGGTCCAAAGTTATGTTCTCTGATGAAAGTAAATTTTGCATTTCCTTTGGAAATCAGGGTCCCATAGTCTGGAGGAAGAGAGGAGAGGCACACAATCCACGTTGCTTGAGGTCCAGTGTAAAGTTTCCATAGTCAGTGATGGTTTGGGGTGCCATGTCATCTGCTGGTGTTGGTCCACTGTGTTTTCTGAGCACAAATATTGAGTTTTAGAGCACTTCATGCTTCCTGCTGCTGGCCAACTTTATGGAGATGCAGATTTAATTTTCCAACAGGACTTGGCACCTGCACACAGTGCCAAAGCTACCAGTACCTGGTTTAAGGACCATGGTATCCCTGTTCTTAATTGGCCAGCAAACTCGCCTGACCTTAACCCCATAGAAAATCTATAGGGTATTGTGAGGAAGATGCCAGACCCAACAATGCAGAAGAGCTGAAGGCCACTATCAGAGCAACCTGGGCTCTCATAACACCTGAGCAGTGCCACAGACTGATCGACTCCATGCCACGCCACATTGCTGCATTAATTCAGGCAAAAGGAGCCCCAACTAAGTATTGAGTGCTGTACATGCTCATACTTTTCATGTTCATACTTTTTCAGTTGGCCAAGATTTCTAATAATCCTTTCTTTGTATTCGTCTTAAGTAATATTATAATTTTCTGAGATACTGTATTTGGGATTTTCCTTAGTTGTCAGTTATAATCATCAAAATAAAAATAAATAAACATTTGAAATATATCAGTCTGTGTAATGAATGAATATAATATACAAGTTTCACTTTTTGAATGGAATTAGTGAAATAAATCAACTTTTTGAAGATATTCTAATTATATGACCAGCACCTGTGTGTTATATATATATATATATATATTATATAATATATAGTCAAAAACAGTAATATTGTACATATACTGTATATTACATATATTGTAATATACAGTCAAAACAGTAATATTGTTAAACATTACAAAATAAAATAACTGTTTTCTATTTTTATACATTTTAAAATGTAATTTATTCCTGTGATGTAAAGTTGAATTTTCAGCATCAGCAGCAGTCTTCAGTGTCGCATGATCCTTCAGAAATCAGTCTAATATGCTGATTTGAAAACTGATGCATTTTCAGGTTTATTTGACAAATAAAAAGTTGAAAAGAATGTTTTTTTAATTTGAATTAGATTTTTTAACAATGTTATTGTCACTTTTTATAAATGCATCCTTGCTGCATGTGTAACGTGACAGCCCCCAAAATAAAAGTTTAAGCAAAATAATTAAAATGGGAACCAGACAGGATTAAGCCTGTCAAAAAAAATTAATTACAACAAGATAGCTCAAAGGAAAAACCTCTGGTTACATAAAACAATAATAACAACAGCTGTCTTTTCCCACAACAATGCTTTGATTGAATATAAAGCTATATAAAAGAGCCACAACCATGACTAATCAGGTTAGGTATTGTTGGTTATGTGTATTACTATAGTAAATATAGAGTTATACACGGTTTGATTTCATGTATAATAATTTTCTTATTTAAAGTGAATCAAAGTTCAAAATGAAAAAGTTGTTTGTTTGCTTTCTGAAATGGCAGTGTGTGAGTGCAGGGTCTAATTTTGGAAGTTCACAGGCGTCAGACAAACAGGCTTAAAGGGTCGTAGTTCCCTCTAATTGCAGCATTTACACACACGTGCCATTATACACACTCATAATTATACACATCAACACACAGCCATGAAACTCACTAAATTATACATCTATGCAGTATCACAAGCTTTTAATAAACATCAAAACACACACACTCTTGTCTCCCCACTGAGCAGATAAATAATTACAACCGTCTCTATCTTTATACACACACACACACAAAGAGAGCTTGCTGACTTGTGTATGACCTTGCAATCAGCAGCAACACAACTTAAACCTGAACACACATACTGTATTCACACTGACAGAAATGGGAACTTTTATTAGAAAAGGTTGGATCAGAGTGCAATATCTAGAGCTGTTCAGCTGGGGATCAGAGTCTGAGGACTAATCTGTGTCTCGGTGACGGAAAGAGATAGCAGACAGGGGGTTGAAAAGAGACTGATGGATGAACAGATGGCTGGATAGGTGCAGTTTTTTAACCCACATAGAGTTGAAAGGACCCGTCGCTCTCTTAAATTATCAAAACCTGCCGCTGACTCAGATGAGAGACATGCAGAGAGAGGGAAGAGTTTTGAGTTGCTCTGGAGTTTCCAACTGGGTGAAATTGGCTGGAATATGTTCAGCAGTTGGGGGGGGGGGGGGGGTTCCTAGCTATCTCTGTAGGACTTATTTATTCAGTTAAGACTAGAATAACACTATTAATGCTTGCTTGCAAAAACCCATTCACAGTGTGTGAAATGTCTCATCTCGGAGGCCCTGATTTTGATGAATGAAAACAGAAGCAGGGAGAGACATGATTTGGAGGAAGTGCAGTGAATGAAAGTGTGTGGGTGATTTGGTGTTTGTTAACTATTAGCTGAATCAACAGCTTTGCTGGTTTCTAGGACACACAAATAGAGAACCGCAAAAAAGAGACAAACTTATTTCAGTTAGTTGCCAAGACAACATTTTTCAATTTTAAATGTAAGTTTTTCATCTAATATTTATATTGTTTTAAGCTTTATTTTAATTACCAATAATTATTTTAATAGTTTTAATTTCAAACAGTATTAATGATAACAACACTGGAATTGATGTGCCGATGCGTGAGCATGAATGGATGGATGGAAGTTTGACAGATGGGCAAATGAATGAGGATGAATGGATGGCAATGGATTGATAGTTTGATGAACATATTTTAAATCATGTGTTTATCTCTGATAGGTGCAGACTGTCTCATGGGCGTGTATCTGCTTTTCATCGGTGCCTTTGATATCAAGTATTGCGGCGAGTACAACCGCCATGCTCAGATATGGATGGAGAGCCTGTCCTGCCAGCTGATTGGCGCTCTGGCCATGTTGTCCACAGAGGTATCCGTCATGATGTTGACCTACATGACAATAGAGAAGTACCTGTGCATCGTCTTCCCATTCCAGCATTACCGTGCTGGACGAAAACAGACCCTCTGCTCACTGACCTTCATCTGGCTGCTAGGATTTATCATTGCCGTTATTCCCTTCTGGGATAAACAGACATTTGGGAATTTTTATGGGCGGAACGGAGTGTGTTTCCCACTTCATTCAGACCAGACAGAGAAACCTGGTGCCAGATGCTATTCTACAGCCATCTTTCTCGGTGAGAGCGGAGGGCACTGGAGTGTGCAAATTTTGCACTGTATGTTTGAGACCTGGATAGGCCAGTGTGTGCATGTGTGTGTTTGTGTCATTCTCTGGATGTCACTCAGCTTTGCAGCATTATTTAACAATTTTCCTGAATTTCCCCAGAGATTCAACAATGCTGTTACAAAAAGCTTTAATAAAATAAACTCAGAAAAAGATCCTCCCTGGTTGCACCCGCCACCAGTCAGTCACTGAACTCAGCAAAAAAAAAACAATGTTCTTAAATACTATTTTTCTCGTTTTCAAACAAAAATAGCTAAACATCCTCAAAATGTGCTAAATTATCTAAAATATAAAGGCCTGTTTTTGAATTAATAATGAGTAAGAAAGAATAATTATAAATAGAATTATAAAAATAATAATAATAAAAAAAAATAATAATAAAATATTGCTCCCCAAAGTAGATGTCTCATTTTGAGGATGTTACAGTAATTGTTTTTACTGTAAAAACACTAAGTCATGCAACACTGCACCAATCCAACCACAAAAGAAACAAAAAAATGTAAATCAAAATATGCAGCTAATGTGCAGTATAAAAAGGCTAAATTGGTTTTTTGCTTTATGTTACTGAAGATTTATGTCTGTGTTTCTCCGTCAGGTCTGAATCTGCTGGCTTTCGTGATGATCGTATTCTCCTACTCCAGTATGTTCTACTCTGTCCAGAAAACGGCGAAGACAGCGCGGCAGACGGTATTTGATCGGGAAGTCACTATTGCAAAGCGATTTTTCTTCATTGTGTTTACTGATGCCATGTGCTGGATCCCCATCTTCCTCTTGAAGATACTATCACTGCTAAGAGTACACATTGCAGGTAAGCAAACACATGTGATCACCAGCTAATACGTTTGAGAGAACACACTGACAGGTTATTATGAATATGTAATTGCTGTGACCGCAGTTTGGCTGTACATTAGCTAATGATCTTAATGAGGCAACTCATTCATGTTATATGGTGAAACAAGACTTGTGTATTCTGAATTGCTGCTTTGCTTGATTTCAAGTCAATAAAACTGCAAATCCCCTGATTTGTTCTTGTGGATCTGCATGTTCAATGGAGGATTTACAGAGCTTTAAAATCCGATCTGATGTCTGCTCCAGTAGATATTGATTTTACTGTCTTACTTACTTTCTTTTTTTCTTCCTTTTGCTTTGTGAACTTTATCACATTGCACAATTGCATTTACACAACTACAACTGACAATTAAACACATACATCCACAAAAAAACAATATTAAACACTGTCAGAAAAAAACTGTACCTGTAGGTGTACAACAGCTTGTCATTGGGGCAATTCTCTTTAAAGGACAAACTGGTATATACCCCTAAAAGGTACAAACTGGTACACTAGTGTATCTTTAGATCTTTAGAGTAATACAGGTTAGCACATACCATATGGTATACAGCAGAAGTACAGATATACAGTTGCAAGAAAAAGTATGTGAACCACTTGCAGAATCTGTGAAAATGTGAATAATTTTAACAAAATAAAGGAGATAATACAAAATGCATGTTATATTTTATTTAGTACTCTCCTGAGTAAGATATTTTACATAAAAGATGTTTACATATAATCCACAAGACAAAAAATAGCTGAATTTATTAAAATAACCCCATTCATAAGTATGTGAACCATTGATTCTTAATACTGATACTAATACTGAATGATTTTGAGATCTGTCTTTTCACACTGAGGACAATTGAGGGACTCGAACACAACTATTAAAAAAGGTTCAAACATTCACTGATGCTCCAGAAGAAAACACGATGCATTGAGAGACGGGGGTGAAAACTTTTGAACAGGATGAAGATGTCCAAATTTTTCTTATTTTGTTTAAATATATATATATTTTTTAATTTAGTACTGCCCTTCGGAAGCAACAGAAGATACTTTCATGTTTCCCTGAAGACAAATTAAATACAATTTACCTTGATCTTCAAATTTCAAATGTTTTCACCCCCCATCTATTAATGCGTCATGTTTCCTTCTGGAGCATCAGTGAATGTTTGAATCTTTTTTAATAGTTGTGTTCGAGTCCCTCAATTGTCCTCAGTGTGAAAAGACGGATCTGAAAATCATTCAGTCACTGTTGTAAAGGGTTCAAATACGCAAAAGATGGTGGAAAACTGAAGAATCTGCAGGAGCTGGAGGATTTTTCTGAAGAACAGAGCTCAGTTCCCTTTCGATACTTCACTCGTACTGCGTATGGGGAAAGGTCTCCCTTTTTCCCCGCTGCTGAAGCCTTTTTCAATAACGCAGTGTAACTGCACCGTCATTGGTTCACTCATAGACAAGTTGTTGAACCAATGGCGGCGCGGCATAGCTGCGCGGCCTATGGCGACAAAGCGCGCGAATATTCCCGCCGAAATGGGCGGGGTATAGGGCTATATAAGCAGGCGTTTCGCCATAGGATTTCAGTGTTTTCTCCTTCAGCGACGACATCTACTTCTCTTCGCTGATCTCCGCCTGAAGCCGAAGAAGCTCGCCGCCTTCTGCTCTCGCCGCCGTCTGAAGAGGCTCCCGCAGCGGACTCGCCTGGACTCGCCGGTGGAAGAAAGCGCCGGCGCCCTCGCGGACTGCAGCTTCTAGCGCCGTCGCCGAGCCGCCGCCTCCCGCTTCCCGCTTCCGGCCGCTTCCTGTGCGTCCCCTGCCGCCATCCGGCGCGCCGCCTGAGAGCTTCATCCGCGGCTTAAACGCCGCTCTAAAAGAGCGATTTTCAGCGGTTTTCACCGCTCTAAGAGCTTCCGCGGCCCTCGCCGCTCTAAAAGAGCCACCCAATTGCCGTTTTCACGGCAGCGGCGTCTCACGATGCCCCGCCACTCATGTGGTACTTGCAGGGCCCCCCTGCACGACGACGATGGACACAGCGAGTGTGTCGCTTGCCTGGGCAAGCCCCACGCAGACGGCGCGCTCGCTGGAGACTCATGCCCGCACTGCGAGTGTATGAGTCTCGCTTCCCTGCGCTCGCGGGTCGCCTTCTTCACTGAGGGCGATCTCGCCGCTCGCGCCCTCCCGTCTCCTTCCTCCCGCGAGCCGGCGAGGAAAAGACAGCGGGGTAGAGCGACTCAGCGCCAGGAGTTGAGCGAGCTCACGCCGGCCCAGCCCCCGCGTGCCTCGCCCTCTCCTCCCAGGGAACTCTCTCCCGTTCTGTTCTCTCGCCCTGAGCAGCGTCCCTCCGCAGAAGCGAGTGACCTCGTCTCATTCGGGGAACAGACGACGAACAAGACGACTCCATGTCTCTTGCGGCTTCCGAAGCGGAAGGATGGGCTGGCGAGCCGGAAGACCCCGCTCCACCGCCTCCCTTGGAACCCATCGAGCATGGCCAGGGCATGGATGCCGAGCTCTTCCGCATCCTGTCTAGGGCCGTTGAAGAGCTGGACCTCGAGTGGGCCCCTCCAGAGGAGCCGTCTCGCAGCCGCCTGGACGAATGGTTTCTGCCAGGCCGCCGCCAAGCACCTCGCCAGCGTTCAGCGCCCTTCTTTCCTGAGGTCCACGAAGAGCTGACGAAGTCGTGGCGCGCTCCTTACTCTGCCCGCCTCCACACTACGCACCGCTCCGCCCTCACCGCCGTCGACGGCGCCGAGGAGAAGGGATACGAGCACTTGCCACCCCTAGATGAAGCGGTGGCTGCTCACCTCTGTCCTCCCGCGGCTGTGGGTTGGAAGACGAAGAGGGCCCTTCCTTCCAAGCCCTGTCGGACCACCTCTACTCTGGCTGGACGGGCTTACACCTCGGCGGGCCAAGCTGCCTCTGCGCTCCACACCATGGCCATATTTCAAGTATTCCAGGCCAAACTCCTCCGCTCTCTGGATGAGTCTGGAATCGACGCGCCAGCCTTCAAAGATCTCCGCAGCGCCACGGATCTTGCCCTGCGAGCTACGAAGGCTACGGCCCAGGCCATCGGTCGTTCCATGGCCAGCCTGGTCGTGTTGGAGCGCCACCTGTGGCTCAACCTAACGGAGATCAAAGACCTAGACAAGACGGCCTTCTTAGACGCCCCGGTCTCGCCTTCTGGTCTCTTCGGGCCTGCAGTGGATGGCTTCACTGAGCGCTTTACTGCCGCGCAGAAATCGTCTCAGGCTATGAGGCATTTCTTGCCTAAGCGCTCCAGCTCCGCTTCTGCGTCTAGCCGCCCCAGGACTGCGCCGGCTCAGCAGAACAAACCAGCCCCACCTGCAAAACAGGCAGCGCCGCCCCAGGAGCATCGCCAGCGCTCGCGCCCTGCGAAGCGCCCTCCCTTCCCGAGGCGCCAGGGACCCCGGCCCAGGATTGTGCTGGACCCGGTGCCTCCGAAGTCGTCCTGATTCGTCGGACAGGAAGAGGATGGGGGACCGTCCCGTTATGACCGGACCACCCCAAAAGCTCCCACGAGTAATTTCCCCTCCGCCTCGTTTATTTCCGGGTGTGGGAAACAAACTCCAAGTGACAGCTGGGCCCACACCTGTTGCGCCCACTCCAAACGCCGTTTTCACGGCGAACAAATTTTTACCTCATCACAAAAAGAGCAAATTTCCTCTTCCACCCCTCGCGGTGTACGACCCTCTCAACGACGGTCTGTCACCCAACATTATTCAACCCCTAGCCACTCGGGCCGAGGCCTGGCAGGCCATCCCCGGTGTGTCAGAATGGGTCATGGGGATCGTAAACCAGGGCTACTCGCTCCAGTTTGCACGACGGCCCCCCCGCTTCGCTGGGGTGCTTCAAACATCGGTCAATCCGGACGACGCTCATGTCCTCCGGGCCGAAGTCATGTCGTTGCTGGAAAAAGGAGCTGTGGAAATGGTTCCTCCGTCAGAGAGCGAGACAGGCTTTTACAGCCGCTACTTTCTGGTCCCCAAAAAGGATGGCGGTCTCAGACCCATCCTAGACCTCAGGCTTTTGAATCACTCCCTCATGAGACGGAAGTTCAAAATGCTGACGCTGAAGCAGATCCTCGCGCACATTTGCCCCGAGGACTGGTTCTGCTCGCTGGACCTGAAGGATGCGTATTTTCACATCCAGATAGCCCCCCGTCACAGACGATTCTTGAGATTCGCATACGAAGGGGTGGCATACCAATATACGGTCCTGCCCTTCGGGCTGTCTCTGGCTCCCCGCACTTTCACCAAGTGCATGGACGCGGCGCTTTCCCCTCTGAGACAGATGGGAATCCGGGTTCTGAATTATCTCGACGACTGGCTCATCTTAGCCCGTTCGCGAGACGAGCTGGAACGCCACAGATCCGTGCTCCTCAGCCATCTACAATGCCTGGGTCTCAGGGTCAACTTAGCCAAGAGCTCGCTATGCCCCACTCAACGAATCTCGTTTCTGGGAGCAGTTTTCGACTCGGTCCGTATGACGGCAGTAGTCTCGCCAGAGCGCGCCCTGGCAATTCAGCAGCTCACGGCATCTGTCACGAACAAAGCCTATCTCCCTCTGAAGTTTTTCCAGAGGCTGCTAGGGCTGATGGCTTCCGCCTCCCCGGTGCTGCAGCTAGGCCTTCTTCGGATGCGGCCTCTTCAGTACTGGTTGAAGTTCCGGGTTCCTCCCAGCGCATGGCGGCACGGCCGCCTATGTCTCAAGGTCAATCGGGCCTGTCTTCTAGCCCTGAAACCTTGGATGGATCCAGTATGGTTCCAGCGCGGAGTCCCTTTACAGGCGGTCTCACGGAGGACGGTGCTCTCAACAGACGCCTCCAACTTGGGCTGGGGCGCTGTGTGCGAGGGCAGACCGGCCTTCGGCTCGTGGAGCCACGAGGAAAGCCATCTACACATCAACTGTCTAGAGATGCTAGCAGTGATGAAAGCCCTTCAGTTCTTTCAGGCTTACTTGACGGGACGTCATGTTCTAGTTCGGTCAGACAGTATGACGGTGGTGTCATACCTGAACCACCAAGGCGGTCTTTCGTCCAGCCGCTTATGCGCTCTGGCGAAACGTCTGCTGGAATGGGCTCTTCCGAGGCTTCAGTCGCTCAGAGCGACTCATGTTCCTGGCAGGAACAATCTGGGTGCGGACATGTTGTCACGGAGCAACATCCCCTCCGACGAGTGGATGCTCCACCCCCAAGTGGTCCTCACGATCTGGGAGTTCTTCGGGAAGGCAGAGGTAGACCTCTTCGCCTCAGAAGACAACTCTCATTGCCCAACATTTTTCTCGAAGGAAGTAGATGCTCTGGCCCACACATGGCCCAGCACGCTCCTTTATGCTTTCCCTCCGATCGCACTGATCCCCCAGGTCATCAGGCGTATCAGAGAAGACCAGCACAGAGTCCTTCTGGTGGCCCCGCTCTGGAGGAACCAGGTTTGGTCCTCAGAGCTATTCAGGCTCTCTCTAAGAGCCCCGTGGCCGATTCCCCTGAGACGGGACCTCCTCTCTCAGGCAAACAGAACAATTTGGCACCCACAGCCGCAGCTCTGGGCTCTGCACCTCTGGTCCCTCGATGGGAGCCGACTAGCCTCCCCGAGGACGTCCTAAATACCATTTCTCAGGCTAGAGCCCCGTCTACGAGGCGCCTCTACGACCAGAAGTGGTCAGTCTTTGTTGATTGGTGTTCAACACGCAACATAGACCCTGTGGAGAGTGACGTATCTTCCATACTGTCTTTCCTCCAAGAACGCTTGGAAATGGGGCGCTCCCCTTCCACGCTTAAGGTTTACGTAGCAGCCATTGCAGCGTTCCACGCTCCTATTGCTGGCCAATCAGTGGGACGAAACGGGCTTGTGATCCGTTTTTTGAGAGGTGCTAGGCGTTTGAATCCTCCTCGCCCTCTCACTATTCCCTCCTGGGACCTCTCGTTGGTCCTCAGGGCCTTGAAAGGAGCCCCATTTGAACCAATGGGTTCAGCCGACCTCAGGCCCCTAACGCTAAAAACCGCTCTGCTACTAGCACTAGCATCGGTAAAGCGTGTTGGCGATTTGCAGGCCCTCTCCGTGAACCCTGCATGCCTCGAATTCGGGCCTGGTGACTCTAAGGTCGTTCTGAAACCTAGGCATGGCTACGTCCCTAAAGTGCTCTCAACTCCGTTTAGAGCTCAGGTCATCTCGCTCTCTGCTCTTCCTCCCTCGGCGGACGAACCAGAGCTGCAGCTACTCTGCCCAGTCAGGGCATTGAGGACCTACATAGACCGATCACAGTCTTTCAGACAGTCGGATCAGCTCTTTGTTTGTTTTGGCGGCCGCACCAAAGGGTCTCCGGTCTCGAAACAACGCATTTCCCGTTGGATAGTGGATGCTATTAACCTGTGCTACTCCTCACTGGGCACTAATTGCCCCATAGGAGTCAGGGCCCACTCCACTAGAGGAATGGCTTCCTCGTGGGCTTGGTCCAACGGAGTTTCCATCCAAGACATCTGTGAGGCGGCCGGCTGGTCTTCGCCGTCCACCTTTGTCAGGTTCTATCACCTCGATGTCCCGACCTTACAAGCTCGGGTCCTGTCGGTGTGATTAGCGGCCTCCAACAAGTCCCGCTTCACGCCACCATAGGAAGTATCTTCCTTCAGTGTAACCATGGGTTCGGTTAGGCTTTGCCTCCGCTTGTCCTTTTGGCCCCCCTCTGGGTTGGCCAAATGCAAGCTATATCGTTCCCAGCCGTGGCACGGCGTGGTTGAATTCGTTCCCCATACGCAGTACGAGTGAAGTATCGAAAGGGAACGTACTCGGTTACTAACGTAACCTCGGTTCCCTGAGATACGGAACGAGTACTGCGTCACTTGCCGTGCCACGAGGCTGCGGCTCAGGGTCGTCGCTTCAGTCGATTGACACTGAAATCCTATGGCGAAACGCCTGCTTATATAGCCCTATACCCCGCCCATTTCGGCGGGAATATTCGCGCGCTTTGTCGCCATAGGCCGCGCAGCTATGCCGCGCCGCCATTGGTTCAACAACTTGTCTATGAGTGAACCAATGACGGTGCAGTTACACTGCGTTATTGAAAAAGGCTTCAGCAGCGGGGAAAAAGGGAGACCTTTCCCCATACGCAGTACTCGTTCCGTATCTCAGGGAACCGAGGTTACGTTAGTAACCGAGTACGTTTAACTGCTCAGAACAAACAAGAGACTCATGAAGAACCATCACAAAACAAACAAACAGTCGTAGATCATCCAGGTAACCACACACAGTATTAAGAATCAGTGGTTCACATACTTATGAATGGGGTTATTTGAATAAATTCAGCTATTTTTTTGTCTTGTGGATTATATGTAAACATCTTTTATGTAAAATATCTTATTCAGGAGAGTACTAAATAAAAAATAACATGCATGTTGTATTATCTCCTTTATTTTGTTAAAATTATTCACATTTTCACAGATTCTGCAAGTGGTTCACATACTTTTTCTTGCAACTGTATCATTTCAGATTATTTAAAGGCAGAATCGATCTTGTCTACTGGCATTTTGTTCATTAAATAAATTAAAAGAATATTATTTAATTGTATTTCTTTTTAACTAGTATGGTATCTTTTCTAGGGGAATTGAAGTTCTTAGGGTGTGTTCACACTTGTAGGTTTGGTTCAATTAAAACAAACTCTGAGTCATTTTCATTTTTTTCCCTTTATGCTGAATCTTTTAAGTTTGAATTTAGCTATAACTGTATACTCCTTGTAAAAATATGTTTACAACGTTCATTTACGAAATATGCGAGTGATGCCAGTAGCCGGTCTGAGCAAAGAGGCACATTTTTATTCGTAGATGGCTGAGGAGCTGAAACCTCGGGCACAGAGAGGATTAGACATTCAACCGCCATGAGCACGCATGAACACTTATCAGCTAGAATGGCTTTGCAGTTCTTCCCTTGGACAATACGGTTTAATCTAGACTTTCTTTTCCCTTTCTCTCTGTCTCCTCCAGGTACCATCATTCTGTGGGTGGTGATTTTTATCCTTCCAATAAACAGCGCCCTGAACCCCATTCTGTACACTATCACAACCAGCGCTTTTCAGCAGAGACTCAAACAGTGTCTGAAATATCGCTGCCAGCAGACTAACTGACACAAACACACACTAGTATGCATAAACACATGCTCTGAGATTAATATTCCATGTGGAATAAAATGTTAATAGATGACAGGATAATGACACACACACACACACACACACACACACACACACACACACACACACACACACACTGCTCTCATCTTCAGCACAAGCTAATAAGGCTTATTATAGCCTGCAGGGGAGAATAAATGAGAGCAAACACGACCACATTAACCAGCAGACCATCATAAACAATATATACTTATGCAATTAATATGTAATACCAAGCCTTATTTGAAAAACAACAAAAATTACACGCAAACCTAAGAAACTTCAGTACTGCCATATAGACCTGGAGCAGTGCATGCGTACGCAGGGAGAGCCAAACTCTGCGGCTGTCAGAGAAACAGGCAGGAAGCGGTTCAGGACGGACCCGGTGGGCTGAGGATTGGAACCCTTCCGACTGATTTAATTGAATTTTTGTTTGCTTGTGTGAATGTGTATGGAAAACAAAGAGGCAAAGATGGCAGTTGCATACTGTCAGGATAGAAAATGTCAAGACCTAAAACATATATGTGGAGAGAATTCACAATGAAAGATCACTCTAAATCCAATCACAGCACTTAATCCATGAAAAAGACAAAGAATTATTATGGTGTTCACGTTGGTATGTCAAATGACAAATTTGTTCCAGATTGCTGTTATTAAGATTACATGACTTTTATTGTGTGAGTCTATTATTTATGAAACTCACGGCTTTCATTTGTCTGCTGTAATTTGTCAGTTGTCTAAAATATGTAAAATGAATGTAAAACTCAAATAACTGCAATGAATAAATTATAATTATTTCATTATATTTCATTACACACCTGTTTGGCAGCACTAACTCCTTTTCCTTTGCTCTGGCATATTTTATATCTTTCCACAAAATCAGCTTTTACAGAATGTCTTTTAAGAAAAACTTAAGATTTTGAATTAAGAAGTTCCCTGGACCCCACAGTCTTACTAAAATAAATCCCAGGACAGTCATCTGTTTACTGAGCTGGAAGGTTTGGGGTTAGACTTTGTTTAGTCTCAAAGTCTGACAACATAGTCTGGTCCAAATTTTAATGTATTCTGTTCATAAACTGTTCACACAGAACACATTCTTGCATATAAAAATGTAATTGTTTTTTTTTGTTGTTGTTGTTGTTGTTGCATGCACTAGACCAGGGTTCTTCAATTATGCGGGTCCACTGTCCTGAAGAGTTGAGCTCCAATTCTGATCAAACACACCTGAACAAGCTGATCAGCATCTTCAATTTTACTTGAAAATTACAGGCAGGTATGTAAGCTCGGGCTAAAAAACACAAAAACACCCTCGATGACCAGTCCATCGCCAGGCAATTGACTCTTTCCAATTCACCTGCATGTCTTTAAATTGTGGGAGAAATTTTACTTGCTTACTTTCCTTTCAAAGATGTTACGCCACTAACCAACAAATTATGGCAAATCCAGTGATTATTTCATTCTCAAAAGCAGGGCGTTCCCAGAACATTCTCAGAACGTCCCCACTGGTGTTAAGGACGTTGTCTAGTAACGTTCCCAGTATGTTCACAGACGGTCACGATGTGGAGTTCTTTTAGGGTTTGGGGGACGTTATTTGGTGGATCTTCACAGAACATTCAGGATGTTCTCTGAACGTTTAGGGAACCATACTTTATTTGGAAATGTTCTCAGAATGTCCCTGCTGCCCTTGTCAAAAAATTGAATTGAAAATTAGAGCTAAATTGACTAGCAAAAGTGGCTGTTCAAACAAAAACTATTTTTTTCTTGAATGTCTTACAAAAAAAGATCAACCAGGTAATTCCTGGATTAATATTATGAAACCTTTTCTTGAAAATGTAAATCTATTGCAGTAAGTCATTAGCTGACAACAGCACATGCATGAACTAATGTAACTGCTGTATTACTGCATCAGCAACTACACAGTTACTGCAGCCTTTAAAGAAAGCAACATGCAGCAGAACATCAGTGTTTCTGGATCATCACTGACTTAAGCACAAGCTCTACTCTTCAGCACAATGGTGACCTCACAAAACTCAGATAACAGAAACAACACACTAACAGATCTCTCTAGATCTTCACTTATTACAAACCACTCTGACTTTATTTCTTTCATACAAATCTTCTTAATGAGGTGTTGATGTTTTATCAAAATTTATACATGTCACTGTTACGGAGGTAAGCGCTTGCTTTAGTTGGGCTCTTGACCCTTGACATTTTGACCTTTATTTTTTCTCCAATTGTTGTGACTGTGTTTTTAAAGCATTTGTTACAAAAAAAATTGTGAGAAAAAAAAAAAATCTTATTAAATGGATTTGGTTGGTCATTGTTGATGATTATGTCATCATACAGTGGTCTTATTCACTGATCTGTGAATATTGTATTTTCTTTCATGTCATTGTAGTCCTATGATAATGTATAAAATCCTGTCCTACTTTGATATTTTGAAAGTTTTTATCATTATGCAGAAATTATTCAGACAGCATCATGTAGATTCACACAGACATCAAGATTCTGCGTATGAACCTCAACAATGGTGACAAAATTTTCAGATAAACAGATTAACAATTCAAGTTACTAAAGTCGCAAAGATTTTTGTTTATTGTCACCATTGTTGAGGATCATACACTGATTCATGATGTCCGTGTGAGTCTAATAGACACCGCTCAAAACTGTCTGTATAATGAATTTAAAAAAAAACTAACCATTCATTAATGCAAAACTAACAGTGAAAACACCCACAGTTTAGACTTTGGTGATGATCAGTGAACCAGGACACTCCATGATGATTGAATCACCAGCACTAAACAACCCAATTCATCTGATCAGAATTTCTCTTGCGTTTTTTTTTTGCTATAACAAACGTGTCTTGAAAACACAGTTGAAGCAACCAGAGAAAATCTAATGTTAAATATCAAGAATCAAGAGCCCATCTAAAGCAAACGCTCACCTCCATAATGGTGACTTCAAACTTTATTATTTTCTATAAAACACCCACGCAAAAGGCGACGTTCTCGAGACCTTGTGCAACTTTGCCTAACAGTTCTCTAAAAGTGATGAAAATTCAGAAATTTTACAGAATATTTGGGACATAAAACGTCCTCTTTTGGTAATGAAAGTGCTGCAGGTCAAGGTTCCTTACATGATTTTAGGGGGACATTCCAATATGGTTCATTTTATGGTCACATAAGAATGTTACAATGAAGATATTTGGGACATTAACTGAACGTTCCCACATGGTCCTCTGTTGGTCATTTAATAACATTTCCGACATGAGTTTAGGGGGACATTCTATTTTGGTTATTTTGTGGTTGCATGAGAACGTTACAAAGAGGACATTTAGGAAGTTAACAGAACGCCCTATAGTAATAGTCCTGTAAACATTCCGAGAACGTCCTGAATGTTCCCTGAAGGTCCACCAGATAACGTTCCCCAAACCTTAAAAGAACTCCACATCGTGACCATCTCTGAATGTTCTGGGAACGTTACTAGACAATGTCCTTAATACCAGTGGACGTTCTGAGAATGTTCTGGGAACGTAAAATTTCTAGCGGGGTAACCTGTCACCTAGTAATGTTCCCAGAACGTTCAGAGACGGTCACGATATGGAGTTCTTTTAACGGTTGGGGGACATTACTTGGTGGACCTTCACGGAACATTCAGGATGTTCTGGGAATGTTTAGGGGACTATTACTATAGGATGTTCTGATAACTTCCCAGATGTCCCCTTTGTAACGTTCCATAAAATAACCAAAATAAAATGTCCCCCTAAACTCATATCGGGAACGTTATTAAATGACCAATAGAGGACCATGTGGGAATGTTCTGTTAATGTCCCAAATGTCCTCTTTCTAACGTTCTTTTTTTGACCATAAAATAACCCAAATGAAACATCCCCCTAAAGTCATATAAGGAAACTTGAACTGCAGCACTTTCACTACCAAAAGAGGACGTTTTAGGAACGTCCCGAATGTTCTGTAAAGGTTCGGAATTTTCGTCAACTTTTGAGAACCTTTAGGGAACGTTGCGCAAGGTCATGAGAACATTGCGTGGGTAGGCTACATGATATTTCACTATATAATTAGGTCTAAAGATTAACAAAACGAAAGGTCATTGTGGCGCACTCCAAAGATCTAGGAAATGAAACAGACATTCTGCTTGTTTTCGTTATTTAAGTGTCTTTTGTAAATGTATGAATTATTTCTTGCTTTTACCTGTATGACCATAAATTACGCAGTACAGTTTACCGTCTAAAGGCCCTTTCACACAGTACGCGATATGCGCTGCGCTCGTCGCTGATTTGCGCTATGCTGGCCAGAGCAAAGTAGGCGGAAATTTCGAAACTTGTATCGGGAGAAAAAAATTCCAGTGGTTACTTGATATTGCAGCCTGTTAAATAATGAAAATTATAAAATTATATTATATCTTATATATAGGCTAGGCCATTTGTAAACATTTTATTGTATTTACCGATATCTTACATTAGGCCATTTCTGAACATAATAATAAAATGTAACGTATATATGCGACATCTCTTTTTTCTTCTCAGGAATAGCGTCGGTATTTTTAACCATGCAGCAAACATTTTAAAATATCTTGAAAAAATACTTTATAACCCGTTGATAGATTTTCCTTTCGTTTAATAGGTTTACATTTGGACAGAATCTTGTTTTAAAAGATCGGTAGGCCTATTAGCTAAGACGGCAAATACTCTTTGTTTTTTAATAAATAAAATGCTGTACGTATTGTTATTATTATTATTATTATTATTATTATTATTATTATTATTTTTAAGTAGGCTACATGCAAACAAAAAAAAGTTAAAAACTAATGTTATTAACCATTATTTTTTCTAAACAAACGTTAATAATACAGAAGGAACGCTGGAACAGAAACGATTGATTTTTTTTTTCTCCAGTTCTGTCAGGTTGGATGGTAAACATTGGTGGACAGCCATTTTTAGGTCTCTCCAGAGATGCTCAATTGGGTTTAAGTCAGGGCTCTGGCTGGGCCATTCAAGAACAGTCACGGAGTTGTTGTGAAGCCACTCCTTCGTTATTTTAGCTGTGTGCTTAGGGTCATTGTCTTGTTGGAAGGTAAACCTTCAACCCAGTCTGAGGTCCTAAGCACTCTGGAGAAGATTTTTGTCCAGGATATCCCTGTACTTGGCCACATTCATCTTTCCTTTGATTGCAACCAGTCGTCCTGTCCCTGCAGCTGAAAAACACCCCCACAGCATGATGCTGCCACCATGCTTCACTGTTGGGACTGTATTGGACAGGTGATGAGCAGTGCCTGGTTTTCTCCACACATACCGCTTAGAATTAAGGCCAAAAAGTTCTATCTTGGTCTCATCAGACCAGAGAATCTTATTTCTCACCATCTTGGAGTCCTTCAGGTGTTTCTTAGCAAACTCTATGCGGGCTTTCATGTGTCTTGCACTGAGGAGAGGCATCTTTCGGGCCACTCTGCCGTAAAGCCCCGACTGGTGGAGGGCTGCAGTGATGGTTGACTTTCTACAACTTTCTCCCATCTCTGGAGCTCAGCCACAGTGATCTTTGGGTTCTTCTTTACCTCTCTCACCAAGGCTCTTCTCCCCTGATAGCTCAGTTTGGCCGGACGGACAGCTCTAGGAAGGGTTCTGGTCGTCCCAAACGTCTTCCATTTAAGGATTATGGAGGCCACTGTACTCTTAGGAACCTTAAGTGCAGCAGAAATTTTTTTGTAACCTTGGCCAGATCTGTGCCTTGCCACAATTCTGTCTCTGAGCTCTTCAGGCAGTTCCTTTGACCTCATGATTCTCATTTGCTCTGACATGCACTGTGAGCTGTAAGGTCTTATGTAGACAGGTGTGTGGCTTTCTTAATCAAGTCCAATCAGTATAATCAAACACAGCTGGACTCAAATGATGGTGTAGAACCATCTCAAGGATGATCAGAAGAAATGGACAGCACCTGAGTTAAATATATGAATGTCACAGCAAAGGGTCTGAATACTTAGGACCATGTGATATTTCAGTTTTTCTTTTTTAATAAATCTGCAAAAATGTCAACAATTCTGTGTTTTTCTGTCAATATGGGGTGCTGTGTGTACATTAATGAGTAAAAAAAATGAACTTAAATTATATTAGCAAATGGCTGCAATATAACAACGAGTGAAAAATGTATGGTGGTCTGAATACTTTCCGTACCCACTGTATATAATGACTTCAGATCGATTCAAATGCAACCATTATAATGCTGTGTCAGTAACAGCCAATGCTATATTTGATCCAGTAACAAAAAAATGACCAAGCAGGGTCAGCTCTCATTGATTCAGGAATCTATAGTCAAACAGAATGTTACAAGAAATCTTTTCAAACAGACCTGAAATGTGGCTTCCATGATTTTTTTTAATCACCTGAGCCAGCCAAGCTATCAGGCAATCTATTTATCTAATCGATACAACAGATGAGGCACAATCAAGACTGAAAAGAGAAAAGGACAAGGTGTGGGAGAGAGAATGAGTGTGAGAACATCACAGTAAACTAAAACAAACCTCATTTGTGACCCTGTGAATAAAACTTGCAGAATTCATTTATGCAACCTGCCACATCAACTGCTACAACACCTTTTCTCTGTGTTACACTGTATTCTATAGCAGGAGATACCACAAAGGGAGCACAAAAGAACAAGGAAATTAATTGCACTCCAAAAGGCCACTAGCCTGCGAAAGGCTTCAAGCCAAGCTGCCTGAAAGAACAGGAAACCGCTTCAGTTTCTATGCAGGTGACCAACAGGACCTTACAATACTTTTTTTCTTAATTTAGCACATACTTTGACATCCAAAGTCATTTTGAAATGGGAAACCCTCACCTGGGGCATCCTGGGTTCACTGTAAGTGCCTGCTCAAGTAGACATTGGTCCTTAGGTATCTTGTTAAATGGATTTTTAGATATTTTTACTGGAAAACAAGATGGAAAAAAGTACTGTTAAGAAAAATTACCGCTTTGTAAAAAAAAAAAAAAAAAAAAACTCAACCAGTCAGAGAAAAAAATGAAGAACAATGTAGGCTACCTAAAACAAATATTTCTCTGTTTATGATCTACAAAATGATGATAGGTTTAATAATTAGATATTGCTTAAAGTTGCCTGGTAAATTGATAAATGGCTGCATTTTGTTATATTTTATCACCTCTCCTGAATCTAATCAGCAGTGGTATTTTGTGTAGCCAGCTTTAGTTAATGTTTATCATTAGATAGCAATAGAATATGTTAATTGCATACAATTTTTGGTTATTTTGTCACTGTCCTTCAGCATATTGGATTTGAAATTAATAATTTGGAGTTTAAAAGACTTTAATCTTTAGTATAAGGGAATTATTTGTTCATCAATTTCAAAGGATCTGCAACCAAATATGATCATTTTATTTATATTTATAGGAACTTGCATTGGACCTTAGACAATGGCAGTCTGTCAAATTGCTACAATTACTAGTATGGAAGTAAAATAATGACAAATGTATTTGAAACAAACAAAGCATTTTTAATTGCACTAATTGAAAAATAATCCCATTGCATTAACAGTGCTTGCATTTGTACGGAGCCCCTAAAGGGACGTGGTGGTGGAAAAAAAAATAGGAAGGAAGGAAGGACATTTTAAGTGCTGGTGGAAAAAAAATTTGGGATGGGAGGAATTTTTTTTTTTTTTTTTTTTTAAATCTTTTGTGTTCCCTCGCAAAACTTTTGCGCTCCCCCAAGAAACTTTGCGTTCCCTCGCAAAGATATTTGTGTTCCCTCGCAAAACTTTTGCATTCCCACGCAAAGATATTTGCTTTGCTTTGTTTTCAATGGGAGTGCCACGTTTTTTAAACGCCAGTGTAACGAGGTGCTGAGTGTCTTGGTAACACTTTACAATAAGGTTCATTAGTTAAACATTAGTTAATATATTTACTAACCATTAACAATACATTTGTTACTGTATTTACTAATCTTCGTTAAGTTAGTTATTGAAAATACAGTTGTTCATTGTTTGTTCATGTTAGTTCACAGTGCATTAACTAATGTTAACAAGATTTTAATAATGTATTAATAAATGTTTAAATAAACATTAACAAAGATTAATAAATGCTGTAGAAGTGCAGTTCTTTATTAGTTCATGTTAACTAATGTTGTTAACTAATGTTAACTAATGAACCTTATTGTAAAGTGTTACCAGCGTCTTTTTCATGCTCAAGTGCTGAGAGCTCGCCATTTTTTACCGGTCGCCTCGAGTTGAAGAATGTTCAACTTTGAGTAAAACGCTTCGCTCATCACTGTCACTTTTTAGCCAGCCGTCCAATCAGAGTGAAGGAGGGGCGGGACAAATACAACACCGACCAACTGTCACAGAATTCTTGCTGTACAATGACATCAACAAGCAGAGAACAGAACAAAATGGATGAGAAATTAATATTGCTGGTCTTCCAACATGAATAGCAAGTACTCTACATCGTGTCGACATTTTAAGTCTGAAACAAACTACCTGCAAAATCAGTTATAAGTAACAGTGCCACGGATATTCCGTATCATAGCAACAAAGCGTCTGCGCAAAAAACATTGTGCTGCCGAATCGCTTTCAAGCGCTCACAGATAGGCGTTTTAAGGAGAGCGCCTAGTATTTTCAGCTGGCTAAAATGCTTTGGTGGATACACGGCCTAAGGCCCCGTGTCCACCAAACCGTTTTTTCCAGCGGCTAGCGTACTTTTCCAGTTGTTTTCAATGGGAGCGCCACGTTTTTTTAAACGGCAGGAGCATAACGAGGCGCTGAGTGTCTTTTTCACGCTCAAGCGCTGAGAGCTCAGCGTTTTTTACTGGTCGCCTCAAGTTCAAGAATGTTCAACTTTTAGTAAAATGCAACTTTGTGTAAAACAAATACAACACCAACCAACTGTCACAGAATTCTTGCTGTACAACGACATCAACAAGCAGAGAACAGAACAAAATGGATGAGAAATTAATACTGCTGGTCTTCGAACATAAATAGCAAGTACTCTACATCGTGTCGACATTTTAAGTCTGAAACAAACTACCTGCAAAATCAGTTATAAGTAACAGTGCCACGGATATTCCGTATCATAGCAACAAAGCGTCTGCGCAAAAAAACATTGCGCTGCCGAAGCGCATCTCTCCATCTCTGGGTCACCCATCTCAAGGCCTCTTGCTCATGCCGCTCTGTTTGGTGGAGGCCTGGACAGGCGGCGCAGTCTTCCTGCGGCCAACTTCCCACTGTTGCCTAGGTGGAGGCTGTGAGGCTGTGAGGGGATGGAGGAGGCCGAGAGCTTTGCCCAGCAGTTCTCGGCTGCCCAAAAGCAGACGGAGGTGATCATACACACCCTGCTCTGGTGGCCCGCTGCTGCCTCCACTCTGCTGCCGACTGCAGCTTCTCCGCCTGCTCATCGGCGAGGGCGCCCCCCTGCAGCCAGCGGCAGAGTGGAAGCAGCAGCGGGCTGACAGGGCAGGATGAGTCTGATCGCCTCTGTCTGCTTCTGGGCAGCCGAGAACTGCTGGGCAAAGCTCTTGACTATGAGCTGGGAGATGAGAAAGCGATATTTGTAGGTCTCCCGCAAATCCTCCAGGTTCAGCCAGAGATAGCCATTGTCTGTTGCGTGCAGTGACATTCGTCACTTGACCGTGAGAACGGATGAGAACTTACAGGCCTTGGATGGGAGACATGGTTTACCTCTCCAGGTGGCAGCGCTCTTTGGACACGTACCCCTTGGCTGCCCCACCATCAAGGGTAGTGATGGGGGAGGAGGTACCAGATCGGTTTCGGGCAGAGAAAGGTGCTGTCCATGATCTAGTAACCCAATTATGCACTTACAGAAACAATGGCACTGGGGCAAAGGGCTGAGAACCAGCCCCGGCCACCCCGAGATACCAACCTCGAGGCGTTCGGGAAACGGTGGAGTGAGAAGAGGATCTAGATTAGGCATAGGTAAGGGGACTCCACCTCTTTTGAAGTATTGGAGTCTCGACCGCAACACCATGATGGTCATCTTCCTGCAGTGGGTGCATGACTCTTTCCAGGTGATGACTGCATCCAGAAACACAAGGGTAGAATGACATCTTTAGAAAGTAGCAATGTCACACCGGTGTTTTGCTCTTTTAAGTGCTGAAGCACACAGGGGAAGGAGCCGCTGCACAACTAGCAGGGAACAAGCAGCCTGCTGTGCACACAGCTCTTTAAGGCTGTATTAAACAGGAGAAAATGTACTCTGGAAGATCACGACCACTGATGCAGCGCCTTCACACCAACACCAGAAATGAAGAGGCTTCTTCCCGAATATCACTCACAGACACTCGTAGAACACTCTTGCAGTGATAGACAGAGCAGAACTGTTGAATCACTCGGCTCCAAAGTGAAAAGCTGAATGTGCGTTGCACATCTCTCACATCTCTCGCTCAGGCGAGATACCAATTCGTCGGTACGTTCCGACATGACTTCGTACGTGACCGAAAAGCAACAAAGTGATATCAAATTTTGCCATTAAACTCCATTTATAAAAAAAAAAACACAGCACCTGTAATGATAGGCTATAAGGTAATAATAATAATAATAAAAACGTATCTACTTAAATGTCTCTGACATTTGAAACAAACCGAATTTCCTTTAACTAACACAACCCATTGTCTAATATATTTTCTGACCTATTCAAAAACAATTCACTCTCATGCAACATTAAAAGGTGACCAGGAACTGTCTCCTTTTTGTCTGCCAGTACAACATAATTGGCCAATTTTAGACACTTTAATAATTAACGAGTCAACAATAAGGAGCACTTTATCTCTCTAGAGAAATGACAGCTCCCAAGGAGTTTTCACTGCGACAGGGCAGACTGTCAGCCCACAGACTGTGACTCAGAATCAGTAATTACCCTGTATCAATCAAACTAATTTGGAACAAATAATGTAGAAAAGCAGCTTGTGTAAATGGGAGTTCTTCATCACCAGCTCTATAGTACATTTACTGACATGTTTGTCCTTAAATGTCCAAAAACACCTTGTGCTACTAGGACACCAATGTGGTTTAAATGGATTGCTGCTCACTGCAAGACACCTGTTAGTTGAATTAGATTCTGTTTTTAGGCTTAGCACTGTCCGTATAAAAGCCAAAATAGACACTGCCAATTATTTTTTGGAACTTTATTCTCATTGCACAAAAGGCTAAGTTGGCACGATACACAAGAGAGTATGATTGAAAATGACAACCAAATCAACATTATTCAAAAAATGACACATGTTTAACACTGAATTATCATTCAAAAAAGGGAAGACTTGAAACAAATGAAACATTGTGGGTAAATAAACCAGAGTCCCGTACATTAGAAAAAGTCAAAGCACATTTAACCACACTGTGGCACTTGGAACCATTTCACTTTGAGGCAGAACACTTAAAACAACATGTATACATGCAGTTACAATTTTAAATAAATAAAATACTGATATTACATAATGCCCTGGTGAAACAGCACAGATTTAATGACAATTATAAGACAAAAGACAAACAAAGTTTCTCTTTAGTTGCTCAAAGGCACTTAGGCAGTTAGGACTTATAGTAATAACAGATAAGAACACTAATAAGAAATAGAATCGTCATCGTATAAAAAAAATATCTTTACCTTTAGGGGAGATTAAAATTGTAAATGTAAAAAAGTAAAGCTGTATTAAGAAAGTCTCTTGAATATCATTCCCATGGATTCCATGCAGACGTTAAGTTATTAAAACTTCACAAATGAAGTTTGCCACATGCCAATGGCTCACGCAAATAAATTAAAAAGGGGGTGATGGAAAAAGGAAGAAAGGGATTGAGGTCACAAAAATTACCAATGTAGAAAACTGTCAGACTGATTCAATTTGGCCTGCATCCATCAGATTATCATGTACTGTGTCAGTGGAGGTGGTGTCACATTTGCTCAACAGCACCTCTTAAGCACACAGAAATGTTTGGAGTCTTTATGGTGTCTGTCACGTTGGAATGATGATGTACACAGGGAGCTTGTAACAGCAGACCCATGTCATATGATGTTATGAATGTTTGGTGATTGGCTGCTTCTCTTTGCCAACTGGTCATTATCATTGCCACATGACTAAATTCCTGTGCAAGTCAAAAAGCAACACTTGTTTACATTTACCCTGAGAATGAATGAAGGGTCTGACAGACCACACCGGATTATCAGACAAAGATTTTAAGGCATAACAGATGTCTATCGAGACGCACTGCTTAACACAAAGAGATATAAACAATTACACAAACAAAACACATACAAGATTAGATGCAATATCAACAGTATGATTGTGAGCTTGAGCTTTTTCACATTAATCATCCATGGCTTTTAAAACCACAATGGGTTTATTTTTTTGCATAGTTCAACTACTATTCTACATTGTACTGTTCTTTGTCATCCATTCCCAGTTAAAACATTCTCCACTATCCTTACTTTCCACCTTCCAACTTGCGCTGTCATCCTCGTTTTACACCTGCACTCTCATAATTCTCATTCTTTCTCATACAAAACAGTCTTAGATTTAACCCAAGTGGGTTCAGAGTTTGGTTTCAGGTCCTCGTGCTGTTAGAACTGGAAAAGAGCTGCGTATTCTGGCAAGCTCCATCGCACACAGATGGCCGAACACTTTATTATACCAATCAGGAGAGCGCCCCCTGTGGGACAGAAATACAAAAGATTAAAATTCACAATGACCTTTAATTAATATTAAACATAAGCATGAATAAAAATCAAAAAACACATGCAGTCATGTGCTCGAGATGTAGCAAATCATTCGTAAAACCTGTGTCTTACCGCAGATCAGCCCTGCAGTAGTGTGTGAGCCGGGACCGCCCCATTCCACATGGCTCAATAAAGATGCGTGATGTCAGAAGCACAGCCCGTAACCCTGCCTCCACCTGGACGTTCTCATGGTCCACAGAGGAGGACACAAGAACGCACACCCCCTTTGGAAGATCATTACTCCAACGTCTGCAACACAAAATACTATATTTACCAGGAGGCCCCAGGATGACTAAAAAAAAATATTTAAACGAATATTTTAAAACATTTATTTTAATATTTAAATTTTTATATTAACAATTGAAATTCTAATAAAAAAATGAAATGCTAAAAACAGAAAATTAAGAAATACCTTTCTCATTATTTTAGTATAATAAAAATAATAAAACAAAAATATGCATTTTCCCCCTCTACAATTATTTTTAATTGAAGGACATACCGTTCTTGAAACTTCTGAAACCACAAAATGAATTGTGGTTAATTCATTTAATTCAATATTCTATACACAAATCTGACAAACCACTTTGTCATAACTACAGTAGAAATACCAGAAATCTATAGAAAAATCAGAGAGCCTTTATCAGGGAGCCTTTGAATATTGTGCTGGATAACAAGGGGCTTTATATACGCACACACATAATATAAACCCACACACACTTAAACATTTCACACAAGTACCTAAAGAGTATCCACCTTATTTTTCAGGCAAGAGTGTGTGCAGCCATTTGTAAATTTAATGTGTCTGGCTTCTGGAGTCATTCTCTTCCAGTTATTTTTAGCTGTACAAAACAGCTTATTATGCTGCTTGATATTGCAAACTGGTATTGCTTGCCATATTATTTTAATGTTTTTATTATTTTAATTTTGTAGCACAAACAGTTTTACAGTTTACTGCACTTTGATATTCTTCTCGTTATTTCCCTATAGCGAATAATAAAACGCATTCACAAAAAACACCTTACTTCCGTGTTGAAAAATGAGGTGTATACAGAAAATATAGAAAACAGGAATTCTAATGAATTTTCTATCACAGTTTGGATCCTTAACGATCCTAATGGGATCCCCAAAAAATCTGCATAGAAAAAATCTTACTTATTGTTGGCAGATGCTTATTTGATCCCATTAGTGTTTTAAATAACAAGAATTGTATTAGCAAACCTGTACGAAAATAGTTTTTTGGAGCTGTGTACCTGAGCACTATGAAATTTCTCCGTGGATGTGGAGCCATGCTGTCTGTGATGTAATGGAAAACCTCGGTGTTGTTTTCTAGAGTCTCAATGACTCGACTGTGTAGAAGGTCCTCATCCCACAGGTGGCGCTCTCGCAGAACACGCTGCAGCACCACAGCAGGAGGGGCCTCTATCTCCACCGAAACACGCCATAGACGCATTGGCTGCCCGTCTCCTACCTGCAAACAACCAATCATTAAACTGTGAGGATCATGCCAAAAAAACAATGATGAATTAAAGCTGCAAGCAGCGATGAAAGGGCCCTCGCAACCGGGCTCACCGCCACCCGGTGGCCTTAGGAAAACAGTGAATAGTGGGTGACATGCATGTAAGCGAGTAAATAGAGGAAAAATATGGCAAAGTCATTTCAACGTGCCACACTTCCTGCTGCCAACAGGTGGCACTTTGACTATTACTGAATATTGCCATGTAGATGTCCTCAGGCCAGGAATCTTAGCACACGTGAAGCTTGGGGCAGATCGGACATTGTATGTCTGAGTTACAACAACTTCCTGTTTTGTGGCGTTAATCGCATACTTTAGCACTGAGCCAAGTGTTGCATGATTTAACATGTTTCTAGCATGTTTGGTACTTCATGGCATATTTAAATGTGTTTCTGGGAGTGAATTACAGTGCAAAGCATGCCATTTCCTGTTGGCAGCAGGTGGTGCTATGACTAACTGAATATTGTCATCTAGATGTCTTTAGGCCAGGACTCTTATCACACATTTGAAGTTTAGAGCAGATTGGACATTGTATGCTTGAGTTTCAACAGCTTCCTCTTTCATGGCGAAACATCAGACTTTGTCAGGCCGACACGGACACGCTGTTCAACGAAAACTCAAGATCCTTGCAATTTAACATTACTAAGATCTTAAGATTAGACTGACCAAATATGATGTTGATCTGGTTAAATCTCTATGGAGGAGATAATCACAGTGTAAAACATGACATTTCCTTTTGGCCACAGGTGGCGCTATGACTAACTGAATATTGCCATTAAAATGTCTTCGGGCCAGGACTCAGGTGAAGTTTGAGGCAGATCAGACGTTGTATGCCCGAGTTACAACAGCTTCCTGTTTCATGGCAAAACATCGAATTTTGTCAGGCCGCCACGGACACCATTTACAATTTACCATCGCAAAGATCTTAAGATTAGACTGACCAAATATGATATTAATCTTATAAAACCTCTAGGAGGAGTTTGTTAAAGTACAATATCTGGAAGTGGCAAAAAATGCAAACATTTTGCAGAGAAAATTCAAAATATCTCACTTCCTGTTGGGTTTTCAGATTTTGCACCCAGGGGCTTTTTTGTAGGTATTGGGCTGTTACATGTGTCTACCGAATTTCATACCTGTATGTGAAACACAGTGCGAAAGGCGCTTAATTGAAATTTTGAGGTGGCACTATCAAGCCATTTTGCCACACCTAATTCAGAAACCCATATCAGATGTGAATTTTCACCAATTCGGATGTGTGTGCAAAGTTTCATGAGTTCAAAAATTCCCTCAAAAATGCGATTCGTTTCGGAGAAGAATAATTGACTGAGCAATTACAATAGGGTCCTCACACCATCGGTGCTCGGGCCCTAATGAATAATGCATAATAATGCAGACGGATTTGAAAGTTCTGGAAGTGGTTCCGTGACTATTGAAAATACTGGAAAATGGAGTTGATCAGTAGAAGAGCATATCTGTGCACGTTTTACAGCAGACCGAGCCACATGAGCACATATCAATCTAAAAGAGACCATTTCAGCAGGTGATTTGATGGCAGATGGTCTAAACTCAGTTGTGCCAACAGTGTTCATGGTGCTTGGGCATCTGATATTTGCAAGTTGATCTAAGGGGAGACAGAGTGAACTGCCACATGCACTAAAATCTCATTCCCCTGAGTGTAAGCAAAGTCCCTTTCCGGCAAGTCATTTCACTTGGCAGCCATCTTTAAAACACCTACTGGGCAGCAATTTCAGTCATGCAAGTACAGCTCCTATCTCTTTGAACGGGGAAACATCAAATTCTCCAAAGCAATTCACTAAACATATGGTTAAATTACGATCATATTAGAAATCACCCTTGAAATCTGACAACTATCGTAGACTTTGTTTCTAAACACTCAAATCATGACTCAAATCATTCTGTCACACAGTATTCACTGAGGGAATTCAACTAAACACCTTCCATGTCTTGTAATGGACATTAAAGAATTCAAGACAATTTAGTGCTATAAAAAAGGGGGGTGAGTGTAATCATATGAAGTCATAGATTATATGAAAAAAAATTAATCTTGCAAGTTGCAGATGTCTTTCCTCTAGGACTCCTCTTTTAGTGCCACTCCAAAGCTGTGACTGATGAAGTACCCTGGAAAGTCTCTCCAGTCTCAGCCACTGAAGCTTGTAACCTTCATGCACAGTCACTGTGTTGAGGACAGCCTGTCGTAGGTAGATTTACAGCTGTGCCATGCTCCTTCCCATTTCTTAATCATTTCTAAATTGATTTAACCACAGTCCAATGGGTATTTAGTTACTTGGAAATGTGCTTGTATCTATCTATGCCTCATGTTTTTCCATTCCTCTTTCACAGAGTTGCTGAGAGTGCTCGATTTTCTTCACGGTCCAAGTGCTGCCACAGTAGTGACTTAGCAATAGTTGCAGAGGTGTATTTAGATAACACAACTGAAACCTGATTTTTTTTTTTTATATATATTCTTAATTATTCATCACTAAAAAAAAAAAAATCCATGCATGTTTCATTTTTGTTAAAAAATTTTTTTGAATCAAAATGTCATTTCTCAATCTTCCAGTGAAACGACAGACTTCTAATCTAATCCGGTTTCTTGGAATCGGCCTCAAGCTTGCAGTCAGATCTGTCTTTATCCAGTCAACAACCCATGGACTGACTCAAGGCACTTCAAGTGTCTTTTTCACTAATACGTTTCATTCAAGTGTATGTCACTACTTCCATTTCACTGCGACTTTAAGAGTGTGTGTATCACATTTCCGCTGCATGTGTTGTGTGTGAACCTGTCACAACATCATGTGGAGCTGTTAAAAACTATATTGGACTTGACAGCAAACCCAAAGAGCATATTAGTTAAAAGTGTTTATACAAAAGTGTCAAAGCTAAGTGTCAGTAGCCAAAAAATAAATAAATAAATTCATTTACTTAATATAATTAATTTACATAATATAATTATATTATACGTAATTCTCTCTCTCTCAAAAAAAGAAAGTTAATGAATTAAATAATTAAAATTCTGGACATAAAGCTCCAGAGAGACTCCTCTGAGAGCATGCCTGTGGCTCTACCTTTTTATAAGCCAGTTCAGTGTTGTCGGGTCCATGGGCATGATGCCAGCCTTTACTCCGCTCAGATGCCTCTCTGAGAAGACACTGAATGTTGTCTTCCAGGTATGCCCGATAATCCACAGGCTCGCCCAGGGCATTCACCCCAAGCCCGTGCAGAGGCAATGGCTGGGCATCAGCCGCCACATAAGAATTCCTAGACTGGAGCATCATTTCATGAGGGATCTGCAGAAAGATACAGTGACAGAAAGCTGAGCAGTGCAAAAATATGCTGCTCCCTGTTCGCAAAATTAATTCTTGCCACTGTTAATGCATACAAGATATACAAGAAGACTTGAAATATTTTGCCTGCAATGGACGCAGACACTGAATTATCAACAGACATTAGAAATGAAAATGTGGCTACCTGGAATAGCTTCTTGCATTCTGTGATCATGTGACTAAGGCAGTGTGTGGCAGCCATGTTCTCACTCAGGTCCTTCTGGACTGGCTTGTCTCCGCCTTTTCTGCTCATGAGCCTTTAACCAAACCGAACGTACATAAAAAGTTGACAAAAAAAACCCAAAAAACAAAACAAAACTGTTCTGTGAGAGACTTGAGGACATTTTGAATGCGGTTACTATTAGTTGTTTTGGAAAAACTGGCAGGAATATTTCATTACATTCTGTTATGATGGTTACTTTCCATCATCTTTTTTAGAATTTTAAAGGGTTAGTTCACCCAAAAATTAAAATTCTGTCATTTATTACTTACCCTCATGCCGTTCCACACCCGTAAGACCTTTGTTAATCTTCAGAACACAAATTAAGATATTTTAGTTGAAATCCGATGGCTCCGTGAGGCCTCCATAGGGAGCAACTGACACTTCCTCTCTCAAGATCCATAAAGGTACTAAAAACATATTTAAATCAGTTCATGTGAGTACAATGGTTCAATATTAATATCATAAAGCAACGAGAATATTTTTGGAGCGCCAAAAAAACTAAATAACGACTTATTTAGTGATGGCCGATTTCAAAACACTGCTTCAGGAAGCATCAGAGCATGAATGAATCAGTGTGTCGAATCATGATTCAGATCGCGTGTCAAACTGCCAATGGCTGAAATCACGTGTCTTTGGCTCTCTGAACAGCAGATTCGACACATTGATTCATCTGTGCTCTGATGCTTCCTGAAGCAGTGTTTTGAAATCGGCCATCACTAAATAAGTCGTTATTTAGTTTTTTTGGCGCTCCAAAAATATCTCGTCGCTTTATAATATTAATATTGAACCACTGTACTCACATGAACCGATTTAAATATGTTTTTAGTATCTTTATGGATCTTGAGAGAGGAAATGTCCATTGCTCCCTATGCAGGCCTCACAGAGCCATTGGATTTCAACAAAAATATCTTAATTTGTGTTCTGAAGATTAACGAAGGTCTTACGGGTGTGGAACAGCATGAGGGCAAGTAATAAATGACAGAATTTTCATTTTTGGGTGAACTAACCCTTTAAATTGCTTTTCTCGTGGGGACCTTGGCTGGTCCCCCAATGAAGGCAAAACATGACACACACACACCTTGGTGAAGCACCATCTTTCTTAGAGGCATTCAGGTGCAGTATGGAGGGTGCGAGACAGACAGCTAGACTCTCTGCAGTCATCTGGTTTTCCTGTGCAGATGCAATATCACTGAGGAAATAGAGCAACGTCTGTAGAACCTCTCTGTTCTCATCAGGCAGCAGGATCACGGCTGCCTGCACGGCCTGTAAGCGCTGCTCTTCTGGAACGACTACACAAACACACACGCACACACATGTGAGAGAGAGAGTTGTAAAGCTTACTGAAGCGTTACTGATGTGTTAAAAAAAATGAGAACTTGTGAACACTTAAAAAAAAAAAAAAAAAAAAAAAAAATGTTAGACTGTGTGTGTCACTCACACTGGTAAGCATGTAGAAAAGTGTCTGTAAGCTTGGAGGTGAGCACGGGTTCAGGCAGATCCCTAAAGTACTGTTTAATCAGGTCAGCCACATCATAAGCTGATTGGCCCTGGTAGGTCACATGATCAGGGGAATTTTCATTGAGCTGCCTGAGGGCCTGGATCCGGGATTTAACCCCTGATTTCCGGAATATTCCCACCTGTAGAGAGGAATTAGAGATAAGAAGCTGACAAAAAAAAAAGTGTGTTTGTGAGTGTGTTTGCTTGCATACAAACCTTCTCCAGACACTGACTGCGTAGATATCTCATCGCCTGCTGGATGCTCTGAGGCAGGGGCTGACCAGTTCGCTGGACGTTTACGATCGGCGGAACGCCAAACACATGTTTATCTTTGTAATCTGGAACTTTGGAACGCTTCATAAACTTCGGAACCACCCTGACCAACAGCAGAGAAAAAAATATTTTATTTAATTTGAGTCATACAATGACAACTGACCAGGGAGATGAGAACCAACATACATGAGTTCAATGAGAAAAGCACACTAGTACAAGAATCCAATTTTGTGGATGTCCACAATAAAACCTGCAAGGTCACATAATTGCAAGATAAACTCAAAATCATGGCAGCAGGCTGTAGAGAGAGAGCAAATGGAACTGCAGTAAGTATGTATAAACCCTGTGAAAATTGGATCTGTTTGCTGCCTATGACACTGACACTGATGCAGGCCTTTGACTGTGGGTGGGTGGGAATGGACGAAAGGGGAAAGATAATGCCACCTCAGTGACTGGTGCAGAATGAAATGAATCATCTTTTAGATCTGCGAGCCATGTCTGATAGACCTATAAGCTTCTCATCAGAAGTCCTTTCCTACAGCTAGAGTTTAAAAATGGACAAATGCAAAAATTATGAACCAATTTACACTTCGTTCCTGCAATGCCAAATAAAAAATGACTGAAGAACGAGAGAGAGAGAGTGAGAGAGTGAGTGTGTGTGTGTGTGTGTACACAAACAGAACTGTAATTTTAGCCCTGTTGGCAGAGGTAGATATGGAATGTAATTTTCATAAGCAATAAAAAGCCAACGGGTGAACAGATAGAGAGACAGAAAGATGCTGTCATTAACTGCATCTGTTAGAGCCGTTTTACTCAACTGATTGTGCCATTAAAAACACTTTTGGCAGAAATGAGATTTCCTGCATCAGACATAAGAGAGCATTAATGCCACAGCTGACCTGACGAGTCATAAAATGTGTCCACCATATTAATGCATTTAAACAACCGCACATTTTTTTAGAATGGGAACATGCCTTGAGGTACAATCTTGGGTGTTATTTAGAAAATTTGTGACAATATGTATGAATGAGAATATGCCATCTCACCAGTTCCAGCCATGTTTGCTGGTGTCCGTGTGTTTCTCCAGGATGGCGGTCAGTCGCAAGAGGCTGAATTTCTGCAGCAGGTTGAGCTGGGCAGCCGACTGCCTGTTGATTTCTAAAGACGCAGAAGTCACGCTCGGACGATGAGAGTTTTGGAAACTGTGCCAGCGCAACTTTCTGAGTATAGAAAGACAAGAGTGAGAAAAACAAGAACAGTAAAAGGACAAACAGATGGGTATAAAAGCAACACTTTCACTCAGTTCACTCTCTTGGATGAATGGGACACACGCAAACTTCAAAAAAATAAAAGTAACGTTATGTGACAAAAAGCCTGTACTTTATTACATTTAATTTTAATAAAATTAAATAAAAATGCATAAGAAGTCTTGTTTTCAGAACATACATTATTTAGTCTTAAGATTATAATTTAATTAAAAAAATATATATATACAGTTTATGTTTTTGCAGTGATTTAAATGGGTGTACCCCAGAGTTACACTCTAGGTCCTTTAATCTTTATCAGTGATGTGTTTGCATGAAGTGCAGTTATATTTTTAATATTTCAAAAACTATCAAATCCCAATCACAGATGAGCTGCAAGTAGGATTTCAAGGTACACATAAGCTTTCACTGTCGCCAGACTCCAGTTTAACAAAAGACAAATTGAGTGGCCTGTATCTCTCTCTCTCTCTCTCTCTCTCACTTTTTCACAGCACTAGAAACACCTTGTCTGGATAAGTGCTAACTACTCTCACAAGTGTGGACAGGCTAGAATTTCCTCCGTCTATAAAGTCTAACCATCAGATTGACTCACCTGCTGGGTCTCGTGAGTGATGCCCCCACCCCTGAGTCCCTCCTCTCTCTCATTCCTCCTTCTCCTTCTCCCTCATTCACCGAGTTTCCTGCACTATCGTAATCGCTCACTGTCGTCCCAACATCTGACATTGATTGCTCATCATAATTAAGGCTGCTGGGTAATGTCGTGTCTGCCGTGGACACAGTCTCAGCATTCGACTGGTCTTGCGGCTGAATGCCAAGCGAGCGAGACCATTCGTCGATGTTATGCTGCAGCCCGTGTACGTGCTGTAGAATGTCGTCCAGATGCTGGAAGGCTTTCTCTTTTCCAGGGTCAAAAATATCGCACGGATTGCCCGGTGTCTCTGGAACATTGTCGTAAATGCTTCCAATCGAGCCCATAGAAATTCTTCTCCTCCCAAAACCTGAGAGAAAGTCTTGTGACCCACTGCGACTAATGCTTTCATCCAATGACAGGTCTCCATCTTCTCCTGCCCAGTCACTATGTTCAGGACTTTGAGAAACAGAAACCGGACAGAGACTTTCGATTGAGAGAGACTTTGGGAAGGTTCCAGGCTTGTGGTCAAAGGGGAGGTGGACCACACGATCCTCTTTCCTCTGACTGTTGTTATGACTGGTGAACTTCGGCACTTCCCAAGTTAACTGGTAGTCCTCCAGGTAAAGGCACGCTCTGTGAGGCTTGTGCAAAGTGGCTTTCTGGCTAACGTTACTGCGGCATATCGTATGCGACCTCCATGCCTCATCTTTGGCGATTCTGAACTTATTTGTGGTTCGTCCAGGCAAACTTGCATCAGATGTGCAGTGCAGACCTGAGGGTGGCTGATGTTGAGTTACTGTTGAAATGCTCTTTGGGACTTTCTCTCTCTCACAATCTCGCTTCTTTATTGATTCTTTCCTTCGTAAAAATGATCTAGAAGGACGCTTCGTCTTCTCTCTTACGGACGGCAGGGAAGATGAGGATCCGGTGTCTTCGTTCTCATCTTGGCCGGGTGAGACACAAACTGACGATGCACCTTCACCCACCGTGATATGACCCTCTGGAGTTGTTATTTCCCGGGCACTGTCTAAGCTCAAGCTGCTAGCGCTGAGGTCAGAGGTCAGTGAGGTGACTTCTAGGAGACTGATGTCACTCAGCACACTATCGCTACTACCCGAGGGTCGTAAGGTCGAGGCCCGGTTGCCAGGGGGGACAGGGCTGGGTGATAGAGTGCGGAGACGGGACCAAGTTTTACTCTCGCGCTGAAAAGCCCAGCGGGAGCTAAGGGCACATGCATCATCCTCCTCTGAGTCCTCACTCTGCTGACGGTCACACAAACATGCACAGTTAGATAATGAAAAGCTTTTTTCCATTTTTGAAGTATTAAAAAGAAAAGTAGCCAACAAAAAGTAACAGAATTAACTCTGCTAAAAATAGCATAAAGACAAGGACATAGATACATTTTAAAAGGAAAGTTAAGTTTAAAAGATTCCATCCAGTGGAAGTCAAAATGAATGAAAACAGACAAGCAAACAGCAGTTGTCAGCAGATCATGAGATCACATAACAAAATTATAAGTGGACAGCATGTTTGTTTGTTTACCTGTTTACACTGATAATGAACCTCTAAGCTCATCGCAGCACATTTGTTAAGGGTCGTTAGCCTCCTAAAAAACACACACACAGAGAGAAAGAGAAGGGCATATTTGGGTTATTTTGGTGCAATAAACCCAAATAACTACATCTGAATTGACAATGATGAATATATATATATATATATATATATATATATATATATATATATATATATATATATATATATATATATATATATATATATATATATATATATATATATATATATATATATATATATATATATAATTAATTTTATATCATAGAGGTGCATCTCAATAAATTAAAATGTCATGGAAAAGTTCATTTATTTCAGTAATTCAATAAATTGTGGAACTCGTGTATTAAATAAATTCAATGCACACAGACTGAAGTACTTGAAGTCTTTGGCTCACATTTAACAAAAACCCACCAATTCACTATCTCAATAAATTAGAATACTTCATAAGATCAATAAAAAAAAAGAGGATATTTTAAACAGAAATGTCAGGCTTCTGAAAGGTATGTTCATTTCTATGCACTCAATACTTGGTTGGGCCTCCTTTTGCATGAATTACTGCATTAATGCGGCGTGGCATGGAGGCGATCAGCCTGTGGCACTGCTCAGGTGTAATGGAAGCCCAGGTTGCTTTGATAGCGGCCCTCAGGTCATCATGCATCATTGGGTCTGGTGTCTCTCATCTTCCTCTTGACAATACACCATAGATTCTCTATAGGGTTAAGGTCAGGCGAGTTTGCTGGCCAATCAAGCACAGTAACACCTGGGTCATTGAACCAGCTTTTGGTACCTTTGGCAGTGTGGGCAGGTGCCAAATCCTGCTGAAAACTGAAATTAGCATGTCCATAAAGCTTGTCAGCAGAAGGAAGCATGAAGTGCTCTAAAATTTCCTGGTAGATGGCTGCGTTGACTGTGGACTTCAGAAAACACAGTGGCCCTACACCAGCAGATGACATGGCAGCCCAAATCATCACTCACTGTGGAAACTTCACACTGGACTTCAAGTAACATTGTTTCTGTGCCTCTCCACTCTTCCTCCAGACTCTGGGACCTTGATTTCCAAATGAAATGCAAAATTTACTTTCATCTGAAAAGAGGACTTTGGACCACCGAGCAACAGTCCAGTTCTTTTTCTCCTTAGCCCAGGTAAGACGCTTCTGACGTTGTCGTAGAAGTGGCTTGGTACGTGGAATGTGACGGTTGTAGCCCATTTCCTGAAGACGTCTGTGTGCGGTGGCTCTTGATGCACTGACTCCAGCTTCAGTCCACTCCTTTTGAAGCTCTCCTTTTGAAGCTTTGCCTGACCATTTTCTCAAGCCTGCGGTCATTCCTTTCACTTGTACACCTTTTCCTACCACATTTTTTCCTTCCAGTCAACTTTCCAAGAATATGTTTTGGCACAGCACTCTGCAAACAGCCAGCTCTTTCAGCAATGACCCTCTGTGGCTTACCCTCATTGTAGAGGGTCTTGATGATCGTCTTCTGGACAACTGTCAAGTCCGCAGACTTCCCCATGACTGCTGTTGAGATTACTGACCTAAACCCAGTATTTATACCCTGAGAATGGTAATTTAATACTGTAGAACTTGAAAATTAAATATTCTAATAATTTGAGATACTGATTTTTTTATTTTGATGAGCAGCAAGCTGTAATCATCAAAATGAAAACAAAAAAGTCTGGAAATATTTTACTATGTCTAATAAATATAGAATATATTTAAGTTTTACTTTTTGAATTAAATATATTGTAATAGATATTGTAATTTATATTTATATTTATATTTATATATATTTATATTTATATATATAGCAAACTTTACACTTGCTTTCTATAAGCTGTTCACACCTTGAAAATTATTAAAAATAATTTAATAATTTTATTATTTAAAAAAAACATTAATTAATTGCAAAAACAAGTCATTAATTGCCATTCACTACAGACTTGCTTTCCATTCTTTGATCTCTCTATACAGATATATTATATCCATATTATAACACTGTGTTTCCACCATGTTTCACATCAGCAAGCCCCTTCCAATGTCACAACTCATGCATAATCAAGAATTCAGACTTTAGCACTTGTAAATACAACTTCGCTTGGTCATTCATGCGCTCTGAACTTCTTATTACTATATTACCGACCT
The DNA here is from genome assembly GCF_018812025.1 of Megalobrama amblycephala. NCBI lineage: Eukaryota > Metazoa > Chordata > Actinopteri > Cypriniformes > Xenocyprididae > Megalobrama > Megalobrama amblycephala. The sequence goes on from NC_063047.1 coordinate 6,178,365, forward strand.
CAATTGAAGGGCACATTAATATCAGGTGTAAATGGGCCAAATGTATAGTTGAGCAAGACACATAACCCCAGATCGCCTCAAGGGGACTGTCCCTTTAATTAGTATACTATTAAATAAAAGTCACATTGAATAAAAGTGTCAGCACAACAACAGCTTAAAGGGTTAGTGCACTCAAAAATAAAAATTCTGTCATTAATTCGTAAGACCTTCGTTCATCTTCGGAACACAAATTAAGATATTTTTGATAAAATCCGATGGCTCAGTGAGGCCTGCATTGCCAGCAAGATAATTAACACTTTCAATACCCAGAAAGCTACTAAAGACGTATTTAAAACAGTTCATGTGACTACAGTGATTCAACCTTAATGTTATGAAGCGACGAGAATACTTTTTGTGTACCAAAAAAAAACAACAAAATAATGAATTTATTCAACAATGTCTAGTGATGGGCGATTTCAAAACACTGCTTCATGAAGCTTCAAATCTTGTGTTTCGAATCAGTGGTTCAGAACGTGTATCAAACTCCCAAAGTAACATGATTTCAGTAAACAAGGCTTTGTTACGTTACAAGTGTTTTCAGTGGTTCACCACTGGGGGGCATGACATTGGAAGTTTGATACAAGCTCGGAACCACTGATTTAAAAAAATATTTGTAAAGTTTTGAAGCTTCATGAAGCAGCGTTTTCTCGTCACTTCATAACATTAAGGTTAAACCACTGTAGTCACATGAACTGTTTTTAATATGTCTTTAGTAGCTTTCTGGGCATCTAAAAATGTTAAATGACTTGCTGGCAATGGACGCCTGACTGATCCATCGTATTTTATAAAAAATATCTTAATTTGTGTTCCGAAGATGAACGAAGGTCTTACTGGTGTGGAACGACATGAGGATGAGTAATTAATGACAGAATTTTAATTTCTGGGTGAACAAACCCTTCCTGTTCCTGTGGTTGAAACAGTTCCAACAGTGATGCAAATGTGGACATATCAACTGTTAGCAGCAGTTTATCCAGGCTTAGAGTAGTATTTAAATTTATTTGTTATTTCTGTCAGCAATCCAAGTCACAAAGTTCAACACGTTCACTGAGTGTGTGTGTGTGTGTGTGTGTGTGTGTGTGTGTGTATTTGTCGATGTTGACCAAGTCCTGATGATACTCCCAGCTGAATTGCACTAATGCCACACTTGACAGAGTGATAAATCTATCAGCCCATGTATCTTTTCTAGGATGACTTGAACTCGACTCTGCTGCTCCCTCCATCTGCGCCCCAATCGGCTTTGATGTGGCAGTGCTTTTGTTAGAGGTAGAGAGGCATTCATCACCATGTCATTATTTGATTATCAGCATGTTTAGTGTTGATGTGAGTGGCCTTGTAAGCGTACGAGTAAGCGATGCATACACAAGTATTCAGCTCTCTTGGTAATTAGTGCACACATTGTGCTTGGTGTGATCTCATTCCGGCTCTGATGTGTGTATGTAAGAAACATGAAAATGACTTAGCTGTGAAAATTATCACAGTTGAAATGAAATTCAGTTGAGAGAAATATAGTCCAAACCAGCCAGTATAAACATCTACAAGCATAAGTGACCATCCGTTTTGAATGATGGAGTGGATTTGCACCAGTGATCAAAGTAGCTCCCCTTGAACGCGTCTAGTCGCACCATAGTGTCTGGCGCCCAGTGGCCACAGGATTTCTGCTGGACATAATGCCTTTTCTGCATGACAGAACAAAAGTAATTCTAGAAAACAAACACACAAGAGGGAGTGTGTTCGGTGTGGCATTTGAGATACAGATAATAACTGTGTGTTAGTTTGTGCACATCAGTATATTAAACTAATTACTCTTTGTGAATAATAATCAGTAGGAAGGCAATAAGGATAAAGAGCGCTAACAATAGGCTAGCAAGACACTCGTACACAAACAAACACCAACAAAGACTTTTAACTCTGTGCGTCATTAGGCATGCTTGTTAGCTTTTATTTCTTTTTCATAAGACTCATAAATCTTGCTGGCTTGCTTGTCCGTTTTTTTTTTTTTTTTTTTCTCTCTCTGAAAGATTAAGAAAACTCAAAATAGAAAAAAAAAAAATAAAAAAAAATAATTGAGAGAGATTTCAGATTTCTTTTTCTTCCTGTAGCTCAAGCATTGAGCATGGTGCAAGAAACTCCAAGTTCATAGGTTCGATTCCCAGGAAATGCATGAACTAATGCACAAACTGAATGCAATATAAATGCATCTGCTAAATGAATAAATGTAAATGTTATCTTTTTCTAAAATGGATGGTCATCTTATAAAACCGGAGGGTGGCACTCTAGACCAAAAACATCCATAGTTTGCATATATATAGGGAGGCAAAGTCTAAAGATTATAAAAAAAATATATATATATATTTGTATATATATATATTTGTTCATTCAGACTGATTTGCGAATGTGCACAAAAACAAGAGGCAGGATTTAATCACACAAATCAATCATATCTAATCATAACCAATCATAGCGCAATGGAGGCGTTGCATTCTCTCACGTAACTTTTCTCTATTCATTCTCAATTACTCCCAACAAACCCACCTCACGCTTTAGGGGGTCTGTTAAAGCTCAATGGGCTCAGGGGAGGCATGAGAGATGTGCACTCCCATTGTAATTTCACTTGTGGATGTTGCTGTTGGACAGTGTTATTTAGAAAAAAGAAAAAAAAAAGAATAATTTATAAAGGTTCTTAATGTCACATTTTGTAATATTTGTACTTTTTTATTTTTGTAACATGGATTATTTTAAATTTTTTTTTTGTGTCTCTTTTATTAGTAATCGTGCCCCGAGCCCTGTGTAATTTCAGACCCTGATCCGAACCTATCATTTAAATCACCATAATTACAATATAGCACTAAACACTAGATCACAGCTCCAATCTAAACATGTTTTCTACATTTACAGTCACTGCCACAGCAGTACAGATATTTAGTCAAAGAAAATGCTGACAAATACAATTGAAGTACCGGATGAATGAAGCTCAGCCTCATAGTGATTTCAAATAGACTGACTGATGGCATGAAACTTCACCTATGCATTTTTGATAAGGTATAACTTGGCAGTCTAGTTCACCTTAAAGCTATTTGGCAAAATGGCCACAGACTGGCATATTCACTCAGGCAGCAAGATAGACTCTGCATAGAGCAAATTCACAGAGACAGTCAGGGATCTTTAAGTGCACTAGTAACCTGCTGTGGCGCAAAGATCAACAGATGAGCTCATCATCCCACTAATGCAAGAAGGCCATCGGGTTTTCGATAGCCAGAATACGTTTACAGCAAACCAAGTGATTCTGCAAGAAGACTGATTTTTATATTGCAGTTAATAAATAACCTTGATTCCACAGAGTAACAAAAAACATCAACACACACTAGGTTATACCGATACTAAGCATGGTGCTTGCTATGTCACAGCAGAGTTTTTAAAAATAAATCAGAGAGTAAGACCTTTAAAGTTGGCATGAACCGGAATTGTGATAGTCTTTTCTTCCTCATTGTGATGGGTATCCAAGTGAAACGGCTTGAGGAATGGCTTGATTACATCCTTGAGAATTGATTGGACCGTTGGAAGTTGGGCATTGCTAACTAAATGGAAGCAGATCTAAATCCCAGTTTGAGTCAGATGTGTCTATTAGTCCTACCTTCTGCGGAGACGTACATCTTGAAGAGAACAGATGTTTGGGGGGTGTTTTTGATTAAAGATTACAAGGGCATATGAATAAAAAAAAAATTAATGATGTGCACGGATAAATCATTTATAATAGCACTGCTGAAATTGGTTTATGTACTAATATAGCATTACATACATATTTTTTAATTAGCAATACATACAAATGAATTAAACTATCACCTTTTGATAATCACAATAGGCCGTGTTGCGACTCCCCAAACGTAAAACCCTTTTAAATGATAATTAAGAATTTTGTCATACAATTTAACACTAAATATGTTCAAACTGAATTTAAGACATTTCAAGGCTTTTTAAAGGCCAGTCAAATCCCTGCACAGTAATGGCCATGACACTGACAAAATGTATACCCTTAATTCAATGCAAGTAATTTTGAAAAGCATCTGCCAAATACAGTATAACACCTTTCCCCACAATCACAACAACATGTGTTTGCAGTGTTTGATGTTCTTGTCATATTACATTTTACATTAAAGCAAGTTCACACGATTATGAAATTAATAAGAATTATGTCAGTTTCTTTTATTAGTCGCCCAAGGCTGTTTATTAGTTGAAGATATCAGTTTAGTACTGACACTAGCATTAAAGGATTAGTTCACTTTGAAATGAAAATTAGCCCAAGCTTTACTCACCCTCAAGACATCCTAGGTGTATATGACTTTCTTCTTTCTGATGAACATAATTGCAGAAATATTAATAAATATCCTGATGCATCTGAGCTTTGTAATGGCAGTGATAGGGATCAATGAGTATGAGCTGAAGAAAGTGCTTCCATCCACATCCATCCATCATAAACATACTCCACATGGCTCCAGGGGGTTAATAAAGGCCTTCTGAAGCGAAGCGATGCATTTGTGTAAAAAGATATCCATATTTAAACAAGTTATGAAGTAAAATATCTAGCTTTCGCCAGACAGCCTTGCGTATTGAAGTTACGAAGGAAGCGTCACGTCAATTACACTTTTTCCGTAAGTTGAATAGGGAAGGCATAGGACGTAGCATAAGCTTTGTGAGCTGCAAGAGTTTTACACTTTCTGCGTATGCCGAATACGGAAGACAGCTTGTGCGGAAGCTAGATATTTTTCATTTTTATTTTTTTTACACAAACGCATCGCTTCGATTCAGAAGGCCTTTATTATGGAGCACATATTTATGAAGGATGGATGTGGATGGAGGCACTTTCACTGTTTTTGCTCATACTCATTGATCCCTATCACTGCCAATATAAAGCTCGGATGCGTCAGGATATTTATTAATATTTTTGCGATTGTGTTCATCAGAAAGAAGAAAGTCATATACACCGAGGATGGCTTGAGGGTGAGTAAAGCTTGGGCTAATTTTCATTTCAAAGTGAACTAATCCTCTAAATCCAACATTTTGTACACTGTAAACTTCTGTAAATTTATTTCACTGATATAATGTTAATATACAAACATATTGAAGTACTAATGTCTGTTTTGTACCTTGTAATACACTGACAGCCACCAAAAATAGGTGGTGAAGAGAAAGTCACATGATGAATCAAAGCTCATCACAGGCAGCTTTTAAACAAGCGGAGAAGGTAAATACTAATATATAAAAGTGTCTTTCACATAATTACTAAACACCATCATGGTAACACTTGAGACCAAAGTAATGCAATTAACTAAATTGTTAATTGCATTACTTTGGTCTCAAGTGTTTTGAAATTCTAAAACATTAGATATAATATAAAAACCTAATGTATTTAACAAAAAAAAAAAAAAAAAACTTTCAATGAATATACATGTGAAGTGTCACACAGGGAATTCTGGGAATGTCAATTTACAGTTTTTCACTGTAAATTAAACAATGACGTTCCTTTTCACTTCCAAAAACTGTCAATTTAATAGCATTTTACTTTAAAATGACATGAAATGTAAGGTTAAATCTATTTCACCATATAGTAAGGTAACTTAGTGTTAAACAAAACAGGTTTTTACAATAGCATTTCTACAGTCTTTTACCGTTAAAATCATTATCGTTTTCCCTAGCTCACACAAATCCAGCTTTCTTTTCTACACTGCTTTAAATATAGATACTATGGACATGCATATAGGATTTAGAGTTCTAGTTTTTCAGCTGTGTGTGTGTTTGTGACTTAGTTCTCTTAATTCATCGAGCTGCCCTGATGTTTTTTTTATCAGTAGCTAGCAGCCAAGCATACAGTGTGTAAATAGCCACTGTGGGACAAATGGTATATTCAGTCTCTATCTCCCTCTTCTTCTATCACCTTAGGACTGAAACCAGTTGCACCCCTGGGAAATATAATTTTCCACTCTGTTTATCCGCTATCTTTTAGAAAAGGCCATTCACTCCAATGTGACTTCTGCAGGTGTGACCAGTCACTTAATCACTTATTCCACATGGAAGGGTGAAAAAAAAAGAATAAAGTTGATAATAAAAAAGGACAGATTGAACAATGAAGCACAACAAGGCCTGCTGACACAAGTGGACTGTCACCATGGTGATCGAAAGTCTATAGAAATTCACAGATGCCCTCTCATGACGTGACTTATACTTTTAAACGTATGTCATAAAAGCACTATTATTAGTATACTTTTTATCATGCTATTCCACCATGATTAATGCCATGGGTGCAGTCACATAGAGGAGGAGCGAAACTCAAACTAGAAGGGATTATTGCAGGATGGAATATATTTAAAGTGCTGTAATTAATATTTAAGTGAATATGCAATGGTTTCTCACCTGCATAATGCCTTGAGAGAGTCCTGATCCAGAAACTCATGGTCTCTCCTCACAGCAGAGATCTCAATGGGGAACAGAGAGGCTGAGGGCACACAGAGATGCACCAATTAATTCAATCATTCAACTACACCATGGGACTAATTAAAGCCAACTGAGACCAAATATAACATTTAAGCCAGTGGTCAGTAAAAGAAAGAGATTAAAAAGGTTAGGTAGGCATACTTGGCCGATTTAAAAAAAAAAAAAAAAAAAAAGCTGATTGAGTTCACCCCAAAAAAATCTCATCATTTACTCACCCTCAAGTTGTTCCAATCCAAAACTGTATGAGATTCTTTCTTCTGTTGAGCACAAAAGAAGATATTTTGAAGAACGTTGGTGACCAGACAGTATACGGTAGCCATTGACTGCCATAGAATTTAGCATATAGTATTTTTTTTTCCTATTATGAAATTCTATGGCTACCATCAACTGTCTGGTCACCAACATTCTTTAAAATATCTTCTTTTGTGCTCAACAGAATAAAGAAACATACAGGTTTGTAACAACCTCAAGAAATTCATATAGGTTTGGAACAACTTGAGGGTGAGTAAATGATGATAGAATTTTAATTTTTGGGTGAACTAACTCTTTAAATCACACAAACATCAGAGGAAATGTCGAATTTAACCCACCGAAACTAAATTTCTTCGCCAATACTGGTAGCCGATTACTCAGAATGATATCTGCCAATACCAATGCTGATAGTTTGATTTTCTTAGGGGAAAAAAAACTCTCCCAACTAAAGCTGCAAACTATACAGGGAACCCTCTCATTTGGAACATTACTTTAATATTAGATGTTAAGATGAACAACAGAGCTGTTATATTCAACTGGTATACATTTTCAGATACACATGACACTTAAATAAAAACCATAATGTTTGTGTACCACTCAGTTGCACATAAGGTAGTTTTCATAAACACTTGTTTTTGTGACAAATTTATTCAAACATATGTAGAATTAACAGTAAATAATCTCCTTTATATATATATATATATATATATATATACACACACACACACACACACACACACACCCAGCCAACAAACTGAACATCAGATAACTTTTCTAAGGTAAATGCAATATTAAGTTGTTTACAAGCTGTTTTATTGATGTCTTTTCTTTTCATGCCCTTTTCCTTTATTTTCTTTTTTATTAACGCTGAAACACAGATTGAGCAATTACATGAGATATGATATATTTCTGTAAATTGTACTATATTTTTTCAACATACCTTTTGATGTTTTTTTTCGTGCTATAACTTGTATTAAAGTGGGAAAAAAAGATGTGCTCCACACTGCCACTTGAACTGTCACATCACATTTAAGAGCATCAAATGCCATTTATTGTTTGAATTTCATGATAAAACTGTAGGGGGGAAAAAAACGCTTGATTTAAAGGTGCCTAAGAAAGTTCTTTCACAAGATGTAATATAAGTCTAAGGTGTCTCCTGAATGTGTCTGTGAAGTTTCAGTTCAAAATACCCCATAGCTTTTTTTAAATAAATTTTTTTAACTGCCTATTTTGGGGCATCATTAACAATGCACTGATTTACACTCGACGCCGCCCCTTTAAGACGCGTGCTTCCTGCCACACGAGCTGTCAACTATATTACAGCGCATTTACAAAGTTCACACAGCTAATATAACCCTCAAATGGATCTTTACAAGATGTTCGTCATGCATGCTGTATGCATGCTTCGAATTATGTGAGTAAATTATTTATTTGGATGTTAAAAGTTTTATTCTGAGTGAATCTGAGGCTGGGCTCCGTGGCTAACGGCTATTGCTACACTGTTGAAGAGATTTATAAAGAATGAAGTTGTGTTTATGCATTATACAGACTGCAAGTGTTTAAAAAATGAAAATAACGACAGTCTTGTCTCCGTGAATACAGTAAGAAACGATGGTAACTTTAACCGCATTTAACAGTACATTAGCAACATGCTAACGAAACATTTAGAAAGACAATTTACAAATATCACTAAAAATATCATGATATCATGGATCATGTCAGTTATTATTGCTCCATCTGCCATTTTTCGCTGTTGTTCTTGCTTGCTTACCTAGTCTGATGATTCGGCTGTGTGCAGCTCCAGACGTTAACTGGCTGCCCTTGTGTAATCCCTTTGATAATTGTTGGGAACGTGGGCTGGCATTATGCAAATATTGGGGCGTTCACCCCGACTGTTACGTAACAGTCGGTGTTATGTTGAGATTCGCCTGTTCTTCGGAGGTCGTTTAAACAAATGAGATTTATATAAGAAGGAGGAAACAATGGGGTTTGAGACTCACTGTATGTCTTTTCCGTGTAATGAACTCTTGTTATTTAACTATGCCAGGGTAAATTAAATTTTTGAATCAAGGGCACCTTTAACTTCAGGTGATTCATAGGATCGCTATTTTTTAAATTGTTGTCGCGTTATCTTCCACAGCCCTAAATTCAACACAAGAGAGATTTTCTTCACACACAGTAAGAGTTGCAATCTGACATGTTTTTCCACCCATTTTTGATTGACAGAATATAATCATGCCTGATCATTGGCTGTTTTAATGCGTTTAACTTTTCATCCAGGGGGAACGTCCCCAGACACCCCTTGAGGGACGGGCTAAAGATATATGGGTTTGTTGTATTATTATTATTTTTATTTTTTTTTAAAGGACAATAGAGAGGAGACAGGAAAGTGGACAGAGGGTGTGGTGGGATGAGATTGAGACATAAAGGTCAGATTTGAACATGTCCCTGTTAGCAGTAGCACAAAGGCTAAAGTGTGTTTGGAGTACATGTACAACACAACAAAAATATACTGCTACACACGGAGTAATTCAAGAGAGGTCCGTGACCTCTTGGGGGTCTGTGGTGCTACTAAAGGGCTTTTATCTAGTCTGTTCACAACTATTTTTGTGTTAATGAACAATAAAACATTTAGCTGAATTTTAGCTACTTTATAATTTAGTAATATCAAAATGTACAAAATACATGTTTGTGTCATTAATGATCATTTTAAGCAATGTGAGCATTATATATGCTGTGTCTGGGGTCTAAAAAAAGTCAAAGAACCTTGCTCTAAAACATAGAAATGCATACACTAACAGCAGTCATGCCTTACATTGTATCAATGTATATTCTTCAAAAATGAGTTGGAAAAACAATTATGTTCTGGCCAATATCTACCAGGGCAGCACTATTTTAGATGGAACAGAGAGTCAGAATGTGAGTGTGGGGTGTGTATACCTGCATATTGTATGTGTGTGTGTTTGAGTGCGTCAACATTGCTGAGGTGTCCCATTTCCAGCTTTTGTTTCAACCTCCTTCCCCTCTTGAGTTACAGGTCCAACTAATGACAGTAGTACAGGAAGATTGCCAGAAAGCATTCAGCTCACACCACAAGAACAAAGGAAAAAGAAATTCCCAACAAAGTCAAATTTAAGTCAGGCTAGGCAATTCTACAGTATCTAATTCAGAATGACACACACTGTGTAAGTGTGAGGATGACATTTCATTTTTTTCATCAGGAACGAGAAGTATTTTGCGTCTCTTCCTCTCAAAATGACTTGGTTATGAGTGTCCTTATCACAGCAGTTCAAGGAACACAGAGTTTCTTGCTCACACACAGCCAAACATTTCTTAAGTTTCTTTACTCTGTTCGGTGTTTGAAGGAAATTTCCAATCAGTAATGTTACTTAAATTCAGAATTCCAGACACGCATAAACAAAAAAACAAACAGAGCATCCAGACCACTCTACTGCATTTAAAGGTGCCCTAGATTCAAAATTTGAATTTACCTCGGCATAGTTGAATAACAAGAGTTCAGTACATGGAAAAGACATACATTGAGTTTCAAACTCCATTGCTTTCTCTTTCTTATGTAAATCTCATTTGTTTAAAAGACTTCCGGAAAACACGCGGATCTCAACATAACACCGACTGTTATGTAACAGTCGGGGTGTACGCCCCAATATTTGCATATGCCAGCCCATGTTCCCAACATTATGAAAGGCATTAGACAAGGGCAGCCAGTAACGTCTGGATCTGCACAGGTGAATCATCAGACTAAGTAAGCAAGAACAACAGCGAAAATGGCAGATGGAGCAATAATAACTGACATGATCCATGATAACATGATATTTTTAGTGATATTTGTAAATTGTCTTTCTAAATGTTTCTTTAACATGTTGCTAATGTACTGTTAAATGAGGTTAAAGTTACCATCGTTTCTTACTGAATTCACGGAGACAAGAGCCGTCGCTATTTTCATTTTTAAACACTTGCAGTCTGTATAATTCATAAACACAACTCCATTCTTTATAAATCTCTCCAACAGTGTAGCATTAGCCGTTAGCCACGGAGCACAGCCTCAAACTCATAGAGAATCAAATATAAACATCAAAATAAATACTTTACTCCCATAATTCGAAGCATGCATACAGCATGCATGACGAACATCTTGTACAGATCCATTTGAGGGTTATATTAGCTGTGTGAACTTTGTAAATGTGCTGTAATATAATTGAGAGCTCGTGTGGCAGGGAGCACGGGAATTAAAAGGGCGGCGCGCTGAAAAAAATCAGTGCATTGTTAATGATGCCCCAAAATAGGCAGTTAAAAAAATTAATTTAAAAAAAAATCTATGGGGTATTTTGAGCTGAAACTTCACAGACACATTCAGGAGACACCTTAGACTTATATTACATCTTGTGATTCTTGGGCACCTTTAATGTTTTGTTTTCCTAAAAAAAAAAAAAAAAAAAAAAAAAAATACAAGCAAACACGTAGATGCAGAATATATTATAAACTTTTCCTCTTTTGAAATACAGGGCTATTTTCAGGGATGGGGAAAGCCCAACTCGGAAGCATCTGTTTGTTGATGCTGCAGTTTAGCCTCAAAATGCAAGTAACAATTACCCTAATTTATTTTCCTAATAAATCAATGTTTATTACCATATGGTCACTTTTCAAAGATAATATTACACACAAGGCTGTTTCCAACACAGACGGACACCAGCATCCCTACTGTTTTAAAACACAGCGCCAACTATTGAGTTTGTAATAGAGCTTCAGGGGACTATTTTGAGAAAAAAAGTGAGAAATCGCTGACTGTTACGCTGAAGCTGGACAACAACACACAACAGAGAACTTTTATTAAAGTCACGTCCTTTTTAAAGTTCCTCATATATATATATAAACACCAATACAAGACCTATGCCACGAACAGCAGGAACATCCCAGATATTGGCGTATCATTAATTCAGCACATCTCTGTTTCTGTCACAGCCAACGTGGGCCAGGTCACTGCCAGCGTACTCTGTGACGTGCAGCCGGAAAATACACAGCTCTGTCAGAGGAAGTGAAGCAGATGACAGGTGTTTGTCAGGTTGCTTAAATGAGACAGGTGAATGGAAGTGTTGCTGCATTCGGCTTTAAAATTATCATTTTGTAGGTGGAAAAATTTTGAAAGCAATAAAACACGGATAATTATTTATTTTAGAGAAACTAAACTAAATGCATTACTGTGATTAGCTACAAAAAAAATGATTATTTCAGAATAAATAATTACCTCACCAGACTACACTAAAGGCCCCCGATATACTTCAAGTGAAATCATAGTACAAACTGGTGTGAATGCATTTCAAACAAAATCAGGCTAAAACAAAGTTTGCTTTATGTTCGTTTCAGGAGTTTGAAACAGCTTACTAAAGCGAACTTTCCATAAAAATTCACTCTGGCTGGTAATTTACCATTGGTCCATGGTGATTCCATAATAGGTAGGTGTGGCTCTGAGGCTCCGCCTTCTTTGACATGGAAATCTTCTCTGGTTCATTTCTTCTATTTAGTCCATCAAGGTCTGACATCCATGAGTAAAAACATGAACACTCTGGAGAGCCGCTTTTTGAACTGCGTTGCATAGATAAGATATCTTCGGAAGGGGGATTAGGGCTGTGTGATGTAGTTTAAGGTGTCTTGGCAAACTTTGTTTATCAGTTTGAAGTGCATTAACAGGTAGAGCTAGACAGCGGTCCTGTCATGTGAGGTTTAGACCCACTCTGACGGACAACAACAACAACAACAACAACAACAACAACCAAAAAAAACTCCCTAAAGACTTCCTAGCTCTTCTATCCAGATAGCAAAATTCTCTGTTTTTACTGTTATTTCTATTCCTTATGTTTTATTTTTATTATTATTCTTTATGTAAAGCACTTTGAATTACCATTGTGTATGAAATGCGCTATACAAATAAATTGCCTTGCCTTGCGTAGAAAATGTCGTTGTAATTCTAATCGAAAGAGACACGGAGACTATTTTTTTCATGTTTAATACTGTAAAGCTGTTTGCTTTTAAACAATCTATTGTATAAAGTGCTATATAAATAAATGTGACATGAATTGACTGGAGTGCTGATTTGCAATGCTTGTGCAAACATCCACATTGCTATGATCAGATGCTTTCTTAAGTGCTGTTTTCTCATGGTTGTCATTTTGTTAGCATGTTTATTCTGTTATTGAAATGTAAGTGTGCAGCGCATATTAACATATTCATCTAAATGCAGCTCTCAGCAGCGTGGGTGGTGTCAGGATGTTCGCTAACATACCGTGAGTATATCAGGGCCTTTACCAAGAGTTGACAACACAGAATGAGTAAATAGCTGTTCAAGTGTGCTTGCATTCAAACACAGCTGGACAGAATGTGAAGGAATGGTGCTGAATGCAGGGTTCTTGAGATACGTTTTTTTTTAAAGTTAATACTAGGAATGCTCTGATAAAACAATTCTGGCTGAAACTGATAAGCTGATCATTATTTTTATGATCACACTGATAACCAATAAATGGAAACACACACACACACACACGCACACGGAACTAACGTTAATTGTTCAGAATGTTAAAGGCTACAAGTGAATTTAGGGATCACAGACTCATAATGTGCAGTACGAAAATGGATGTGCATTATAGATTAATTTATCAATTAATTATCACCAATATTGGTAGTTAATTAATATGGAACCATGTAAATATTGTGCATCCCTGCTTTTAATATGACAGCACTATAAAACGTGTCACTGCTGGTGAGAGATGCTGAAAAACAGGATGCAATACAACAGCCTGTATCTAGATGTCTGTATATCTAGCTTAGTCATATTGATTTGTGACAGGAATTAAGTTTGTGGAGGAAGAAGTGTTCTTGTACAGTTAAAAACATACCGATCGTTCAGCTACCAAAACCAAGAGACTTTCAGTAGACAAAAACCTCCATAAAACAGTTTTAAAAGTGACAATTACATATGATCTAGGACCTATATACACAGCACATGCTATTGTAAAGACTCAGTCTATCAAAACCATTTTCAACCACAAAGTTAAATATGGGATCTACCTTGCAGACAAAAGTAAAAGTAAAACCACATCCTTTGTATTTAATTTCCTTGAACAGACTACAAAATGGATTGCTGTGGACATATTGATTTATTATACACTTTTTGTAATGTGTATTCAATGCCTTCTGCTGCAATAATTGAATATCTTAGAGTTACCTTCATCTGTGGTATTTCATTTGCAAATAATGATTTAAATTTTTAATTAACTTTTTTTTTTTTTCTCTCAGCATTAGCAAGCATAATTAGTAAGGTGGCACAGAATGGTTTTAGATTCCAAACATAAGGAATAACAGACCTGGCAGAACCCTGGCTCACTAATGATTAAAGAGCATGATTTCAACCACAAAAAACTCTCTTCTGTTATTATGGGCTGTTTTTTCCCCCCCCAAGACATTTTGGTCCTTATTACATGTTCACAAGCGTGAAGCCAATAAGATTTTAAAACTGATTTATATGAATTCAGGTGCAGGTTCAGCCCTGCCAGTGAAATCTGAGCAGGCTAATATTAGAACTTGTCTGTGAATTCGTCATTGTCTGGGTCACAAGTACGCCTGCTTCACACAGCAGACAGCATCACCAACAGATTCCTGCAGGTGCCGTATGAATAAAAAGATCAGGAAGTAAGGAAACATAGTGTGGTCTTTTGAGAGCACATATCACTTAAAATGAAAAAGTTAGTGTGATATGGACCTCAAATGAGTTTTAAAAATAGTTAGGACAGAGTTTTTGTTCACAGATTACAAGAATAGCTCACCCAGAAATTAAAATTCTGTTTTCAATTAACTCATTCCAAACCTATGTGACTTTCCACTGTAGAAGATATTTTATATTTTTATAAAGAATGGACTTAAAACTGTAAACTGTGTCTTATACAATAAGCCGATAATAATTTTCATGTTATGAGTAATGACCAATAAACAGTAACCATTAAAGGTACAGGTTGTAGGACCTGGCACTAGAGGGCGCACTACCAAAACAATAACAATCGCGTGGTTTGATGACGTCATGCTATATTGCAATACAATACAGCAAATATAGTTTGACAGAAAATTATCAAATTAATTGATTACTGTTTAGATGATATGAAAACGATTACCACTTGTTCAACAAATATATACACTCGTGTACATTCAAACACAATAATTGGGCATACATAGCAAACGCGAGTTCAACGATTTGCGCGAGTAGATTACATACAAAGTCAATGCGATCAGACTATGGATCAGACGCGTCCTCGCGCGGGTCTAGAGACGCGACGCCCCGCGTTTGGCGTGTATGCCCCATAATACTAATCGTGTTGATCGTTATAATGGCATACGTTTTCTGTAAAGATACGAATCAAAACAATTCACCTGTTGAGTAAAACACAAGCGAGATCGGCATCTCTTTCTAGGTGAAGTTTGTCGCAAAGCTCTCTCCATCTAGAAAATGCAACATCCTCGCTCTTTCTCTCCTCTTGTCCCAAACTCTTCTTGGGTCGTTTGGTTGGCCCGTACGCTTACGTTTACGGGAGCTGTCCTTGTCGACAGAACCAGCGGCAGATGGTAAACAGTAATTATGTTCCATAAATAAGTAACACAATCCTCCATAAAATGTGCAAGAAGTAAATAAGGGACTGCTTGAAGCAAGCTAGTAGTTTGCTGGACGCTAGACACTACTTCCGCATTTGTCCATGACACTGTTGTCATGTGGTTTCTACGTCAGTAAAGGCGGTAACAAAGGGTAACTGACGTCATTGACAGGCGACTGCACTGCCCCGTGATTAGAGATATTGTTAGTAATCAGCTGGACAAAATATATAACACTAGCCTAGTGGTTTTTGGATATTTTACTGCGAAAATATTATACAAATTGTACCTTTAAATACTATTTTGTCTAAATAAATTTAGACCAAAACTTAAAACCAAAATCAAATTTTAAATGCTAAAAGCGAATTTAGGAATCACATCATTATAATATACAGTAAAAAAAAAAAATTGAGAGTGTTAATAATAATGGATTTTTAGTGTTAATAAATTATTAGTCTTTAATAATAGATTAATTTTAAGTGAGCAATAGATGATGGCAAAGATAATCTAAAAGTTTATATTGTGCATCCCTAATTCGGTTCATCACACAAAGCTATTGTATGCTTCAGAAGACTTTAACAATGTTTTTTGTCATTGTGGAACTTGACAGCACCAGTCTTCATTTCACTTTCATTATATGGAAAATAGGTGACCAGGATATTCTGTTATGTTCCACAGAAGAAAGTAAGTCAGAGGGCTTGAAATGAGGGTGAGTAAATGATCACAGAATGCTCATTTTTGGGTGAACCATGCCAATTATTTGATATTCAAATGAATTTCTCTTAAAATGATTCCAGTCTCTATAGCCTGTGAACCATGCATGAGCTTTCAGATTTGTTTAACTTCAGTGTGTGTGAAATGGCACAAATCATACTCTGGGGTGAAGCAGGACAGACAAGCTCTGAATATCTGCAGCACCTGTGATGGTTTCTAAAGAACAGTGCTGTGGACCGCTCATTGGTTCAGCATTACTTTACACTCACAACCCAAAAGGGATCTGAACCAAAAGCCATCTGGTTTCACATGTATTTCCCTAATCACTAATCCTGAAACACAATAACATTGAAGCCTCCTGCAGTGGAGGGGAAGGGGGAGGGGGGTGAGTGTGTACCGTTCTAAAAAGACAATATGGAGGGAAACCAGATGAAAAAAGAAAATAGGATAAACACTGAGTATGTGGTTAGAATTGTTGAATCATTCCAAATAAACAGATCGAGATGAATAATATCTCATGGCAGATAAATAAATACAACAGTCTGTAGCTTTACACACAAACACACACACACACACAAATAGAGCTGTCTACACTAGACACATCAAAGCAATGTGCAAATCATTTATCCTTTGTGTAAATTAGCGCACATGCAAGTACTTCAGAAGTAGAACAGGCATCTGTTTACTGTCAGTGAATCATTGTGTCACGCTGTGCTGCATCACGTCCAGTGTAGACAGTATCACTGATTATATAATGGGTACTATTTGCTTTTGACATGCTGTGTCGTGCTGCTTGCGTCCGATGTAGAGAGTGTGTTACTGATCATGATGCTCAAGATCTGTGAATGGTCATAATTTGTGCGTAATCAAAGACTACAGATATAGAAAGACGATTCACCCCTATTAGTTATGAATAGAAGAAACTGCAACGCGAAATATGGCAAAATACATCCCGCCTTCTAATTAAAAGAGCCAATCGCTGATTGATAAAGTCATTGCGTCACTGCAGCTGCTGTTAGAAGCTCCGGTTCCCATAGAAACCCGAGACTCGCACTTAGGACTACACATGTGCATTGGCTCATCAAACCTGAAAAATACGCTTTTTTAACGCTATTTGAGCATAAGAAACAACATTTATGGGGCAGTTCATGTCAGATTTTGTTGCTGATTTGAAATATGTTATTTAATGGCGAGTTCACCAAGCAGTTTTGGAGTTTTCAGGATTCCCCCATTCAAATACATAGGACTTGGTCTTGGACTTTGGTATAATCTTGAGTTTATCCTGATTCACTGATCCTGATGGAAATATGAAGAAACCTTAAACTCCAATAATCTTTTGGAAATGGGGTGTTACCAACACAAATATCACTTCAGCTCAATTTGAACAAATACATTTTCATTCAGGGGTGAATCATAAAACATGATTGGTTGTAGCAGGAACGTGCTATGATTGGTCAGCGCAATGTGGACATTATCTGAATGGCTTGATGGTGGGTGGAGTCCAATTATTTGTGGATTTGTCTGCATGTCTTGATGCTAGAAGTGTTTCAAAATGCACAAGAAGCAATCCACAAATGAATGCCAGCTAGAGTTGTGTTTGTGACAGAAAACACATTTGTAATTTTTTTTATTAGCAAATCTCATTTTATTTATTTGTGATTTTTGCTCATTTTTGTGAATCTCTTTACACTTATTTGTGGATCTTAATCTATTTATTTGGAATAATGCAACAATTCTAACCTCATACTGAGTCACAAAAAGGCATAGAGATAAGTGGCGAATGAAAGAGACAGATAATAGACATTTGTGGAATGAGTTCTGGATTACCTTCATAGAGCTGAGCGTACTGAGGAAATCCTGCCGCCCGGAGCCACTCACAGGCCTCCTTTGCCTCCAGCTCTGAGAGAGAGACAAAGATGAATTAATGAAATCAATAACATAATATATTCTTTTAGTTCTCTCATGCTATTAATCATTATCACTTGATTAAAATGAGACATACAGAACACATCAGACTTGATTACTCATTTCACCATGAATAAGAGATGTTTAATCTTATTTAGATAATCTGTGGTCACATTATTAGGTCTGTCTATGAAAAAAAAAAAAAAAAAAAAAAACTTTCAGAACTGGGATTTTAGCTAGTTTTCCATGACACGGAAAGATCTAACAAACTTTTTAACAATTAAACATATTTAGATTATATAACAGTCCTGTGCTATAATATCTTTTTTTTATTAATGTATTCTAACTGTAATCACTGAGACATTGGTCTTTATCCAGCTGTCACCAGTCATCAGGGGAACATGGCACATGTGATGGACAATGCCTTCAGACCGGCATGAAATGCCTGAGATCACCATGGAAACTGGTGAGGTGATAGAGGAGTAGGTTACTCAAAAACAACATACTAAGAGGATCTCAAAAATAACAGCCCAGATGTAAGTACAACCTGAGGCTGATATTTAAGAAAAATATTACATGTTTTGTCTCTTAGAAATGCACATTTGACAGTAGCTTGAGTTGGGATGCAGATGTAAAATTGTGACCATTAACAAAGACAATGATAGTTCATGTGAGTTCAGTGCTTTTAGAGAATACTTTTTGTGCACCAAAAAAAACCAAAATAACTTTTCAACAATATCTAGTGATTGCCGATTTCAAAACACTGCTTCGAATCTTTTGTTTCGAATCAGTGGTTCGGATCGTGTGTCAAACTGCCAAAATCCTGACTTTGGCGCTCCGAATCACTGAAAGCAGTGTTTTGAAATCGGCCTTTACTGGATACTGTTGAAAAGTCATCATTTTGGTTTTTTGGCACACAAAAAGTATTCTCGTCACTTTATAATATTAAGGTTGAACCACTGTAGTCACATGAACTGTTTTAAATAAATTTTGAGTACCTTTCTGGATCTTAAGAAGTTTGGTGGCACTGCTGGCAATAGAGGCCTCACTGAGCCATCTGATTTCATCAAAAATATCTTAATTTGTGTTCTGAAGATGAATGAAGGTCTTACGGGTGTAGAACGACATAAGGGTGAGTAATTAATGACATTATTTTCATTTTTGGGTGAACTAACCCTTTAATGACACAGATGGCAGCAGATGTATTAGGCTGCTGTCACTTTAAGACCGAATGCACGGATACTAAAAATACGGACAAATATCTAACGATATATCACCCCTCCCTAGTTGCATTGTCCACAGAAACCTTTGAGTTACTGTTAACTAAATACAAATTAGCCGGATCCGTCTGTCTGTTTTGCACATTGTTTTCAACAAACCATATTACAGTTGCGTCGTCAGATTTGGGTTGAACCGTAGTTTGTAGTGTGAGTAGTTTTACAGTTTACTGCCCTTATACAAAATTATTTACCTATAGCATCTAATGAATCGGAAGTCTTGCTCACTCACAGAAAATAGCTTATTTCCATATTGTAAATTTAGATGGATATTTAGTTTTAATCCATTAATAGCACTTTTATTTTTTAGTTGTAGTTTTAACAAAGCACAATCTTTCCAAGTGCCCACTCAAGGGAATCTTCTCTGTGTCCACATATCTGTAGTTGTGTGAATTACTGGACACAGTTCCCCTTTATCATATTAAACAACTGTAACTATGTAAACTACTGTTTACTTGCATTAAGATACTGGTAATTGACTGACTCAACAGCCGGACCTCAAGGAAACGAGACAAACTAAAGTGACTGGCCCTGAGAAAATCAATCCTGACATTAAAGTGTCTCATCTGCCTCTATCTGGACACAATCCAACAAATCTAAGGAGCTGAATGAAACTGATGAAAGGAATGAAACTGATCCAATTATCAAACAAGTCATCTCAATAAAAACAATTTAAACCTGTCAGAAGATGCATTTCTACAGATGGATTAAAATACGAGAGAGAGAGAGAGAGAGAGAGAGAGAGAGAGATTCCCATTGATTTGCATTTTAAACATGTCATTACACAATCAGGTTAATCATGGTTTCATCAAATGCATTCACATATTTCACACTCCATTGGGATTATTTGTTCATTCCAGTAGTTGTATATTCCAGTAGTGATCTCTATCATTTGATTTGCAAGGGCACAAGAGAAATTACACACTTCATGTTTATAGGAGCCATCGAGAGCTTTTTGATTTTGTTGGTGTCAGACTGACAGAGCAAATCAGTTTTCACTAGTAAACAGTAAATATTCTCCTTATGTCAGTAATTAATTAGCCTAGGTAATAATAGCTTGAGGAACAGTTATCTTCATTTGGGAAAGGAGCGAAGGAGTTTTTTTAATTTTTATTATTGAATATAGTGATTAGGAATCCGGTGGCATAAAATCAGGGTTTTTTTTTTTTCTGAAACAATACATCCCAATGGAATGTAAAATATACGGCAATGGCATATCGGAATATGCATTTGATAAAACCATTATTTACCTGCAATTGTGTCCACTGAATGCTACAAACATTTTCCTATTACGCAGCATGAATAACAATAAGGAGATTTCATATGCAGGTCACATTAGCATAAAAATTCTGAGCATAAACCATTGTCATTTGGGAAGCTAGCCAATCAGATCCAAACATATACTGACAAGCCAATGACATTGCAGAGTGAAGCAAGGAGAGGGAAAAATCAACATTTTTCAACAGAATAATCCTGTCAATCAAAACAGCAGCTGTGACAATCTCTGGCACACTGAAGCAAAATTGTGTTCAAATGAACAGATGATAACAGACTTCAGAACTCATTTACATATGCATTTGAGTGTTCATTTATCATATAATTTTCAACTCTTCCTATACTCAAAACAAGACGTACACAAAAGTTATTCAGCATTTACAAATACATATATAGCAATTGTAAGACCTTGTGAAATTAGTGTAGCACTACATTTTCAAAATACATTTAATTTTATTATACAGGTTATTTTATATGCGAAAATAGAAAAATACCAAAGTATTGTAAGCAAATAATAACAAAAGTCTATTCAATTCTGAAAATATCTATTTATCTAGCAGCATTGGGGGCAGAAAAAGCAAGATTGTTTAATAGTGCTTTTTCCGCCCCCAATGCCCCAATTCCGCACCCAATACCAAATTATAATTGAGATGCCAAGAGAACTCAGAAAGGTCAGATCTGAAAATGTATGTGTACAAGCACTTTTCATTCCTATGATGAGATCAGCTTCGTCCGTTTCCTGCCTCCATACTCTGCCCCTTCAGCATTCCAGAACTCCCTGACTCCCAGCAGTGCTCTGGGATTTCCCGCCCAGACGCCCACATTTCTACTGCTGCTAGATCACACACTTCAAGTCATCAAACGCATTGTCTGACAATCCATTCAAACACTGCTTTCCATTTACAAATATGTTATGTGGCAACAGTAGGATTGAAACAGTAGATTAAACTACGATTTTCACAACGATAACCGTCTCAGAAAACATCACAGTTTCATTGTATATGGCATTTCATCAGATTCGATTTGGATTAATTTGGAAATATTTCAGGCATATACTTTTTGTAATAAAATTAATATTTCAAATCTGAGACTTTGTTTCTTATCAAAAGCAACTAAGGACAGGCCTAATGATGTTTATTAAAAGCTTATTTATGAATCAACTGAAAATAACATTGAATAAAAATATCAATCTTGCTATTTAAGAATTGATATAAAGACTACATCAAAGGTTTTTTTCCATCATTGGCTAGAGATTGGGGGTATCAGCCTCACATACTTTATGCACATATGGCTGTACACAGGTTGACATTTCTGACACATTCAAGGAGGAAAGGATTTGTGTACGCACACTTGACATTATCCATTCAGTTGGTATTTTTTCACTGTAATTTTCATACTGTAAATAAGCAAATAAACACTTTGTGACAAGTCAATTTTCATGAAACCCTATAGACAAGAGTTTGAATTCATCATTACTGTATATCTTCTCCATGTCAATCATCATTACAACAGTTACTATTTTTGTTATTAGTACGTTTAGCAATCATTGATGGTGTAATAAAAAAAAAGGTCCAGATGGGCATAAAACATTCCTGTAGCTGCTTCTCTTCTCAGGAAAGCTGGAAACCCCCTAAGTAAAGCGTTTCTTTTTCCCTCTCCTTCTCCCCTACCCCTCCCTCTTTTCCTTTTCCCACCCCCTCCCTTTTTCTTCGTTCAATAAACAGGAAGTCTAAAGAGCTATGGTATTAAAACGAGTGGATAATGGGTGGGGGTGCTGTGGGTTAACATGATGATGTTGACTGACGATTATGTTTAATCTTACTGTATTCTTTTGGTATAGAAAAGTCTCCTACAGGATAAAAAGAAATGTTTCTTTTATGATGTTCTTCCATGCATGGACATTTGAGAAAGATCAAAGTGACAGCAGAGCAGAGATAGTCAATCATTGCTGTAATTTTAAAAAAAAGTGTCTGTTTGTGAGGCCTATTTTTATAACATGGTCATCGTTTTCCACTGCAGATGCAAAATTCATGGATGAGGATCTGTGAATTTTTCACCAGTTTCTATTCCAGACAGTTATCTCCAAGTATAAACAATCATCTCCAATTCACCGTCCCACCTCTGACCTTTTCCATGATAATATGCTTGACTTCTAATGATATCAATAATAAAATAGCATAATGGCAAAAGACATTATATTGTGAGTGAATGTGAGTTTACAGTCTGCATTCAATGTGATGAAATAAAAATAAATATGAGTGACACAATAATGGCAAAAATAAAGTCTATTGAGCTATCCTTGTCGTGATTAAAAAAAATAAAAGACTTATGAGGTGGTTCTTTACAGTGAATCAAAAAACATACAGCACGGCCAGTTGAGTTTGATTCCCAAACAAATGACTCCTATGAACCGGTTCTTTCAAGTTATTTAAAATAGGGCTAGGCGATTAATCGAAAAGTAATCGAAACCGAAATTCAGAACCTCTAACCGACGTAATTTTCCCATGTTGATTATTTCGTTTTTTTATTCCTGTTAATACTTCCCCCTTAAAAACATACTACCGCGTGTGTAGCCACGTGACTCCGCCCCGTCCAGTCAGTGGCATAAAAGCAACATGGAGGTGAACGCCGGTTCAACACATAAGGTGCGTCCCAATTCGCGTACTTGTGCACTATTCTATGACGTTTTTAAGTATAAATAGTGTGAGTAGTGCGTTCACACAGAAAATTCCAAAAAGAAAAAGTGCACTTTAAATACCCGGATGATGCACTAAATTAACGGAAAAAAGGAAGTGTGGAATGTTGGACACTTCGTGCACTCGACTGTCGCAGCTTTAATAGAGAATACGAACCGACGTCATGCCGTGTTGCATGCCGGGGCGGCGCCGCCATTTTGACAGGATCGCTCCCTACTACTTGCACTGAAATGAATACAGATACTTGCTTACCTTTTGTTTTGTTTCTGCCATTAAGTGGAACATTCACATTTTTAAGGGTATCGTTTGCAGGGAACAGAAGCTATTTTATAGCATCGCATGATAATTTTATTTATTTTTATTTTTTTCACTGAAGTTTTGTAGAATTTCGTTTACAATGTTCATCTGTTTACCCATCATATGAATATCCAAATAAAAGTATGGGTTCAACACGCTGAGAAAAATCGATTCATTTTCTTTGTTGGAAACATTTAAATGATGCTTAAACGAGCATATTGAGTAGGCCTACAACTGTTGTCATTGTAAATATTCCTTTCCACGATCCCAGAGAATCAGAGATTATGGGTCAGTCAGCGGACAGACGGACACGAACACTGTATTTTTATATTTATTTCAACAGATGACAAACAAAATCAAAACCCTAGGAGCTTGTCAACAGTTTAGTAGTGAGTCCTTGCAAGGGCACCTTTTAAAAACGCTGGCTTATTGTATTATGATGACATTATATTAAAAGAGGTGCAGACGAGCCCTGAATATGAACGCAATGCGTTCTCCACACAGTATGCTTTAACAGATGTGTACAGAATCTTGTGTTTGTCTCGGTGCATTAAGCGTTTCTTCATTCTTAAAAGCATTTGAATGTCCCCGTTCAAGTTCTACTAATTCACGAGCGGAGTGAGAGTCAGACTTGCAAAAAGTAATGTTAATTATTAAACCAAAAATTTCAAAAAACACTCAGCAATGTGATTCTTTTATTGAGTGATATGCAGTGGGTTTAATCAGTGCCATTACTAAAATATTTGCCATCCGGCGTCTTCTCGTCATCTCCACGAACTGCTTCCCTTGCTGTTTTTACACGTAGAAAAGGCAAAAAACGTTGCTCATTGTCCAGTTCTCTCTCAGAAAGATTATCAGAGTTACTATCACCATTATCGATGCAGCATTAATGACATACAATGGTGAAATTTTTCACAATCATGACAGAAAACAAATTACTGAACTAAACTCAATGACGGAAAGGCTGCGCGATCCTGTCAAGATGGCGTATAAACAAAGAAGTTACCCAGAACTCAACGCGGCGTGACGTCAGAATCGTATTCTCTATTACGTAGTTGAGGGGAAGGGAGGATCAGACTCCGTTGTTAAATGACAAAATAACCTTATACAATTCACGCACTACATGGATGAGTGCATAGTGCACAAGTACATAGTGTATAAGTGCATAGTGTATAGTGCGTCATTTGGGACGCAACTATAGTGATGGCGCGTGAGCGGTAAGCCTTGCGT
Source organism: Megalobrama amblycephala (assembly GCF_018812025.1). Classification (NCBI taxonomy): domain Eukaryota; kingdom Metazoa; phylum Chordata; class Actinopteri; order Cypriniformes; family Xenocyprididae; genus Megalobrama; species Megalobrama amblycephala. The sequence continues at coordinate 6,203,185 of NC_063047.1, forward strand.
CTTCACTAAACTTTGTCAGTTGTATTTGTTTTAAGGTTTGCCAATTTGGACATTCAAGTGATTTTAGAGGATCGGATGTGTATTATATCAAGCTACCGTGCTCGCGCAGCTGCACTGTGGCACGAACACTCATACAAACAGTAACGTTAGCTGCTCCAATCGTGAAGATAGTGCGCACTGAGAGGAGCAGAAACTAGTTGTCAGCGCTGTCCTGTGATTTATCACTAAAGTTGCTTAGAAACGCAAAAGTTAGTATAGCGTATATTTTTCTACTTTTGAAGTAACTATTTACAACCCACAGCTTCACAAGAAATAGAGAGACGGTATGACTAATAACACACGCAATCACTCTCTCACAACTGTGCTAATTTATCTGTATCTGATTTACAACGAGCAGAAATCTGTAAGAAAAGTTACGAACCATAGATAAAGTAACTGCTGATAGTGAGCTATGTCATGTCAGATCACTCTTTCAATGGGAAAAAAATCCCCCACCTTTAATAGTCAATCATATTTACAGTACAAACCTTGTCAGTGAACTATGAGGGCCAAAAAAAAAAAAATTGTTCATTAATCGTAATCGAGGTAAAATGATCAAAATTTAGGTTTTGATTTTAGGCCATAATCATCCAGCCCTGATTTAAAAACAGAGCAAAACCAAAGTAACTTGGATCACAAACGAATGACTTAAGGACCACATACATAAGTTCTTTTTTGTTCTTCGCTTAAGCCGCGCACACACTTAAAGGTCCCGTTCTTCGTGATCCCATGTTTCAAACTTTAGTTAGTGTGTAATGTTGTTGTTAGAGTATAAATAAAATCTGTAAAATTTTAAAGCTCAAAGTTCAATGCCAAGCGAGATATTTTATTTAACAGAAGTCGCCTACATCGAACGGCCAGTTTGGACTACATCCCTCCACTTCCTTCTTTAATGACGTCACTAAAACAGTTTTTTGACTAACCTCCGCCCACAGGAATACACAAGAGTTGCGTTAGAGTGTGTTTGTCGCCATGTCGTCGAAACCATAGACAGTAAAAGAAATGGACACAGCGACCCCATTGGAACTCAATTGAGACAAGTGAAGCCCATTTTTAGCAATTTTTAGCACTTCAGTTTCTGACGCGCAGACTCAAACTAAGCTTGATGACGTCAGCAAACTGTCTGACAGATGTAAATCTTCTAGTAGCTGTGCGTGTAAACTGCCATCGTTAATCTTGCAGAGACGGCGAGCTTGAGCGGGGAGTTCTTTGGCATGAGTGAGCAGGAGTAAGTATTCTGATTAATTATTTTGTATAGTTTTTTAAAATGTAACGCCAGTACGCCATATTAAGTTAATGCATACTATTGCCTGCGAGCTTCTCCTCCTGTCTGTACGGTAATTTCTCTACTGTGCGACAGAGAGTCGAGTGGTTATGACGCAATCGTTACCCTATTTTTACAAAAACTGTTTCTTCGGGGCCATAATGTAACATAGAAGGTAATGGAGCCCTTTATACATTGTCGTGTATCTTTAGAAATAAATAATGGACAAATGGAGTCTTTAAATGCTTCAGATGTAAAGTTATTCGCTGTCAAAGTGACGCCAAAATGAATGGGAGTCAATGGGATGCTAACGCAAGTGAAGTTCTGCTACAAGATGGCGGCACGCCGCCGACTTCAACTTCCGGTCGACTTCCTTGGGCACTGGTCGAAACGCTGTTATTTTCATCCCGCAGTCCAATCACCGGGTCTGATTCCGGCTCAAATTGATAGGGTAAAATTAAAGACATGTTTACAATAACACTGAGCGCGTGCATCTCTACGTTATGGTAAGAGGCGTGACCTTTCCGGGCACGGTGCGCTCAGAGCTGTCGAATCACAACACAGGAACCGCTGGCACAATCAGAACTCGTTACGTATTTCTGAAGGAGGGACTTCATAGAACAAGGAAGTCATCAGCCCGTTTTTATGACAATGGAAACAGCGGTATACAGATAAGTAAATTATGTGAAAAATACTGTGTTTTTTTACACGCGAAACATGAACACATGTTATATTGCACACTATAAACACAATCAAAGCTTCAAAAAACCACGAAAAACGGGACCTTTAACGATTGTAAGGCCGATTATGAATGTAAATTGATACTTATGACTGATCGCGTTCAAACGCGTCCAGTCAGAGCCAGCTGTGTTCAGTCTGCGAATACAGTCGGTGTTTAAATTACATGTGTAAGTATTTAAATCGGCTTCAGTCGCAGGAAACAATCGCTGAATGTTGAGCACAGTCTTAGAATGTTTTAGCTAACGTTAGTCGTTAAATGTGTGCCCGGCTTTAGGGGTAAAAAGAAGTTTCAAATACCTTTTCAGCAGTATATTGTTAGTAATCATCCAGATGCCGTCCACGCTATCCGGATGTTTCAAACTGCTGAAACGAATTCCAAACGAACCTCGTTTTGCCTGATTATCTTCTAAATGATATCATACCAGTAGGTTCTTCAATTTCGCTTTAAGTATATCCAAGCCTTTACGAACAGGTTCTTTTAGAGACTCAAAAACATGCAATGTGACCAGCATAATCTGATTCACAAATTAATGACTCTTGTGAGACAATTCTTTTAAATGAACAGTTCAAAAAAGCAAGCGATTGTCCAAATAACTTATAACCAATATAGAGCCAAATAAATTGGAAAAGAATCAGTGAATCAAAAATCAGAATCAAATTAACAGCTGGCAAATCAGACTTAAATCTTGTAATCTGAATCGATAGCCAGCCCTAAATTCACATCAGTTTCAGCTATTACACCCCCAAAAGGGTCTCTATAGTCTACAGTCTCCACATACACCAATGCTCCTACAGCTGCCTTCAGGGCAGCCGCATCATTGGAGTCTTCTACATTTCTGCTGCGTCCTCATTATGAGTGTAAATGAGAAACTTGGATATCCCAGATGATTCCGTTCTCTGCTCGCAGATCAGCGTATGCTGTCAAACCATGTGAATTACTTGATGTTTTATAAAACAAGGATGTGATGACAAACTTTCTTCCTTACATTTTTTCTGTAAAATGTATACTGAGTAACTTCTGATAAATATTTCAGTCACCAAATGCTCAACATCTTGCCCAACATGGTTCAGAGTCAGACACTGACTTGCTACATCCATAAGATCTATACAGCCCAAAGATATGTCTGCCACAGCTCTGAGCTAAATTAAGCTCTTGTGAGAGTAATGATAGAGGGAATGTTCTGTGTGTATCAGCATTCCTCTCACAGCTGTTTCAAGAACATGCTTTGAGGTTTTACAGCATTCATAAGTGTCTCTGTGTGTTGAGCTCTAATTTGTCCCTTTTGACATGGCTAGTTCAACACACAACTATTTGAGCACCAAATGCAAGACAAATCTCTCATGGAAACAATCTCTCTTTTCGTAAACACCAGGGATCTTTGGATTCAAAATTGTACTCCATGTGCACAGTTTTTAGCGGTATTGATGTTCAAGCGACTCCTGGGGTTTTTATAAACGTAATAGCAGTCGACTGCAATCATATTGCAATTCTGGCCCCAAACGCATCAATAAGCTCCCAATGCTCATCAATGCAGCAGCAATTTAACAATGTTGATAGCATTTTTGAAGAAAACTGTACTTTTTTTTTTTTTTTTTTTTTTTTTTTTACAGCTTATAGCCGGTAATTGACTTGACACACATGCACGCTACACAATCTCTCGTTATATGCCATATTTCTTGCTCTGTTACTGATGTTCTAAAATGTTTTAAAATGATCACTTGTGTGCTAAAATAATTATGTTGACAGCCGCTGTAACCTCCTGCCACTGAGCATCTGTCTTTTGTTAGACCAGCAAAGAAACAAGCATAAAGATTATTTTTAGATCCTCTAATTTTTCCATTAATTACTTACTTTGGTTCTTTCATTGTATGAAAATTAGGTGAAAACACAGTATGTGCATATACACAAAGTTTGAGATCAGTAAGACTTTTTTTTTTTATTATTATTATTCAGCAAGGCTGCATTTAATTGTTCAAGTGACAGCAAAGATAAAATAAAGTTTCAACTTCTTATTCAAAGAATCCTGAAAAAAAAAAAAAAAAAAAAAAAAAAAAAAATCATGGTTTCCACAAAGAAAAGATATTATAATAATAGTAAGAAAAGTTTCACCAAAACCAAATATTAGAATGTTTTATGATGGACCATGTGACACTGAATACGAGTAATATTGCTGAAAATATAGCTTTGCCATCAAAAGAATAATTATAATATATTAAAATATATTCATGTAGAAAAGGGTTACTTTAAATTGACATGTTTTTACTATACATTTGACCAAACAAATAAAGCCTCAGCAAGCATAAGAGACTAATTTCAAAAACATTAAAACATCTTACAGATCCCAAATTTTTGGACAGTAGTGTATGCGCATTCAGTGAAAAACATTACATACTGTTTCTGCTGAAATCTCATCACTGCTCGATGTCACACTCAGTTTGCTTAGAAACTAAAAGAGGAGATCAATTACACAAGAGTCTCACCGATTCTCTGTCATGTATTGCCTACATTACTGCCTCATTTTGGCAGCAAATCAATTTAAAGTTCGCCAAAATAAGAACAAGAACACTGTTCTTGTTGAAGAAAGTACATGGTAGTGTTACATTCATCAAACACAGAGTGTTCTGCCTCTGAAAGACGTTCTTCTGCATTTTGACTTCATTAGCAAATTAGAGAGTTCACTGAGAAAAAAAAAGGAAAAGAAAAAGAATCAGACAGAAGAAAGAGATTGAAAACACACCTTTGATGTATTTAGACTGACTATAGATTGCACTTCATTCAAAAAACTCAGCACTATTTGCCTGGAACAATTAAAGTCACAGTGATATCAAAATTGACAATTCTTTTTTTCTTTTTCTTTTTTTAATGGAATATTGAAGTATTTATTATAAATTATTTATCCGTGCAAATATATATATTTTTTTATTCATGTGCCTAGGGATGTCCCGATCACGTTTTTTTGCCCTCGAGTCCGAGTCCGAGTCATTTGATTTTTAGTATCTACCGATACCGAGTCCCGATCCGATACTTCTATAATACATGAAAAAGAATAAAGAAGAGTGAAAAAACAGATCCAGGATCAGTGCTTTTCAGGTTTTTCAGGTATATAACAGTAGTTTTCAGGTACAGAAAATGGATAAAGTAATCAAATATAAAATATCACTGCATATTATCTTTACTGTATAAAATAAATAAAGATTAATCATTATTGAAGTTACAAAAACTATTCAGTCAAGAGCAGTGAGTGATTTCTTTGTTATTTGTTGTTTGATTTAACATTAAAAACAGGCAGCAGGAATAGTTTTTTTCCCTATAAGACATGCACGATCCAGTACATATACTGTTACACATGCGCTGTCTTTCTCGACTGTTATACGTTCACTTAAGACATAACCGACTATGTTTGCTAGAATACTCGCTAAGACAGGCATGTTGACATAATTTTTGTATGAGTTTGTCAGCTGAAGCGCAAGACTTGAAAAAGAACTCAGTATTTGCGCGCTGACTGAAATAAGCGTGTGCGCGCTTCGGATGAGCGCACACAAATCTTCTCACAGCGCGTGCGAGTTCTCTTTCGCGTCTTGTTTTTGAAGGTTTAAATCAGCAAGTCTTAAATGAGTTAGTTTAAACACAGATAGTAATGTGTGCTGTTCAGGTCTCACCTGCGCTCGTGCGCTATCAACGCCCGGGTGATGACGGCGTACATGACTGGACATTAGAGCAGACGGCACTCGCAGTTAACAGTTTGCAAAGAGTGACTGTTTTGTCCACGCTTTCTGATTATTGTTGTTGTAACGTTTTGCGCATCCATCGACTGAAACATACATTATTTGAACTCTGTCTGTCTGTTTTCCACGTTGCTATTTTAAACAAACCGTATTAACCAATAGATGCGTCGTCATTCGAGATGGACCGCGGTGCAAGTGCGTACCGAACCGTAAGTGGAGAACCATACGGTTCGATTTTTTACCGAGAACCGTTGCACCCCTAATACATATATATCCGAGTCCTGATCGGAGGTAACGTCCGATTCCGATCGAGTCTGAAACCACGTGATCGGGCCCGATTTCCGATCACGTGATCGGATCTGGACATCCCTACATGTGCCCTCATAATCTTTAATCATCGAAATAACTCACACTTGTAGCAACATCTCTTCTCTGATGATGCGTTTTTCAGCACAAGACCAGAACAACCTGCACCCATGTGAGATCACAGCAATAGCAAACCAAAGATCCAATCAATTCTCCATGAAGAGAAAAAAAAAAAAAAAAAAAAAAAAACCAAGTCCCGCCCTCCAATTTTTTGTTCGAGAAGCCGTTTCACTCACAAATAGGGAAGAAAAGACTAATCGCAATGTCGTTTCACATTGACTTTAAGGTCATTTTTTATTACCACCCACAGAAAGCAGAAGGGCAACGTACTTTCATCCAAAGGATATCTGTGTACATTTTCTACTGAACAAGACAACATAAAATGCTAAAGCAATACAACTCAGTATGTATCCTGACTACATTTTCAGCTCTCTAAAGAGATGTTTCAGGTGCCAGCACCACAGTGGACAAACACTGAAAACTGCATTCAGATTTTGTGGGCGTGTTTGCGCCGTTACCTGATTTGCATAATTCCCCCACAACACTCAGTATCAAAGAACCTGGTCAAAAGTCATCATTCCATTTCTTTTTATTTTTTATTTTTTTACCCATTTTGCTATTTCCCTCTCTCTCTCCCAGTATAGTATAGTATGTCTAAGCATACCCTACATGATCTGCAGCTTTAGACCAACATGCTACATACCAGCTAAAAAGTTCATAAATTCAGACATAAGTACAGACAGAATTTATACAGCCATTTTAAAGCCTCGTTTTACAAGCGGTGCAAATCTGGATTAGTGCAAAATAACTTCAATAACTAACAAATGAAATGTGAACAGCATGATTAATAAGATACCCGCCCACTCACGCTGTCTCAACCCCAAACCGCACACATAACGGCGCTGAGCGGGCGCGAGTGATTTGTAGTAAGCCTGGGTAATCCCTGCTGCATGAACAAAACAAACCAAAATTAGCCTGAGAGGCATTTAAAGCACTGAAAACCCTGAAGCAGAAAAGAAAAACACTACTAAATGCTCCCATGAGCGCTGAGAGAGCAGAAGGAAAGTACTTCATCTCATTTTGAATGCACTTTAAACGCCTGTTGGCATCACATATGTGTGGTATCTGTATGTGTGTGTGATGGGGGAGTGACCTTTGGTAAATTGAATGTAGTGTGAACCTGCTGTGTGCAGGGAGGGAGCCATACTTCATGCTCTGCATGTGTGAGAGTGCATGAGCCAAGAGCAGATGGTTTAAGATGACCAAAATGCTGGTGTGTGTGTGTATGTGTGTAATACAGTAAGAGAGCCATAAGGAATGAGCGAGGAAAAAATAAAACATGGAACAATGAGAGGGATGCAACCAAATGAGGGCTTCATTTGGAAGCATTATATCCATAGGAGTTTTACCCATGCGAGTTTGCACCGCTATGGCCAGAATATCATTGCTTGCATGTGAGAATAATTATAAAAATATGTATTTTTTTTTAATATTATTATGCATTATTATTGGTGGTAATGGTGTTGTATGATTGCAATATACTTTTAAAGTCTGTACACAACTGATCAAACACTAAAGCATGCTGCAAGCAACGCCATGGTCATAGGTTCAATTCCCAGGAAATGCTCAACATACAAAATCTATATCATGATGTATCATCTAATAAAAATATTTTTAACACTTTATAATAAGTTTTTAATTTGTTAACATTAGTTATAGCTAAAATAAAATAATGCATTACACTTTTACAGAATTTATTAAGTTTAATTATAAATACCATCTCTCTCCCTCTCTCTCTCTCTCTGATGCCTTACACTTAAGCGTGATTTATTGGCCAAAAAAGAGAAAACAAAATAAATTTAAAGATTAATTTGACAAATACTTTTTTTTCCTTCTTCTAAATTTCTACATATATTGCAACATGCATGCAGTTATTGTAAATTCTTTTGGCCATGATAATCATGTACTAAAAATCTGACAGCCCAATACAAAATATACTAATTTATAGGGGTGTAACAGTTCACAAAACTTACAGTCACGGTTCGGTACAGCAGGCGGGGAGAACTAAACATAAAATTGCTTCTTTTTTTAATTAAACAGTGGTTTACTGAACAAATTGTGTCTCTGCCTTAAATTATAACTAAAAGTTTCTTAGGATAAAAACATTATCTGCTAATGCTATAAACTGTGTAGGGAGCCCTTACTTGAACATTAAGCTACTTTAATATTAAAGGTTAACAACTGAGCCCAAACTATTAGCCTAAATTCAAATCACTATTTATTTTTAGATGTAATAATCAACACTCAAATAAATTGTATGCAAACTTGTAAGGCGGTTTTTGCATTAACTTCTAAATCTAATTATAAAATTCTGTTTTACTTCAATCCGTTGTTAAAAATCATTTATATACAGTGGCTGTCATTTTCATAACAGATTTATTTAAACATTAAATAATCAAGACATCACTAACAGGTTAAGTAAAATATATAGGCTACTACATATATTAAGCAAAAGAGTTAACTAACAAGCTGTGGACACTGAATGGCTTTTCTGAGGTAAATGCTATAGCTGTTTTTTTGAGGTCTTTCCACCGTTGAAACCCTGAGCGATTACACAAGATATTACACATTTCAGTAAGTTGCACTGTATCTTTCAACATACTTTCAGATGTTCATTCATGTTTATTCTGTAACTAGTAGTGAAGAGGAAGAGATGATCATGTTCACTCACGCTACATGCTGCTGGTTGAACTGAGGTGCCTATACAGCGATCTGTCACGCCACATCAAAGCATGTCAAAACGGCATTTTCTGTTTGAGTTTCGTGATTTCGTAGACAGAATTTGAAGGATGACACTTTTTTTCTTATCGAAAGTAACAAAACGCAGAGCTTTATAGCGATTTTTACAATGCTGTATTCATCGTGTACTGCTTTCGTCTTATCCACATCTTATCTTATATTTGCACCGTACCGAAAACCCTGTACCAAAACGGTTTGGTACAAATACGTGTACCATTACACCCCTACTAATTTATAAATATATTAATATGAATTTTCAAACAAAATACTTTCCAAAAACATAAATGGTAATCTACCATCAAACCATCATGTGTTGCCACAACCCACACTGTTTCTATATTAATTTGAATCAACATCAAAAAGTGACTTTCAAAATCAAACTCCATTGATTGGATCCCTAACAGAGCCTCTGCGTGTTATCAGTATTCCTGGAGTGGTTAGAATCAAAGCAAAAAGCATTCAGGTCAGTGCTTAAAAAGGGGACCTATTATGCAAAATTCACTTTTATATTGTTTTCGAACATAACTATGTGTCCATCTACTCAGTTTATTTTCCCCATAAATCTGAAACTGTAGTTGCGTCCCAAATGACGCACTATACACTATGCACTTATACACTATGTACTTGTGCACTATGCACTCATCCATGTAGTGCGTGAATTGTATAAGGTTATTTTGTCATTTAACAACGGAGTCCGATCCTCCCTTCCCCTCCACTACGTAATTAAAGCTGCGACAGTTGAGTGCACGAAGTGTCCAACATTCCACACTTCGTTTTTTTCCGTTAATTTAGTGCATCATCCGGGTATTTAAAGTGTACTTTTTCTTTTTGGAATTTTCAGTGTGAACGCACTACTGCACTATTTATACTTAAAAACGTCATAGAATAGTGCACAAGTACGCGAATTGGGACGCACCTAGTGTCTCAAAATGAGCCGTTCAGGAATGTACTCCAATGTGACACCACATTGGAACAGGCCCCGTCCACGACTGATGATGAATCTGCCCTATTAGCTTAGCTCCTCCTCTGAGTAAGCTTTAAATTAATATAAACATGCTATTAGTCGACTAATGGCTTAAATTAATGACTACTAGTCGACTAGAAAAATCTTTAGGTCGGGGACAGCCCTAATTTCAAGAGGTCTTCTGGTATATTTCTCATTGTTTGAGTACATTTCTGATAATTCTATGACATCTTTGTATTTCTGATGAAAGTGAAAGGTCACAGACATTTCCAACGGCTCATCAGGAAAACACTGACTTTTGAAAAACAGATCAAGGAGCCTCTGTGCGTTTCTGAAAAGTCTCTGTGTTTCAAAAGACTCTGCATTTTGAAGAGTGTCTATGCATTTCTGAAGAGCCCCTGTTTTCTTCTGAAGAGCCCCTGTTTTCTTCAGAAGAGATTCTGGGGAGTCTCTGCTCTTTCTACAAAGAATCACTACGTTCCTGAAGAATATAAATGCATTTGTGAACAAGCTGCTGTGGAATGTCTAGATATTTATGTTACATGTACAGCACACAACTGATTCTTCATGAAATTGCACATCTGTTTGAAGAAAAACAGATCAAGCCCACACAAAAATTAAAATTGTGTCATTATGTAATGTTGATCCAAACCTGTATCACTTACTTTCTTCAGTAGAAAATAAAAGAAGATATTTTGAGATGTTTCAGATTTTTTTTTTTTTTTTGGTCCATACCATGGAAGTCAATGGTCACTAAAACTGATTGATTACCTTCCAAAGTATCTTCTATTATGTTCTGCAGAAGACAAAAAAAAATTCATACATGTTTGGAGTTACATGAGGATCATTAAAAGACAGAATTTTCAATTTTTGGTCAAGTATCCCTTTAGTACTTTCTCAGCTTTTTTAACCTCGTATCATTCCGTTTATGATAATCAGATCTGGGTGTAAGTAGATCTAAGCAAAAGGCCTTTAGATAGAAGCATCTGCTGTATGAATAAATAGCATCTGTGAAGTGTGTGTGTGGGGAAGGAAATGTTTTCTGTGCTCTAGCTGTATGTGTGTGTGTTTGGCTGAATACAGCTCATTGTTCTAAGCGGCTCTTTGGCTTCTACCCACAATCCCACAGTCCACCTCTACTTACCCCAATTACACTTCTCCTTTTCTTCTTTTACCAATCCTATTTATGCCTCTCTATTCTCCTCTTACACTTCTCCTCTTATTCACCCAACAAACAAACAAATGTATGATTAACATTCTTCACTGACTGACATTCAGGTTCAGGGTTCAGAGGTCAAATTCTCACTAAACCCTGCGTGTCATAAGCAGCGTGGCATTTCCGTACCAGCTAGTTCAGCAGCGAGCTATTAAACACAGCAGTCTCAATCCACACTCACGCACACACACATATTCAGTCTTATGTTGGCGAACTCACTGTGCTGTATATTTTGGGATTGCAGTGTCATAACACATTCTCCTATTATCCACAGCAGGGGTTTTCTAAATGGGGACCTACAAGATAGGGATGGTCAATTTTTAATTTCAAGTACTGATAGATCTCAAAAATGAATACTTGGGGGTGGGACATGTGCGTATGGGGGTGGGTATGGTGGGCGTGTCAGTCATGGCGATAATGAAAATATTAATGAAATACCCTAACCCTGTTATGAAAATGAATGTTGACAAAAATGACTGCTGAAGTGTGAATGAACACCAGTAAACTGAAACCTGTGCTATACGACATCCTATATTAATCAGATATCCTAGATTCACAACATAAATGTAACATTAGAGTTTGTATCTGCACAAAAGGATGCAAATTTAAGTGAACTTGAAGTTACATGCTTGTCTGAATGTGTAACACCCGTTGTGGATGCACTCTTCCCTTAACAACGCTGAAACACGGGAAACAAAAGCACAAAGAATTAACAGCATTCTCTTACAATAGTGTTCTCATTATAATGCAGTTTAGCACTGCACTTAACTGTATTTTCATGATCAAAGTTATTCCAGGCATCACTGCCCAATTTCAAATACATAGTTTCACTTTATTTTGCCCATCTGGACGGTCATGCTGTCCTAACACTAACCAATCAGACCTCAGGTATAACATCCAAAATGCCGTAACAACCAATCAGAAAAAATATATTTTTTAAAGTCACTGCGACCGTCGTTTTCTTGATCGATTGTCGCTGTCGTGTCCAAGTGCTCGAGTACTCAGGTACTCACACACATCCCTACTCCACAAGGGGCCACAAGGGGGTGCTAGATTCTCCGTGGGAATTTGACATACTGTTGGAATCATAAGAATTATTTAGTTCTATTCTATAATTAACATTTTACATTATGTTCCAAGTTTATACATCTAAAAGTACTTTAATAATGTTAGAAAAAAGATATGTAATAAAAACTCTACATTCTCCATTCACCGCGTTCCAAATTATTATGCAAGTGACATATCAGTAAGATTTCAGTAGAATAAACATTCAGATTTTAGCTTTTCTAAGAAAATGGAATGTTTGTTTATTTATCCATGTCTTTTTAGATAACTGGTATCAATCTCAGACAAAATAATTTGCCAGGTCTACTTAAGTCTATGGAAACCCTACTTAGAGGTTGTTCCACATTATTAAGCAAGTTACAGTGCTCATGCCATATGGAGAGGAAGAAAGATCTTTCTGAAGATGAAAATCATGAAATGGTCGAATGTTGTGCAAAAGGCATGAAAACAACTAATATTTTGTGAAACTGAATGGAGATTATCAAATTATCATAAGATTTCTGAGTGATTTAGAGCACAGCAGAACTCGGTCAGATAAAGGCTTATTAATGAAAGTTCCTGTCAAAAAAATTAACTGTATTAAAAGGGCAGCTATAAAAAAGCCAGTGTTGAGCAGCAAACAGGTATTTGAAGCTCCTGGTGTCTCTGGAGTCTCAAGAAGCTCTCCATGCAGACTGGCAGTTGTGCGTAAAGATGCATTTTGGACACCACTAATCAAACCTCACAAAGAGAAACATTTACAGTGGGTGTAGAAATACAAACAGTTTCAAACAGTTTTATTGCTGTGGTTTTTTTTGGGATAGTGCATAGTGCATTGTATTTCAGAAGGCACTATCCTCCTTTTTATATCATAGCTGAAAATGGCCAGTTATGAACTCCACATATCTTGCAAAAGTCATTTTAATACCCTCAGAGACCCTAAAGGGACCTTCCATCTCACTTCCCAATATTCCAGCCCAAATCATAACCCACCAGCTCCTTGCTGACATCGCAGTCTTGTTGGAATGTGGTGGCCATTCACCAACCATCCAGAAATCCATCCGTTTAGACCATCTATTGTAGTACAGCATTAGTCAGTGAATAAAACTATTTAAAAAATTAGTCTTCATGTATTTCTACACCCACTGTTAATGTTTTTCTTTGTGAGGTTTGGTTAGTGGTGTCTAAAATGCATCTTTACGCACAACTGCCAGCCTGCATGGAGAGCTTCTTGAGACTCCAGAGACACCAGGAGCTTCAAAGACCTGTTTGCTGCTCAACACTGGCTTTTTTATAGCTGCCCTTTTAATACAATTAATTTTTTTGACAGGAACTTTCATTAATAAGCCTTTATCTGACCGAGTTCTGCTGTGCTCTAAATCACTCACAAATCTTATGATAATTTGATAATCTCCATTCAGTTTTCATAAAATATTAGTTGTTTTCATGCCTTTTGCACAACATTCGACCATTTCATGCTTTTCATCTTCAGAAAGATCTTTCTTCCTCCCCATATTGCATGAGAACTGTGACTTGCTTAATAATGTGGAACAACCTCTAAGTAGGGTTTCCATAGACCTGGCAAATTATTTTTTCTGACATTGATACCAGTTATCTAAAAAGACATGGTTAAATAAACAAACAAACATTTTCTTAGAAAAACTAAAATCTAAATGTTTATTCTACTGAAATCTTACTGATATGTCACTTGCATAATAATTTGGAATGCAGTGTATATATATAAAATTTTATTAAAAATAAAATTGTTTTTTTTTTTTTTTTAAATAAAGTAAAAAAAAAAAAATTATGAAAGTTGACATCAGTACCATTCTGCTTTCATTTTGCTTTTCTAAAAAATTGGTTGATATCACAAATTATAACTGACTACTGACAGATATGACACAAAAAAGATATAGCGTTGACTTAATAGAAAGTGAATATTTTCCAAATAATCTATTTTACACATTTATTTTTCACCGTATATTCTAAGTAGGGGTACCTCGCAATGCGACTATCATATTTGGCGATGTGTGGCACCAAAGTTTGAAAAACCCTGATATATAGAATCTAATGCACATCAATATTAACAATTTTAAAACACTCTATATCTGAGGTCTGAATCAAATTACATAGCTACAGAAAACTAGCCAACTACCAGAGGCACTTAGTATGGAGACCGCAGCCAGATGCACTGAAGAATAAAGTGAGGTTAAAACTCACCATGACACTTTCGATGTTGTGTGGACGACCTCTCCATCCTAATCACTTAAACTCCAGTGGTTCAGGAAACACAGAAAAGTGCCTGCCAGAGCCATTCAAACACCTAAAACCTGCTCAAGACCACCATACCAACATGCGCTCATAATTTTCCAAAAGGTCCAACCACAAAAGTAGTTTTTATCCAAACAGGGCCATAATCGAAAAGCAACGTTTAACCGTGTCTATACAGTGGAGTGGGATCTGATTTACTGTGGTGGCGGTATCCTGAGGGAGAGGGGGTGGGGGGTTCGTCCCTTCCTGACCACCCCCCCCCCCCCCACCCATTTACACCATCTGGTTCCTGAGACCAAATGTTCGGCCCTCAAAAACTCCTCCTCCACGTACCACATTACAGTCTGCGTGTGCTTGTGTGCCTCAACATGCTAAATGAGCTCAAGCGCCGTAATCCATACGGCCTGTCATTAGCCTTATTAGGGTTGTGTGTTAGGCCCTGAGGGATTGTTAGGTGCTTCATAAAGTTATTAAACTCGGTGAAGTATAACATAACAACCAGCCCAACTGAACACCTGCAACACTCAAATAAGGTGTATGCATGTGTGTTTCGGTGCATTATTGTGCTGAACACGTAGGGGTGTGCGATTCTGACAAAATTATTTTTACAATAGTGATTGTTAGACAGTTTTTGATGAATGGGTTTTTGTGATTTTTATTGGGGCTGGGCGATATATCACATGCGATTGTCACGTGCATTTCGTCAGTAAAGCCGGTTCCCTGATTACCGCGAAATCGCCATCACCTGCTTTCAAATAGAGCGGCATTTAATAGACAGAGCCGTAGATCACTAACAAGCCACACAATATCGTGTTCATATCGCAGATGAATCACCTTCGATAATGAACGCGATATTGCGTAGCTTGTCAGTGAACTACGGCTCTGTCTATTAAATGCCGCTCCATTTGAAAGCAGGTGATGGCGATTTAGCGGCAATCAGGGATCCGACTTTACTGACGAAATGCGCGTGACAATCGCATGCGATATATCGGTCAGCCCTAATTTTGATTGTTAAAAATTGTGAAATGATACTTTAAAAATGAAACTTTAAATGCCAGTAGGTGGTGGCAAATCACTTAATAAATGAGTCAATGGCTGCATCTGAATATGCATTTATGCATTTATCATTACATAGTAGAAGAACAATTATGTCAGAATTTACAGTATTTATTAAACAGTAGGTAAGTACCTGAAAGATTCTCAAGTGTGCATCCAATGGACAACTTTACTATCCCACGAGACCACAGGGGAGCAGTTGTGAATGGCAGTGAAACAATGCAACTAACGCTGGTATGATGAACGTAGTATTTCCAGAGTTCATTCAAACTACACACATTCATACTATATAGATTTTTTATATAATTTATATATAGATTTTTAATGTAATTTTATGGTACATTTAAAAGATGTACCTACTCAATATGAATAGGTCGTTGAATCACAGACTCGACCGATTCATTCAAAAACACAGATACATTCAGTAACAAAAAAAAGACAATAGTGTGTCTAAATAGTGGGTCAATGACGTGACGCTCATTTTTTTGTGTCCTTATAGTTTTAGTTAAATTTAAAAGGGTAAAAATTGCAAAATAAATGAACAAATTACTTACATACATTCTCTTTTTGGAGGACCAAGTCTAAAATTTCTGGTTTTAATCAATTTTGAGAGAATATTTTGGGATTGATTGCAAAAATGTCAATGTGGTGTAACCGTAAAAACTTGGTACCAAATAATTGATCTTGTTTAAAAAAGGTGAAATTCTCAATAAAACACCATATAATCTAGTTTGGCATAATCTTACATTAGAACAATTTAATAGTAAATAAAAATAAATTTAACACCATTGTTCTGAATATTATAAATAATTTGGGGAATCATTGGAGTCAAGTCAAATTCCTGAAGTGTCAAGGTGGTGTAACCACCACTCAAGGAGCCATTTTGTTAATATTGTGCAAGAAAACCACGTGACAGGAAATTATATCACAAAGAGGGACCCCTGGTGACACTAAATGCTGCATGCAAAGGTTAGTAACTGTCTTTAAAATATGAGATAATTTGACATTTTTAGGGTATGGTTAGGTATTCTTAGGTATACATGTCAAATGGTATGACCCCATGAATACATTGATAATTCATCATTATTATAAAAATGTGTATTGACTTTAAAAATTACATTTGAAATATTTCCAACAAGGCCATGTGCTTACATAGGTGTCCATGATAATACCTGTCAAATTTGATTTTAAATTGAAATGTCAAGTGGTGTAACCGGTTACACCATTTGACTTCTATTACAAGTCTTTCTGTTAGGGGCAAATTTAGTCAAAATCACTAGTTTATGGTGCTGATTAAAGATGTAATATAAACTAAACTACAATTTGGAACTATTTTCAAATGTTCAATGTTTTATTTTTTTGAGGAAGTGGTGCTTTAACCACAACTTTATTATTAAAGCTCTGTAATTCAGTAAAATAAAATATAATTATGTTGCACAACATTAATGTTTAGAACATTAATGTTTAACATTGAAATGTTTAGCTTCAATGCATATTTCTATTCCATTCACTTAAAAATGTAAGTAATCTAAAATCATGGAGTGATTGCTAACGAAAGATAAGCGCGTCAAACGTATCAAGAGCAGCTTTTATTATGCCGCAGTCGCTGCTTATGCTTCTTCAAGTCAAGCGTATGTGAGGTAAAGCAGCTCTATTTTATCATATTAGACACATTTGTGTGTTCACATTTGTTATGCTACTCTGTGCGTTCGCTCGGCAACTGCTATGAGACACTTTGTTGCACACTGCAGTCAACTAGATCCATATTAGGCTTGGTAAAACATGGTACTCACAGTAAATCAAGAAAACAAGGTTTAAACAATAAGACTAAACGTGTTTAGCTATATAATATGATTAGATTTCTGTCGACAAATGTATCCAAACAGTTGCTCATCTGTCTAATAAAACACATAATATATTAAAGCGTCTTTGGTGTTTTTGTGGTTTCGACAAAATAAAACCGGAAACCGAGATTAACGCGGGTATCATGTCATTGATAGGCGACGCATGGACATGGCTCGTGTCCTGGTTATTATTTCTCTAGGTTTAAACATTCTTGGAAACATCTGGCATAATATAAGTACACAAGTCAACAAAATATATAAAATTGTCCAAGTGGTTTTTTGATATTTGAATCCAAAAGTCTTATATATTGTGCATTTAACCAAAGACTACAATTTACATCTATAAAATACAATTCATTAAATTTCTAATATTTTATAATTAAAATGACATAACAGAGCCCCTCTTCCCCCAATAGATAAATCGATATAGTTTCAAGCAAGGAAACAGTGGCTCATCACAGAGCACAAGTGAATTTTGATCCTGCTATCAGATATTTTTTTCTTAAGAAATCATCACTTTGATGATTTATTGTTATTAGATATTGTTCCTTAAAGGGTTAGTTCACCCAAAAATGAAATTTCTGTCATTTATTACTCAACCTCATGTCGTTCCAAACATGTGAGACGTTTGTTCATCTTCAGAACACAAATTAAGATATTTTTTGATGAAATCTGAGAGGTTTTTTTTAATCTCCCATAGAAAGCAACAAAATGACCACATTCAAGGTCCAGAAAAGTTGTAGAGCCATTGTTAAAACAGTCAACGTGACTGCAGTGTTTCAACCTTAATGTTATGAAGAGATGAGAATACTTTTTGTGCGCAAAAACAAAATGAAAATTATGACTTTATTCAACAATCTCTTCTCTTCCTGTCACTCTCCTCATGTAGGTGACGCAGTAACACGGTGAAGGCTTCCTTGTTTATGTCCGAATGCCAGCTCAGTATTGGCCCTCAGCTCAGATGACATCACGTGATCAGCACAGCGCATGCGTGTGAGACTGATGCAGGACCCGGCCAATAATGAGCTGGTGTTCTGACGTAAAACCTGGAGTTTCTGCACTGTTTACCATGTCAACAGCATAGGAGAATGACAGGGAAGAGACAAAACAGTTTAATGAAGTTGCTATTTTTGTTTTGTTTTTGCACACAAAATGTATTCTCGTCTCTTCATAACATTAAGGTTGATCCTTTGCAGTCACGTCGACTGTTTTAACGATGTCTTTAGTACCTTTCTGGACCTTGAAAGGGGTAATTTCGTTGCTTTCTATGGGAGATAAAATGATCTTAATTTGTGTTCTGAAGATGAATGAAGGTCTTGTGGGTGTGAAATGACAAGAGTGTGAGTAATTAATGACAGAAATTTCATTTTTGGGTGAACTAACCCTTTAACTGTAAAATATATGAGACATGATTTCACTGTTCAGTAGTATGATTATTTCTTGTTGCCAGATGTTGTTTTTCATCACTGAAACCACTTAACTTAACTTGCTGACTGTCATGCTTGATTTTCAGTGTCAATTTGTTCAACAAACAATGGCCTTTGGCTGTAGAAGCAACATGGTCAGGTGGTGTAACTGGTTTGTGTCAATTGGCGTAACCAGTATTTTTCATAAAAAATATAATTATATACAGAAAAATTAATGTGGAATAAAATGTTATCATCTAGTTTAGTGTAATAACATGACTTTAAACAATTTTAACATAATTTGTCAAAGATTATTTAGAAATCAGATGTGTTTTCAGCATGTGTCCCACCAAATATTGCAAAAACACATTAAAATTTACATTTAGAGATAACTAATAAAATTATTTTTCATTTGATATTTTAAATTGAAGTATATATTTCTATAAGTGAGCTTACATGCCATCTAGGTGGATAAAATATTTAATATTACTCATTCTTTGGCGGTTACACCATTTGACATTTTTAGGTACATTCATTCTTAACTTTAGTAAAAAATTGTGCAAATGTCATTTTTATCAACATAAAATCAACTTAGACACAATATATACATTTTAACGTACCTGATGCATGATTTTAAAACAGGTTTTTAAAAGATTTTTTAATTTCTCATCTTGCCGCACCATATTTGTCACTGACCCATATATATATATATATATATATATATATATATATATATATATATATATATATATATATATATATATATATATATATATATATATATATATATATATATATATATATATATATACACACACATTTCTTTAAGCCCAAAAATGTGCATCCATCCATCATAAAAGTAATCCATACGGCTCGAGGGGATTAATAACGGTCTTCTGAAGTGAAGTGATGCAAGTTTGTGTGTATTTTGAGAAAAAAAAAAAAAAAAAAAAGGGAAAAATTAAATAAAAGCGATACACCAGTCATCCAGCTCTATTGTGGCTGCGGTCGCCATGGAAAACTCACACCGGGGGCTCAGCTAGAATCTTTTAAACTTAAAGCTGCAGTCTGCAATTTTTCCTCTTTGTCGCCACCTCTGTCTGAAACATGCGATTGCAGTCATATGCGGAACAGTTATCTGTACGTGCATTGTGCCTCGGCACAGCTCGTCAGCGCGGATGAATCTAATGTTTGCTGTCAGTCACCGCACCGTGTGGATACTGAACTTCAGAAATCACAGATTCTACGTCTTGATAGTATGACCAATATAAGAATTTTCACTGGAAAATATCATTTGAACAAGTAAGTAACATGTCTGCCACTTTTGTTCTGACAAACTGAGGAAAAAAGCATTAGGCCTACAATAAATTGCGCTGCCAATGATGATTAAATCTAACGATAGCTTAGCTCGGATCATGCCAAACCGTGCAAATTATTATTACTGTTATATTGTTTTCAAATTGTTATTGTTAACAACATCAGCATTGCGTGACTGTGAATTTAGTGTGTATTAGTGTTACCTGTAGATTTCAGTTTCTGTATCCACTCCACAGTCCAAAGTCTTTTGCTTTTTGACTACAGGTGAATCTCCAGTTGTCACTGATGATTGTCATTTAGATCTTTCTGGATTACAATCCACCATCAAAATGATAAGTTTAATTATTTCAGCTGCTGTGAGAAAAGGCTATAAATGTGCCGCTACCGGCAGCATCCTCACATGATATAACGGACTAGCCTCTCCACGGGACTCCTTTCTGTTTATGGACGTGACATAATGACGCACAGAGGAACTGCGGCATGCTCAAATTTCCCGCGGAAATCCGCCATGTCGCTCTTATTATAAAACATTATTACAAGCTTAATGTTGTGAATCAAGACAAGATAATGAGATAGTTTTGCACACTGGCTGGTTATGTACTTGCTCAAAAATTGATTTTGGATCATTTTTAACCAAAAAAAGTTGCGGACTGCACACTCTCAGAAATAAAGGTACAGTGAGGGTACAATTAAGTACTTTAAGGTACAAATTTCACAAATGTGCCAGCAAAGGAACAAACATGTATCCAGCTGAGTACCAAAAAGTACCTTTCCAAAGAAAAGGGGTACACAATGAAATATGCATGGTGAAAGGTACATATATGTACCCTTTGAAAAGGTACATTGTCATATAAAGTAATAGTTAAGGTACAACATTCACAAATGTACCATTAAAGGTCCTATCGTGTTCCCATGGGGTACTTAGAAGTACCTTTTGGGTACACATCCTGTAGGGTACAAAAAAGTACCTTATTCAAGTCAAAGGGTACACTTCCTGTGGGGTACTAAGAAGTACTTTTCAAGTTACAGGGTACACAATCCTCTGGGGTAGCAGCTACCTTTTCTAAGACTGATAGAGCCTTTGTCATAATTTGTAAATGTGGTATGCCTTGGACAGATTGACACAATAAATGTGTTATCTCCTGGGCGGGCAGTTTGTGTTTATGAAAATAAAAACAATACATATATTTCGTATGGTATAAAAAGCTCTATAAATGATGAATAATCATTTATAAAAATAAATACACATTATATATATTTCAATTTATTACAATGTTAACGGCTGTTTTTTTGTCGGCCAATCACGTCACGCCTCTCGTCTTTTCAAACTGCGGCGGATCGCGCTCTTTTCACTCCGGCCTGGTTTGAGGGGAATCGCGATGCTTTGGACCGTTCCGTAAGTTACGGTAGATAATACTTGTTAAAATGCGTAGTGCTGAAAAAAACGATCACAGAAATAGTTAGCTAACAAATATGTTGTTAATTAGTTGGAGAGTGGCGACGTGCGTCGAGCAGTGTAGCGTTAGTGAAGTGTTAGCCAGGCAGAGCGCACGACAAGCTGTCCAGCACACCAGATCATTATAAACAACTAAAAGAGTGCATTATAAGTGAAGGATTTAACGTGGAGCGTTTGCTTTGCTGCATCAGGTACGTTCACAGTGCTCCTGTGATGTGTTTTGCGGTTGACCGAGTGAAATGTTGTCTGTTCTCATCGCATTACTTTCTACGGTATGAATTTTCTTCAAGGACGTTGTCAAGAATTTGATTTGATGTTGACAGAGATGAAGGTTTGACCGATTTCACGTCAAGCACAGGAGGCCTACCACAAATGCTGGAGAGTGCCGTCAAATCCAGGTAACGTATTTTGTTTTTTGTATAGTAAATGTATTTTTAATGTGAGGATATTTTAGATGACTTTTTATACAATATAATTTGCAATCTATGTTCTGTCTGTCAATCTATCTTATGCCTTGGTTGTTGTCAGCTGGCCTCTAAATTTCTCATGATATAACTTATTAACATGCAGCTTACAACATCATCTGACTGTTTGATAGATATTAGAAATGAATGTATTTTGTTGAGATCAATACTTTGTTCTTAAATTTTTTTGTTCTTTGATTTAATCAGCAGTGAAGATGAACATCTAAGGGGACTCCCACAATGGCTTGAGTACTAATGCTGCTCAGATATGCTGTGTGTGTAGGTCTCATTGCATTTCAGTCTTTACTTATTTTCTTCTTTTACATAAAGTTATAAAAAAATAATTCTACTCACCCTCATACTGTTACAAACCTGTGTGAGTTTCTTCTGTTGAACACACAAGAAGACATTCTGAAGAATGTTGGTAACAGGACACTTGATGCTATCCATTGACTTATAGTATTTTTATATTTTTTTTTCCCAACTAAGTCACAGGCTACCGTCAACTGTCTGGTTACCAGCATTCTTTAAAAATATCTTTTATGTTCAGCAGAAGAAAGAAACTCATGCAGGTTTGGAACATGAGGGGAGTAACAATAACATTTTCATTTTTTGGTGTAATATCCCTTTAAGATATTTTAATAGACAATGCAAAAGTTGATATATTTGCTGATACTGATATATTTTGAAAATGTTTCCTCTTTTGGATAAATAACAGATGGAAAGACTGAGGAGTTGAAAGCTGATTCTACCCTGGAAAGGAGTAATTTTCTCTTTTAGAGGGGATGGAAGACCAAGCAGATACTATGTAAGTGTGAAGTCTTTACTTACACGCACATCTCTTGTTTAATTTATCATAACAAATATTCATTAATATGACTTGACGTGAAGGAGGACAAATGCAGGTAATTGCACATGTTGATCTCTGACTGTTTAGGTTTCTTTAGTGCAAATCTATGGAGCTGCTGTAAATACATAATAATGGTAATGGTACACATTCAAGTCTTAATGAAAAAAAAAAAAAAACCTCTTCACCCTTACTAACTTATTTAACCTTAAAAACACATGCATTGAGTGTAAAATGTGGACAGTTTAGTCTTAAAAAAATAAATAAAATAAACTTCATGGTTGCCATCCTCTGTGGCTGGCTTGTCAGTATTGTAATATTGTGGTTATCACAACAACCCTAGGCCCATAGGCTGCTCTTAATTAGGGCTGCACGATTAATTGCATGCGATTGTCACGCGCATTTCGTCAGTAAAACCGGTTCCCTGATTACCGCTAAATCGCCATCACCTGCTTTCAAATGAAGCGGCATTTAATAGACAGAACCGTAGATCACTGACAAGCCACGCAATATCGCGTTCATATCGCAGATGAATCGCCTTCGATAATGAACGCGATATTGCGTGGCTTGTCTATTAAATGCCGCTCCATTTGAAAGCAGGTGATGGTGATTTAGCGGTAATCAGGGAACCGGCTTTACTGACGAAATGCGCGTGACAATCGCATGCGATTAATCGTGCAGCCCTACTCTTAATCCTACACTTAAACATTTGTTGCATCTCTAATCTGTTTTCATTAATTTTCAGATTAAAAAGTGCTACACAATGATGGTTGTTCTTGCATATCTTCTGCCACCGTTGCCTGGAAGTCGATGCAATGTTAAATCTGAAATTTCATTTTTCAATTTAATTTTGTACCAGTAAGTTTTACATGGACCGTTATTTTTGTAATGATGTCTTGATGCATTATAAACTCCTAAAATGTATTTATTTTTTCCCTTAACTCTTAGCGTGGAGCCACTATTGCATCCCTCTGCAGCAGTTTTGAGACCGCATCAAAGACCAGACCACAGCCAATCTACATTGGAAGTTTGAAGAGCACAACATGACAGTACATCATTACGAGGATTGACAGAGTAACCATTCCTGTGGATGAGGGCCTGATGTGCTGTGGACAATATATTCTAGGTGTGAAACTTGTCCTGTCCACCACAGATTAGTTTGGTCTTTTCTTTCTAAGACTGGAGCATCTAATATTGAAACACCACATTCACTCTGTCAATATCTTGGATGGCATTGGGTGAGTAAATTATTAGGAAATTTTCTTTTTGGGGTGAACTAATCCTTTAAGCATACAATGAACACTCACAGTAGCTTTTAGTCAATATAAAGCGTTATGTTATCTTATGTTATGTTCTTACACTGCAGTAAGTAATGCATTCATAAAGTGATTCTCTATTAAAGTTGTTTAAATGTGAAAAACTTTGTTTATTAAAGTTTATTGCAAACGAAGATTGTGGTGTGCGGTCGTTATTCTCTTTCCAGTATTTTAATTTGTACAGTTTAACTTCTTTTAAATCATTGATTGTGGGAAAACAAAACATTGCTTTCTTTTGCTCTCATTCTTTTCTATTTATCAAGGACATTTTTGCCACTTTATAGGTACAATGGCATCGTCGCTGGGGTGGTACCCCTAACGAGAACAAATTGGTACCATCTAATGGGGTACATTTTTGTACCAGTGGATTAAGGTACAAATGTATTGCTAAGGTACCAAATTGTCTCTCAAAAGGTACAATATAAAAGGGTACCATTGCTGTACCTCGGGGGTGAGCGATGACCAGCGATGAGCCATTTGTACCCTCAAAGGTACATATTTGTACCTAAAAGGCACAAACTGTAGGGGTACTTCTTTGTACCCATTAATATGGTACAAGTTTGTTCCCCTTGGGGGTACTGCCCCAGCGACGAGCATTTGTACCTTTTTTTGGTCTTTTCTGTACCTTTATTTCTGAGAGTGCAGCTTTAACTTAGCAATTATTGGAAGGCAGGCATGCTACAAATGTTTGGTTAAGTTTTGTTCACGCTGCAAATCAAAAGACAACAGTACAGACTAAAAGATTTTAGATTTAAGAAACCATATCATTACTGATTAAAATATAGAAAATAATATTGTCAATCCACACAGCTGACATGTTTAACAGCTTATCCACATTGTGGGCATGATATAGATGCTGAACACAGGCAAAACGTGCCTTTGGAAAAGCACTAATTAAACATCTGTTTTGGTCACACATTTTGGCCCTCCAAAACCATTTCCTTCTGAAACCAGAAATAGCCGTTTCAGTAGCCGAAATTCGGTGCATTAAAACTGCATTCTAACAGGCTATTGTTTTTGCAACATGAATGACATAGCTAATCGATAATGTCGGCTTGCACATAGTTAAAATAACAATTACAATATATTATCGTAGATGAAACATATTGCAACCCCTTGCTGAATGGTGCAGAAAATCCATCTGGTTTTGGTATGAAAAATAATTATGCATTCAATTCTATCGCTTTAAAAAATGACTGAGAGGAGTAGTTAAACAAAGCAAATGAGTCCCGCTGATACTAAATTCTGATTGGATCAAAGTTCAGACGGTCTGTAGTCATTTCCTGTTCCCTGGGATTTGCTGTCATTCCTTGGGTCCTGTGAGAATGAGGGGAGAGGAAAGGAGTGGTGAAGGAGAGGGGGAAAGAACAGACAGTTCAGGAAACAAGGGATCAGACAGGAAAGCACAAACGAAAATGTCACGGTGCAAAAAGGGAGTGGCGTTGTCGTACACGCATCACTTCCTTTTTGATGGGCCTCTTTGATGTCTATCAGAAAACAGACACAAAACGCACACGAACAAACACATGCCCAGTCGTACACATCAGATACAGAAAGACGGAAAGTAGGACAAAAGTGAAACAGACCATGAGAGAATCACGAGAGTGAGACAGACAGACGATGTAATATAAAAGAGGAAATGAATGATGGGGAGTCACTCAGCTTTGACCTCATGATATATTCTAAAATACTCTCAAGCCAATCATCAAATGCTAAAGGCAACATCAGCTCAATAACTGTGACAAACTGAGCAGAAGATGGCCGTGACAATCTGTTCCTCTCTCAAACACACGCTATTACTTTACATATGCACACCGAGCTTTTTCAGCACACACACGGACATACTGCTACACACAGCATTTCCACTTCAAACACAGCATGACAGACTCACACACACAAAATATAGCAAGAAAACTGAAGTCGAAAGCCGCTTCAAACGCTTCAGATTGCTTCAAACGCATGTGCTTTCTTGTGAGCATTTTTAAGCAGTGTGCATCTATAACTTGTTGCTAACCCAAAATGATGATGAACAAAATGATCCAACAAGAGAAACAGATTAATTCAATTTATAAAATCAAGAAAAGATCATCTAATTTAATATACAACATGTACAAAAACACTATTAGCATTAAGGCCTGTTCAACACAAATATTCTGTATGAAAATTTGGTAAGATTTGACCAAAAGTGTAAATCTTATTGATTGGCCAGTTTTCTTTGCAGTGTGATTTAAAAAAAAAAAAAAAAAAAAAAAAACAGAGAGAGATTAAAACACCAATCCATAAATTGATACTCATTGATATTAGCATTCAAATTTTTATCACAGCAATTTTTCATACCAAACACAGAAAACCATTTCTTATTCCAAACAAGTTCCAAACACTGTTGAACTAAAGAGTAACTGCACTAGGGTTGGGCGATGTCCCCTAAATTGGCAGTTGACGATGTTTACAGTAAAACATTGCGATGGACGATGATATCGTCGGGTGGGGGTGGGGAGGGGATAATTTTAATTATTTTTAATTTAAATACATATAAGTACAAACAAAACAATACATTTAGAGTTTGTAAAATACACACTGATGTAGCCTATATAGAAGTGGCAATAACAATTATTTCCATTATAATTAAGGACACGTTTTATTCATATCAGATACACATTGTGTAAGTAACTTTAAAGTTTACTCTATTCTTCCCCAGTTCACCGCTTACTTACTTCGGGAGAATTGGATGAATTCACGTTGTAAATCCAACAGAACCTACGGCACAAACTAACATGGCGGCGCCCATAACGTGTATAGCTCAACTAACGCGATCATTATAAAGGTGCTCATATTTGACAATCGGAATATCAGACATTTCATGTTATAGTTAACAAATTTGTAAATATTTTGAATAAAAAAGGAAAACTGAAATAAAAGCAGATCATCAGTCATACAGCGCTGCGGTGTGTGACACGACAAGCAATGACGCGTCACCATGGAAACAATAAAGTAATATGTTCTAAATAACGGTCGCCAGAATATTT
Organism: Megalobrama amblycephala; assembly: GCF_018812025.1. Classification (NCBI taxonomy): domain Eukaryota; kingdom Metazoa; phylum Chordata; class Actinopteri; order Cypriniformes; family Xenocyprididae; genus Megalobrama; species Megalobrama amblycephala. The sequence goes on from NC_063047.1 coordinate 6,230,347, forward strand.
TAAACTTACGTGCGAAAGGGTTATTTTATTTCCCAACTAATGACTCATCTGGGCTTTCCAATAGGTATGCCTGACAAGGTATTTTCACAAACTAACACACGTCACGTCTCTGGCATAAACTACAGTATTAAAAATAGCATATATGCATTAGTTATATTCTCAATTTAATTTACAGAGCAATTCCTGCAAAGATTTTAGATTAACTATAGTCTATAGAAGAGAGTGTGTTGACTCGCAAGACTCGCAACGGAGCGGGGCGGGGGCGTGGCATCACGATGGTGTCTCTCCATTGTGATGTTGGTCAGCCATCACGATGGACGATGATACCCTAAACTGCACTAATGATAATAAACACCTTCGAACTACCATTGGTCCATGGTGATTACGAAATAAGTAGGTGCGCTCTGAGGCTCCGCCTTCTTTGACGTGAAAATCTTCTCTGGTTCATTTCTTCTGTTCAGTCCGAGGTCAGATGCGATGAAAAACGTGAACACATGGGAGTATTCAATATACTATAATTTATACAACATATTATAATTCATTACTACATTATATATATATATATATATATATATATATATATATATATATATATATATATATATATATATATATATATATATATATATATATATATATATGTTGCACAAGCAAGTGGCAAAACATTTAAACGTGTTAAAATCAAACATTTTAAATTAAAACACTTGACAAAAACAGCTGACTCTCATGCCTTTTCTTTTGCATTTAAAAGGTGTATGCCCCATTTTACAAGATGTAAAATAAGTCTCTGATGTCCCCAGAGTGTGTATGTGAAGTTTTAGCTCAAAATACCGCACAGATCATTTTTTATACCATGTTAAAATGGCCACTTTTAGTGGTTGAGCAAAAACACGCCATATCAGTGTGGGCCCTTTAAATGCAAATGAGCTGCTGTGCTCAGCCTAAGAGGGCGGAGCTTCAAGAGCTCATTCTCCCCTGTCAGGATTCAGTCAGGACGCGCTATAATGTCAGAAACTGCGAATATATGCTGCATGGAGATAGAACAGGTATAGTTTAGTTCAATTACGGTTATAACTTATATTGTCTTGTTTTTATCCACTATATTACTACAAGCCTGTTGTACTATCTGAATGATGGCCAAAACTTTACAGATGAGTTTTATGACGTTTATTGTACTTCACACAAAATATGAAGCATCCGGGGTTTTTTTAACTCTAGAAAATCTCTGTAAGAGCTTAACAAAACACAGTGGAAGTGTGCATTAAAATATTATCCATAAACTCTCTCTCTCTCTCCCTTGTATTATCATCAACATACATAGCGAAGTACACAGAAACACTTGTTACATAACTAACAGTAAACATATATATAAAGACATTATGCCTTTTCGGGTGGTGGTTAATAAACAATAAATATTATAGAGGTAAACTTTATGTCCGTAAATCAACTCCGATGAACTGTAATAAAGTGCTCTCACCTTCCTTACTGCTGTATCCAGTATCACTCTGGAGACAGTAAACTAGGTCACAAACAGTTTGTACTTGTATATCCTTGAGTAGCATATTTTTAGCACAACCTCTGTTTTGTATTGTCCCTTTGTATTGATATTCGTTCACTATGCAGTCCGGTATGAAATGATTTGCGCAGACAAATGAATTTTGGTAGAATTGAGGGAGCATTCTCTTGGAAAACCAAGTTAATCCACCTTGTTTTCAGCGGCTCAGATTTAGGGAGTAAATGGAGAGAGCTCTGTGGATTAATCCATCCAGCTACAGAACACCCAAAACGCTTGGGAGACATTCTTGTCAGTGCAGCAATGGCAGACTGTGTAAACTTGCTGTGAACGCGCTCAGGGCGGTTCTATGTTAAAACGGCAGTGTCTGTCAACATTCATGGGCGGGGCCTGTGGCTAATGTGATGTCACACTGTCAGGGATCTAGAAACGGCTTGTTCTGAGACACTGCTTATGATTTATGGGGATTAAAAAAAAGGAGTGGGTGGATTTTTATCACTATAGGGTGGCTGTGGACACACACTGCCAACACATATTTATGTCCAAACACCATGCAAAAGTGAATTTTGCAGAATAGGTTTAAATCTTTAAATTTTTGTACAAGAAATCCTGTGGGTCATTAACTGTTTTACCACCTTGACGAAGAAACAAGTGCCATCCATTATGTCATTTTGTTTATCTAAATGTGAGGTCAGGTGCAGTTTTCTGTGCTTTACACTGGGCAAAAAGCCATGTGTTGACTGAGAAACACAGTAGAGTTTGAATTAGATGCATTTATTGTGAAATTACTAAATTTTGTGTCAATCCATGTTTATTTTAATGTTGTCACTTTAATTCAGTGCGTGCAGCAAAAATAGACTCCGTGTGGAAACGATCGCTGCACTGCTGCATACGCACCCCTTCTGGAACGCACTGCTGGACCGCATCTGTGTGCAGTGTGAACCATAGACTGTAAAAAAAAAAAAAAAAAAAGACGGATGACGCACCTTCACTCTCTTCCATTGTAGTAACTGAAGCCACCAGTGTTGCAATATGGCGCTGACATCTTGAGTCTCGAGTCTGCGCATAGTGAACTTGGAGCCCAAGTCTGCACAGTAGTGAGCACGAAGGAGCTGCGATATCAAGGTCCCACCCAAACTCAGAACAACTCATTATGTCGGTGTGAAATGAATAGTTAGAAAATGTAGAAATTAAAGTTAATGCTCCAATCTCCTCGTGAAGATCCAGAAAAAGTCCATTGGTGCCTCAGTGACTACTTCATATTTAGAGAAGCTGTAAATCTCAGCTGTCAATCATGACGTCTCACCCCTGTTTTTATACCATCAAATAACTAACTAAAACCAAATTTATTTAAAGAACAAACACTTGAACTAACACCAGCGTGATAAAAACTGCCAAAAACGACAGAAACAGTCTTTGGGAAAAAAAAATTTAATGTGTAAATTGATTGTTTAGTTTGTCTCACGTTCCATTACATTTCATGGAGAGGGCGGAGTTTATGACCTATAACTGAAAAGCAATTAGTTAAAGGTGCCCTAGAATTAAATACTGAATTTACCTTGGCATAGTTAAATAACAAGAGTTCAGTACAATGAAAAGACATACACTGAGATTCAAACGCCATGGTTTCCCCCTTCTTATATAAATCTCATTTGTTTAAAAGACCTCCGAGGAACAGGCGAATCTCAACATAACACCGACTGTCACGTAACAGTTGGGATCATTAATATGTACGCCCCCAATATTTGCATATGCCAGCCCATGTTCAAGGCATTACACAAGGGCAGCCAGTATTAACATCTGGATCTGTGCAGATCTGAATAATCAGACTAGGTAAGCAAGAACAATAGCGAAAAATGGCAGATGGAGCAATAATAACTGACATGATCCATGATATCATGATATTTTTAGTGATATTTGTAAACTGTCTTTCTAAATGTTTCGTTAGCATGTTGCTAATGTACGGTTAAATGTGGTTAAAGTTACCATCGTTTATTACTGTATTCACGGAGACAAGAGCCATCGCTATTTTCTTTTTTAAACACTTGCAGTCTGTATAATTCATAAACACAACTTCATTCTTTATAAATCTCTCCAACAGTGTGTAATGTTAGCTTTAGCCACGGAGCACTATCAAACTCATTCAGAATCAAACGTAAACATCCAAATAAATACAATATTTATGCGATTAGACATGCTGCATGACGAAAACTTAGTAAAGATCCATTTTGGCGGTTATATTAGCTGTGTGAACTGTGTTTATGCTGTTCAAGGCAAGCGCGAGCTCCGGGGGCGGGGGAGCACGAGAATTAAAGGGGCCGCAACCTATATATCGGTGCATAGTTAATGATGCCCCAAAATAGGCAGTTAAAAAAAATGAATTAAAAAAAAAAAAAATCTATGGGGTATTTTGAGCTGAAACTTCACAGACACATTCAGGGGACACCTTAGACTTATATTACATCTTTTAAAAAGATGTTCTAGGGCACCTTTAATCAATCAAAAGATCAATCAATGAATCTATGAACGCACAGGCCATTGAATTGATGAAACAATGACTCTATGGATGAATCCATAAAAGAATCTATGAATGAATGTATAATATCCATAATCCATCAATCCAAACAAAAAATTACAGACTAGACAAAAGGAAAACATGACATTTCCATTTAATCATAAAATATCACTAAAATCTTAATATAATTTGGACCATTTCACTGAACTCACACTTGTCAATATCATTATCATCAGCCAAGATCATCAGGCTGAAACACAAGGCAACATAAAAAAGGCAACATAAAAAAAATGCAGCAGTCAGCGGGTGGCCTGTCTAGTCACTGGCCTATTTGGTCAAGAGAGCTCCAAGAACAGCTGTTATTAAAATATTTCTCTTACACACACACACACACACACACACACACACACACACACACACAAGATGCTGCATGGTCATAATTGCAGTGACCTTTCTTGAACAAGACCTCAGAAATTTAGCAGCATACACAGACAGAGACACACAGAGACACAGAGACACACAGACACAGAGACACACAGACACAGAGACACAGAGACACACAGACACAGAGACACACAGACACAGAGACACACAGACACAGAGACACAGAGACACACAGACACAGAGACACACACAGACACACAGACACACAGACCACAGTAATGATAAAGAGTGAGATAATGAAACAGAATGTGAGAACGTTACATCTACTTCCTCTTGTAGAGGCTTGTGGGCTGTTTGCACTTTTACTGTTTGTTTTCTTTGTACTTTCATGCCCTTTTGTATGTCAGTGTCTGTTGTGTTGTGATATGCAGCTCTCACTTAATTTCTTGCAGCAGGGACTGAAAAACAGTGGTTTCCTCTGTGGCATTTCACAGCTGTCTGGATACGGATGACAAACAAGTTCAGTTTGGCAGAAATCAACACCATCAAATACACCGTTATTCTCAGATGTACAAGAGTGCCATTTTTACTTAAGTTCAGTCTAGCCAGACCACTGAGACCTCATCAGACCAATGTGACTGAACAAATATCGACCCAACAGGTCAAGATCCAACTGAGATCTCATCCACACAAGCTTGCATGTCAATCTTTCTGTTTGACTTCATTTTTCCCCCAAGTACTAATCCCTGACAGCAGCACAGATGCAGTATTTGTCCCTGTGCAAATTCAATGTCAAATCAAACAGAACAGTAGTCTTAATAATATTTATATACAATATTTAATTATATATAACATTTTATAGCATTTATATAATATTATAGAGACATACACCACTATTCAAAAGTTTAGGGTCAGTAAGAATTTTTGAATATTTTCGTAGTCTCTTACTCTCACCAAGACTACAGTAAAAACCGTATTATTGTGTAAAGTATTATTATAATTTAAAAAAAAAAGTTTTCTATTTTAATATAGAAGTGTCTCACGTGACTGCGTTCCCAAACACCAAGTATCCGCCACTGAATGCAAGATAAAACGACAACATTTATTGCATTTCATCTGCGCGCTCTGAGACGCAAGTCATTTATGATGTACAAAAAAAGAGCCACAGTGGCTTCCCCAATTGCAGAAACTTCCAGTTTTATTACAGATACTTTGCGCCAATTTCCCAGGAAGTGACGATTTTGTTCTCTTGAAAACATGGGATGGAAATGCTGCATTATTTGAAAATGTTTTATGTGACATTCGAATTTTGTGCTTAAGTTAAATTCACAACTTTGAATGGAAACATAGCTAGTGTCACATGGTCCACCAGAAATTATTCTAAACTACTGATTTGGTGCTCAAGAAACATTTCTTATTATCATTAACATTAAAAACAGTTACTGAAAACAGCAAGCATCCTTGCCAAGTTAAAAAAAACAAAAAAACAACAACAAATAACTTACTGACCCCAAACTTTTGAACGGTAATGTATTTATTATATATAATAATTATATATGTAATATTAATGTCCTTTGTTAGGTTTACATCGTAAAGCTATTCAAAATAGTTATTGATGTCATTTAGTCATTTATTTGCACATTATATTTTAATTTTATTTAATACATTTTACTGTAAGAAAGACAATGAAACATTTGATTGTACTTATTTCTTAGTAAATATATATTCAGCGTTGAACTACAATTTACTATCAAATTTATGCTGCTTTGTTGTAATGTTTAAATTATTCAAAATAAGTAGCACAAGATATATATATATATATATATATATATATATATATATATATATATATATATATATATATATATATATATATATATATATATATATATATATATATATATATATATATATATATAGACAGACAGACTTACAGACAACATTTATTTCACCTGACCTATAACACTCAACATTAATCTCATCTAATAACTCTGAGGCACCAAGGAAGTAGCTAAGGCATCAAGCTTGACAACATTAGGACCCCATAGAGTATTGGATCTCTCTTACTGTCTGGAATGGATGTAACAAAGTTGGTGTCAGTTATGTTTATTATAATATCTTTATTTCTGTAATAGGATAAAAAGAAGACCTGGAGATATGGAAGTAGGAACTTTTCATGTACTTTTTTTATGTTGCAACACTGGATTTCCATGCTTGCTTCCTCTCAGCTGATATTCTATGTTACTACTGTATCATCATGACATGACCATCCACAGGCTCAAACCAAAAAGCCACACCAGCACATGACAAGCTCACTGCCTGCATTCAGAAGGGTCATGTCATATATCTTCCACTCTACAAATTCTTCGGAATTATCCCAACATTTGAAACTAATCGCTAGTTTATTTGTACAAGATACTTAATCATTTCAGTCTGATTTTAACAGTTTGAACATTGTTTGTCTTGTGAATGTGAAATGCACAGTACAATGAAGCTTTTCAAAGTTATCGAATGAAGGTCCACAAATTCAACAGAACAACATGAGCTCAATATTTTTTATCTCATTTCACATGCAAAGAGTGCATTTACATAAGACTCTTTAAAGACACAGCTCCAAAAAACAAAAAAAACAAAAGGTCACTTCAGATCAGATTAGAGTCCAATTCTCACTGTTAAAGGATAGTTCACCCAAAAATGAAAATTTGATGTTTATTTGCTTACATCCAGGGCATCCAAGATGTAGGTGACTTTGTTTCTTCAGTAGAACACAAATTATGATTTTTAACTCCAACCGTCACGGTCTGTCAGCCAAATAATGTTTTAGAGGTAAAAAAAAATTATATAAATACCGTTCGGTTTCTCGCACAAACCGATCGTTTCGTGTCTTAGGACATCAATGTGTCCTCACGAGCCACAGGGTTTAATTTGAATTTGTCTGTCATGTTTTTCCCATTTACACGCATTATTTGGCTGACAGACCGCGACGGTTGGAGTTAAAAATCATCATTTGTGTTCTACTGAAGAAACAAAGTCACCTACATCTTGGATGCCCTGGGGGTAAGCAGATAAACATCAAATTTTCATTTTTGGGTGAACTATCCCTTTAACTAACTTTGACTTTTGCCTCATTAAAATAAATATGAAAAAATAAAATTATATATTTTATTTATTATATACATTTTATGATATATACTTTTTATAGACTGATATTTGTCCTAAGATTGTGGGCCAAATGCTTGAGCCAAGTTTTAATGAGTTGTACACAAAAAAAAAAGTTGTCCCTGAGAGGTAAAATTATGTCTGACTCTTCCCATAATCTATAAGAAGAATATCAACTTTTGACATCAAACCAAAGACAGAGTATCATATGCCAGAATGAACAGATTACGGAAATCTTTTGTTCATCATTTGGTAAAAGTTATAAACCAGAATTGGGGGTCTAAGTAGGCCTCTGAAGAATGAATGTGTATTAACATACTTATATATATATATATATATATATATATATATTTTTTTTTTTTTTTTTTTTTTTTTTTTTTCTCCAAGTGGTGTCTATTGTAGGGCTGGAAAAGTAATCAAAACCGAAATTCAGAACTTCTAACTGATGTAATTTTCCCATGTCGGTCATTTTTGTTTTTTTAATACTGTTAATACTTTCCCCTTAAAACATACTACTGCATATGTAGACATGTGACTCTGACCCGTCCAGTCAACGGCATGGAAGCAACACCGAGGCAAACTCAAACACTGAGTCAACACACACAGACAGCGGCGATCCCCAAAGTGAGATCACTTTCGCATACATCCTCACAAAAGTTTGTCATTTGTATGCGTTTAAAGCATAGACTGTAAATAAATATGGACGAAGTGTCCGTGATATCACCCGTAGGTTTCTGAAGAGCATTTTAAAGCTAAAGCTGGTGGGACGTGAGTGGAGCTGAGGTGACGTGACGGCAGCAGACAAACGGCCAGTAGTGACAGCAGCGACAATCCACCTGTCACTCAAGTGGCTGCGCCCTTAAAGGATTAGTTCATTTTCAAATAAAATTTTCCTGATAATTTACTCACCCCATGTCATCCAAGATGTTCATGTCTTTCTTTCTTCAGTAAAAAAGAAATTAAGGTTTTTGATGAAAACATTCCAGGATTTTTCTCCTTATAATGGACTTCAATGGCCTCCAAATGGTTGAAGGTCAAAATTACAGTTTCAGTGCAGCTTCAAAGGGCTTTAAACGATACCAGACGAAGAATAAGGGTCTTATCTATTGAAACGATCGGTCATTTTCGGAAAAAAATACAACTGTATATGCTTTATAAACACAAATGATTGCCTTGCATGTGCTTCCGCTTTCCGTATTCTTCAAAAAGCTTACGCTGTATGTCCTATGTTTTCATCAAAAACCTTAATTTCTTTTCGACTGAAGAAAGACATGAACATCTTGGATGACATGGGGGTGAGTAAATTATCAGGAAAATTTTATTTGAAAGTGGACTAATCCTTTAATTATGCAGAACTTTAAGGCTTAATATAATTTAAATGGATTAAAAAAAACAAAAAACAAAAAAAAAAACACCCCCCTCACAGTTGTCATGAAGGGCAAAATTATATAGACCAAAACCACAATTGGTACAAACCACAATTTGTACCAGCCTGTAAACATGTTTCTTTCTGCTGTAAAGTTGGGCATTTTAACATGGGGCTCAATGAGATTCTGCTCTCTTTTGGAGCCTGTCTCTAGCAGCCAGGCGATGAATTGCAGTTTAAGTCACTTCTGTATTGGCTTCAAGAGAAACAAAGAGAGGTTGCTGCTTGGTTTAAAGGCTTGCCAGTTTGGACATTTAAGCTATTTTAGACCATTGGATGTGTATCATTCATTATACTGAGCTACTGCACTGATGCATTGCGGCACACAATAGCTCGCACATCACGTGAAGATCTTGTGCACAGAGAGGATCGCAGAAACTCGTTGTCAACGCTGTGATTTATCGCTAAAGTAGCTTTGAAACTCAAAAAGTTATAGCATATATTTTTCTACTTTTGAAGTAACTACTTACAACCCACAGCTTCAAAATTAAAAGAGATGGTATGACTAATTCAAGTTATGTTGGAGCACTCTGCTAAATTCAAATGTGCTTTCACGCTTTGGCTGGTTAATTATGAGGGCAAAAAAAAAAAAAAAAAAGTCACGATTAATAATCATTCATTAATTCGTAATTGAGGTAAAATGTTCAATTAATTGAGATTTTAATTTTAGGTCATATCGTCCAGCCGTAGTCTATTGTAGTGTTGCACGATGTACCGGTACTAGAAAGGTATCGCAATACCCTGCTTTTAAAAGTGATCTTCATTTTATTAGTACCGGTACTTTGAGTACCAGCTGTATTTCCTAATGTGCGACAGCAGGGGGCAGTGTGCATGCAGCGCGCTGCTTCTAAGGCACATTGAGTGTGTCTTTATTCCTCTCAACTGCGCAACGACTTTTATGGTGATGAAACGAGATGTATGGTTGCAAATACAGGTGCTCTTGCAGACCGTCCACAAATTGTTGAGAAAGCAGATGCACAAAGTGAAATAATGGCATTATTTTGCTTACATTGCCGACAGTCAGGGCAAGCCCATGGACACCACAAAGCCCGTCTGCAAAAGATGTTACAAAATAACACAAGCGAAGGGAGTCAAAAGCATCTTGCCGACAAAAATCCCGATATGTACAAAGAATTTAAAGAGCGACAGGTTAGTGAATGTGATACCAGCATTATGTTTATGCTCT